>NC_052150.1:128857364-129182364 GCF_902713615.1 Scyliorhinus canicula
ACACAGGGAGAGAGAGACAGAGAGAGAGAGAGAGAGACAGACAGACAGACAGAGAGGGAGACACACACACACACGGAGAGAAAGAGACACACAGAGAGAGGGAGAGACAGAGGCACACACACAGACACACACAGAGGAAGACAGAGAGAGAGAGCGAGAGAGAAAGCTACCTTTCCCAGCTCCCCACACGCCCAAAGGATCAGGAGTATTTTTCCCTTCCTATCTGCTTGCTTCCAAACACACTGCTCTGAGCATCTGTGATTTTATCACTCTTCTCCAACCTTTATTTCTCTACTCCTAATCACCCCATCCTCCACCCCAAACTTCAGTAGTATTTCCCTGTATGCAAAATGACCAGCAACAATCCAAGTAGATATAATTTTTAAATCAATGACTCCTGCTCTTTTACTTGAAGGGATGAAACTTTCAGGTTAATTGCGATCATTAACTTCTCACATTGTTAAAAGTATACTTATATTTGGAAATGCTTGTCCCAAATACGTGGCAGTTAAATTTCATATCACTGTGCAAAGACAGGAACTTCACAACATTCAATGATGGTCAATGGTGAGGCAGGCCGCAAAATGCTATTTACTGTCTGTCTCACCAGTCTCAACTTAGACAGCAATTTTTGGATATTCATATTTAACCATGCCTCTTTTCCTCACCCGAAGTCACTGCATGATTTATGCATTAAAAAAATAGGGTGCCACTAGTGCAGGTCATTTCGACAACAAAATCTGGTCCATTGAAAAATAATTCAATATAAATGATTTGCATTTTCAGATAAACATAGGAGCCGTACTTCAAGTGCACTTTAAGACATCTGGAAGCTGTGAAATACACTATATAAATGCAAGTCTTTTTTTAAAGTCAAATACACAAATGAGGTTTCTATGTTGTAATTGTGTTCCTTTTCCATTTAAATTATTTTACAGAAAGAAATTGCAGATCACCAAATGGATAGCAATTTAACTGTTATTGTGCAAAATAATCTGAATTGGAATATTGGATTTCACGTGACTGTACATTGAAGAAGACAAGCATATACTGACTCATAAATGAAAATTCCAATGATAGAAAATAAAAACACATGTTTCTTGCAGCTTTCTCCAACAATTTCAGTTGTAATTTCCTTGCAGCATTTGCAGAGAGAAACAGAGTTAACACTTCAGGGCTATGACAGACCTGAAATGTTAACTCTTGTTTCTGCTGCCAGACCTGCTGAGTATTTCTACCATTTTCTGTTAGCCCTCCGAATCACCTTGTGGCTGGGTGGGGTGGGGGGAGGAGGAACTACACCCACCCTGTCACTACCTGGCAATGTCGACATTCTGTGTACCATATTTAACAGGCACTGGAACGTACATGTCTCCCTCTCTCCGGGACGCACAGATATCTGCTGACCAGAGGAGGAAGGTTTCAAGCCACTAGAAGGTGGCTGCACCCCATTTCGGCCCAATGCACTAGAGGCTTAATTCGTAAAGTGTGATGTGGAGATGCCGGCGTTGGATGCCGGCCTCAACCGGGATCTTGCATACATGTCGCATTACATTCACCCCCCACCATCTGGCCTGGACTTGCAAAATCCTACCAACTGTCCTGGCTTGAGACAATTCACACCTCTTTAACCTGGGATTATCCCCTATCTCTGGATCTGTAATGATTTGATTACCCGCAAATGCTCGCATTCCAAGCATTGTCTGGCATCTCTGACTTTGTCTATATAAATGTTTCTGGAACATACCTCTCCATTCACCGGAGGAAGGAGCAGAGCTCCGAAAGCTCGTGTTTGAAACAAACCTGTTGGACTTTAACCTGGTGTTGTAAGACTTCTTACTTCGCAAAGTGTGGCAGCATTGGGGTGTTCTGTACTCAAGAGACAGCTCCAGAAAGCATGTCAGCCTCAACACAGCAGGACATCATAGTGGAGATTCACGTAGCTGGCCACTGTATCTGCAATGCCATCCGCTGAGGGAAGAGAATGAATAATCTCATCTGATCCACTAAGATGCCATACTTCAACTCCCTCCAAAGTCAAACGCTCATCATGGCATCATGTACTTAAGGGGCATTCTCTTCAGGGATCGCACACAACCATTAATGGGGGATACAACACCAGTGATTGCCTCACAGAAGCTATCATATCACCATTTTGTCCATCACATTGTTCACAAGCAAACCACTGTCACCACACACAGGGGATGTGCATGCTTCTCAATCTATGCTCCATCCCTTCTCATTGCATTCTTTTGTCTTCGCCTAAGGCAAACAGGCCCCACGACAAATGTGGAAGGTCCCAGAGAATAGGAGGGATAACCCACAATGTAACCCTCACCCAGCTAAAGGAGGATACCCCTGAGCTGGCTGTGGAGGACAAGGATCGTGCCTGTGGGAAGGGTAGATCAGTCTCTCCCATCAACATGGTACAGATTACGCAGCCAGGAGTTCATCACATACTACATTCAGTGAGTGAAACACAATTCTGCCTGCTCATGAACTAAAACTCCCCTCTCCCATATGGGCAAGATCAAATCAAATCCAGGGAGACAAAGATGACCAATATAAACCCCAGCCCTCCATCACATGAGATGAGGAAGCTGAAGAAGCCTCTGAGAAAGATATGGCACTACGCACAGCAACACCCCCCCCCCCCCCCCCCTCCCAGCACAGAAACACAAAGCTTGACAGGTCTAGAGTCACCTACCAGAGAACACCTCACTGACCTACCCCCATGGCAAACGGAGGCACCGATAGCCCAGGTATCCGACACTTGAGGGGCTGCTGGAGGTTACCTGTTGAGTCAGAATCAGATGTCGAGTCTCGGTGAGCAGCCATCAGCACAATGGTTGCGATGCAACAACAAGCGGTAGAACATCAGGTAAAGATGCTATTGTCATGGGAGTGTTCCTTTAAGAAATGTTTTTGTCTTATCACATAGCTTCAGTAATGTCATTGTGTGGGTGGAGCTAAGCTGTGGTACTGTGTTTTTACTTTCGTTTTTGAGTTGGTTTTACTTTCGCTTTGAGTTTGAACTGGTTTTGTTCTGCACAAGTTGAAAGAAGGTTTTTCTCTATCTGGATTTTAAAAGATGTTTGCAGACTGCTTGATAACTTGAAAAGAAATAACTGTTTCTGGAAGGAATTCAAACCTGCTGTTTTGGAAAGAAAACAAGAACCTCCATACCAGGTCTTGAGTGCTATGTTCTGGGCCACACCTTTGAAAAGGGGTTCTGGTTTACAGGATCTTGTTATTAAGTTGGAACAGCTTAAGGGGGGAATTTAGCACGGGTGACACCGAGATTACTGTAGCCGTGTGGGGTATTTGTTTGAAGTTGATAAAAATGATTACTGTGTGGGTTTATAAAAATGTGAACTAAATTTGTAGAATCAACTTTATTTTTGATTCAAAGTGCTTAAGGCCTCTGTTGAATAACACTCGAAAGGCAGGCCCTTGTGCTCATCGTAACCAAAATCTATAAACAGTTGTAGGTCAGGTGAACTCCATGATATACTTTGGAGTTTTCTAAACCCTGGCCCATAACACTATAGTCAGACTGGAGCAAACAATGGAAGAATCTGTCCGCGTTCTGTTTGATATCGTGGCTCGAAATACCAGTGCGTTTAGGTCACCAGGGCAAGGCTGATGACCACCATGACAACCGAGTCCAGCAGGTTCAGCGGGATTTGAGCTTTGCCCTGAACTCCATGGCCACACATGCTTGTGGACACCATTACTGTGGAGGCAATAGGGGAGCAGGCCACCTCGACCTCCCTCCAGATGGTCCTTCTCCTCAAAAGATTCAGGGAGAGGCCCTCAGGCACACATAGGGAAGATGAGCATCAGCCAGCCACCCTAGGTGGGTCTCCACACAGGACACTCCAAGGGTGTGCAGCCACTCCAAATCCCCCATCTGTGACAACATCCATGCCAACCCTGTTCAGGCCAGGGTAGGTGCATTTTCCCAGAGCAGGAAGTCCTGATCAGGCCAGGATTCTCAGTGCTCAGGCCACCAGAGGAAGTCCAGGGTCATCACAGACATCAGGATGTATCAATCAGCAGGCTGCATCCACTTTTGCTGAAAGTGTCAAGAGGCTGCACGCTTGTCGGAGTTAGGAAAATTAAAACACTTTAATATAACTTTTGGGTAATGGTGTGCAAACACGAAAAATATTTCACCTTTGTTAACACATTTGGTGTTTACGTGAATGGTTTGGTCAATTAAAGGCATTGTGAATATGTATAGTTAACTCCTCTTTTTTTTAAGTTTAACCATGAACACACAGTGATAGTCTCCCCTTGTGATGTCAACCTCACCAAAGACGGTTTTGGCACCCTTGTGTGTTGGCATGGAGAGGTGTTAAAATCTTTATTGGAAGGGTGTGCTTCATTCATTTGTAACCCTTTTTCCTAATGACACACCATTGTGTGAGGGTAGCTCAGCATCCCTGCGAGATTGGTCGCGGTTGCGTCTCCTCAGTAGTAATGCCAAAGGACGGGAGGATGATATCCCCAATCATGTCCTTACCTCACTGGCCGCTGTAGTTTCTCATCAAATGTGGTGAATCTTGAATCAGGCAAGTTTCCAGAGTCTTCTTACTGCTGTTTCAACTTTCATTTCCAGAGCAAGTACATACAGGGTGTATTAGAGATCATGGCCTGGTGAATCATGAGGCAAGAAGGCTCAAGTTTGAATGCTGAACTTGCAGTCCATATGACTGGTTGGGCATCTCTTTGAATGCAATGGAAGGGGATTAAGGGTCAGGGAGAGAAATGTGGCCATCTCCTATTGCCTTCACTTTGCTCCTACTAGAATCTTGCAGCAATTAAAATGATACGGGCATGTCTTATACGTTGTGCTTCCTCAAGGACATGTCCCTCAAAAACGTACTCTCATCACCCGCTGGAGGTTCCATCTGTTCATCCTCCTATGACCTCTCAAGCTCCTCCATTTTTCTGGCAAGGGCTCACCCCTTTGCAATGCCAGATTGTGAAAGGTGCAACAGTGATGATGGGGGAGACCCTGTCTGCAGTGTGCTGCAGTGCCCACCTGAGCAGTCCAAACAGCAGACGTAAATCTTCAGAATGCCAACAGTCTGCTCAATTCAGGGCCATGTGGAGCTGTGAGCTGCATTGTACCTTCCTCCAAAGCATTCATCTTTTTTAAATATATAAATTTAGAGGACCCAATTCATTTTTTCCATTTAAGGGGCAATTCAGCATGGCCAATCGACTTACCTGCACATCTTTGGGTTGTGGTGGCAAGGCCCATGCAAACACGGGGTAAATGTGCAAGCTCCACACAGACAGTGACCCAGGGCCAGGATTGAACCTGGGACCTCAGCACAGTGAGGCAGCAGTGCTAACCACACCTCTGAAGAATTCAGGACCTTCAAACATCCAAGGCTCCTGGGAGTGATTCAGGATGTAGGAGTCTTGTCAACACGCAGGGTACCAGGCACTGACGCGCATTATGTACTTGCAAGGATCACACACCCCAGCTGCACATGATGGAATGAAAGCCTTTACAGTTGATCAACATTACAGGCTGCTGCCCTGGAACGCTTAAAGCCGTCGATTGCACTATTGGGAATCCCGAGATAGCTGCAAGCCGTTGAATCTCGCAGCTAGGCTATCTTCATCGGGTGTAAACCTCACAGTGAGGTGCCTTGCTGCAGAGGGCATCTGTGACTGCCTTGATGCATCTGTGTGGTAGAATGAGAGTTGCCACACAGGTCTCCTGTGGATTACAGGCCAAAAAATCCAGCTTGATGGTGACCTCCAAGGCCAATGGCAGGGGAGAGCTTCCTACTCCACAGGGTATTAATTCCTTATGAAGAATGTGGCAGAAGTGATCTATCAGAGTGCAGGACAAACGCAGACATGTGTTGCATCATCTCTTACTCATGGCAAATAGGGGAGTCTTCTTCAGTAGCTGCTTGGTCTAGTGAGTCACCTCCATAGTCTGGGACTATGCTGTCGATCCTCATTCTTGCTACGGCCCCCCTGCACCTTGGCTCCCCTGCACCCTGCAACTCTGGTCGGGCTTACTCCTGAAGCTGAACTTGGCACTGCCTGTCCCTTCTTCTCATCATGCATTGTATGAGTGTTATGGTCCTAGTTGATGTTATAACTGGACCGGAAGATTCCAGAATGGAATCCTGGCTCAAAGACCATAACTATTACTTTGTTTAATAAAATGTGGAGGAACACAGTCTCAGGACCTCTAATTAGTTTTAAGAAGAAAAACATTAATTAAACATGAAAAGTTGGATTATTATACAATAATCCTTTACTACCCATACCCCTCCGCCTTAGCTTAACAAATGCACACAGAATTTAATATTAACACAGATTACAAAGTTCATCTTAAGTTACAATGGTCTCATTAACACAAAGTCCCTTTTAAGCACACAAGATGACTATGATCAAATACAGGCACTCCATCTGAACCCAAGTTAGGGTCTGTGGATTTCTCCACAGAATGCACCTAGATGATTGTCACATGAGAGTTTCCAAACTTCACTCCCAAAAACACACTAACATCTTCTCTCACAATAACGCTTTCACTTATCGGTTTGCAATCCAAAATCCAGTCCAGGGTTTTCAAATAATACTTTTAACCAAATTCACCCAACTAGTCTGGTCTCTGGTGCAGCCTTGTTCCCGAGGTGTTAGACCATACGACATAGGAGCAGAATTTGGCCACTCTTCTCATCGAGTCTGCTCCGCCATTCAATCATGGCTGATATTTTCTCATCCCCATTGTCCTGCCTTCTCCCCATAACCCCTGATCCCTTATTAATCAAGAACCTATCTATCTCTGTCTTCACGACACGCAGTGATTTGGTCTCCACAACTTTCTGTGGTAAAGAGCTCCACATATTCACCACCCTCTGGCTGAAGAAATTCCTCCTCGTTTCAGTTTTAAACAGACACATTTTGTTGACAGACACATCAAGGTGACAAAGTTGTCATCCCGGAGATTTAACATTTCAATCCCACAGTGGTTGGAGAATGTTTGAATGACATGATTGACTTGACCTAATGCAGAGAATCAATCTCAGATCTGGCACACAAATTGCCAATAAGTTATTAATGATTAATGACTGGCCATTTGGCCCGTTATAAATGCCAATTCTGGAAAGCATATTATTGTCTTCCATTGATGGGATGCACATGTGCAGCACCTACGGCTTCGCAACACTTGCCTGCATTCCCAATTTTCACATTCCTGTATGCTAATGTTGAAATGCAGCAACTGATGTTACGCCTACATTTCCCCTTGAACAGCGCAGCAAAAGGCATGGGTTCGAATGACTAGTTTCTCAAGAAGGTCTCCCACCTTTGTCTCTGCTCTGACTTATTTGAATTTTGTAGGACCAACAAACTAAAGTGCACCATCAGAAAGGGTTCCTTGATACAGCAGCGTGCTCCCCCCACACTGCCTCAGATCTTTCCCATGCAAAACTTATTTATATTTTAGTTCGAAAATGCAAGATGGTAGTTCATCACTATTACTTCGAGACCAGAATTGATCTACCATCTTTCACTGTCCATGTCCCAGAAATTTATCTAGAACCTCACAACGTGAAGTTAGAGCTCCATCTTGTTATTCTCCCCATCTGGAGGCTTTGGACCTGGTCACCTTCACAGGAGACCAGACCAGGAAAGTTTCACATACTTCCCATTTATTAGGTTTTCCCCAAATGCCGGATGCAGATGTCTCCCATTACCATAACTTCCCATCTTCAGACCAGAACAGAGCCCAATGAGCCAATGAACACTGACTGTGAAAACATCCTACACACACAGCTGTGCATTATCCTACATCATCACATATACCTTGCCCCTTCCTGGAGTGGGAGTACAATGTACGTGCCATACACAACCCTGCGGCATCTGCTGCACCCTAGGATTGTCTCGGACTATCATCTCCATCACTCTTGACTGTGAAGTCCACATAACCCAAGGACAGTCTGCACTACTCAGTCCTGATTGTAAAGCTAAGGAGTAACCAGAGCAAGGACTTTGAATTTCAAAGAGTTCCCCATTCTCCTCATGACTGAAAATTACATTGTCTCCCTTCCCAGCTTGATGAGTCTCAGTGCAACCCTCACCACACCAACATCCCTCCTTTCCTTTTCCGAAGTCTGCGTTTGTCCCCTCCTATTTATACATGCGGCATCCCATTCACACATATGTTTGCCAGTGTTCCCGTTTCCCCTGCTGGGCTCAAGCTTCAACCCTTCAGTCTCCTCTCTGCATGCCATTGTTACCCCTCTTCCCAACACCCTGCATTGCCTTCCTGCCCCTTTATCCCCCGTGTCCATTATCCTTCTCCTCCCCCACCCCTTGGTCGAAACACTGGTCTCTGTCTGAATGTTCAGTCCCGCCTGAGAACCGCTGTACAGTGGTGTCCATCTGGACAGTAGAGACAGCCACTGGAAGCAGACCAACCCTACACCCCCAGCAGTGTGACATTCCACCAGTAGTGCAATGAGACTGGCATAGTGCTGTGGCAGATGAGCTGCGAATGTAAAACATTCCTCAAAGGCATGGGAAAAGTGAGGTACGAACATCGCCGTCACCTTTTCAAACGTAAATCAGACCAGCATTATTTCCCACTGACATGGTGCAAGATTGGATGGCGCCATGTGATTCTTGTAAGCAGCAGATTTTAATGAGCATTCATGAAATGGTAATGAATGTAAATTGTTTTCATGCTACTAGTTAGCTGGATATCCGGCCTTCATTAACATGCTATCAGAAGAATTGCGAACTGTTGTCACACTGGCGGGATTATAATTTTTTGGCTGCCACTAAATTTTCCGATCCCATTTCCACAAAATCTGCCAGGTGCAGGATGGAAAAATTCTGCCTTTAATTTTGTGGGTGCACATATTTGTTAATTAGAGACATTGCTTTATTTCTCAGTGAAAGGCCATTATTGAATATTTTCCCTCTAAATAATTAATTATACCAACTCCAAAACCATCCAGGGTAGCATGGGTTAAAATAGATTTTAGAAGTCATTTAGACAAAACAAAATATAGGCCTGTTCAATTCTCGACTTCACTCAAGTTAGTTTATGACACTCAAAATAGATTGATCAAAACAACTAAATGCAAAAGTGACAAAGTGAAAATGTTGTTGTGATCCCTGCATTAGAAAGAAAAATATAAAACCACAGGAATGAATAAGAAAAGAACAATGAAACTAAACCCAAGGTTCACCACATCGAGGGTACGCATAACCTATCGAACCAGTGGTGCTATAGTGGGGCACACAGAGTTCACCAACCACGGAAACTCAAAAATACAAAAGCAAAATAATGCAGATGTTGGAAGTCCGAAATAAAATCAGAAAATGCTTGAAGTGCTCAGTAGATCTGGCAGAGTCTGTAAGAAGGGAAACAGAGTTAAGGCTCCAGGTCGGTCGATGACCTATTGTTAGGCATTTTTTGCAACTTTAATCAATCTGAAACCTTAAACACTGTTTCCCTCTCCACAGATGCAGTCAGATTTACTAGCTATTCCATCGAACTCAAAAAAAGGCTACAAATATACAAATTAGGAGCAGCAGGAGTCCACTTGGCCCCAAGAACCTGCTCCGCCGATCAAAAGATCATGAATGATCAGGAGTGGCCTCAACACAACTATCCTGCCTACCCCCAATTTGATGCCCCCGTTTGGCATGAGGTTAGAAACCTCTGCCCAAAAAATACTCAATAACCCTCTCTACACAGTCTGGGGAAGAGAATGCCAAAGATTCACATGCCTCAGAGAGAAAGAAAACTCTGCTCGCCTCCCACTTCAACAGGAGATCCGTTATTTAAGCGGTGTCCCCTAGTTCTAATCTCTCACAAGTGGGAACATCCATTCGGCATCCTCTCTGTCAACCCTCCTCAGGATCGCTTAGTAACAATAAAGGTCACCTCTCATTCTTCTAGACTCCACTGGATACAGGCTAAATGTATATCCTGATTCAATCCGAGTTTATGTAATTATTCCTTATTATGCAATGACCTGTACAGGAACAGATTAATATGGCAGCCCATTCATGGCTCAATGAGGTCTAAAGGCCCAGAGGCAACAGATGGGTTTAAGGGAAATAGTGCTTGTACAGTAGGAATAAATTAGAAAGATTTTTCCATTATGTTTAAGGTATTGAATGACTGTGGGGTGGTGATGTTTTCCAGTGATTTATGTTCTCTTCAATAAATTAAAAATTGTAATAAGATCCCCGTTTTGAATTGTTTTTGGATTACAAGGCAAGAAAGACCTGCATGCATTTAATAAGAACATAAGAACATAAGAACTAGGAGCAGGAGTAGGCCATCTGGCCCCTCGAGCCTGCTCCGCCATTCAATTAGATCATGGCTGATCTTTTGTGGACTCAGCTCCACTTTCCGGCCCGAACACCATAACCCTTAATCCCTTTATTCTTCAAAAAACTATCTATCTTTACCTTAAAAACATGTAATGAAGGAGCCTCAACTGCTTCACTGGGCAAGGAATTCCATAGATTCACAACCCTTTGGGTGAAGAAGTTCCTCCTAAACTCAGTCCTAAATCTACTTCCCC
The DNA here is from genome assembly GCF_902713615.1 of Scyliorhinus canicula. Taxonomy (NCBI): domain Eukaryota; kingdom Metazoa; phylum Chordata; class Chondrichthyes; order Carcharhiniformes; family Scyliorhinidae; genus Scyliorhinus; species Scyliorhinus canicula. Next base: position 128,867,951 of record NC_052150.1, read on the forward strand.
TTATTTTGAGGCTATGTCCCCTAGTTCTGCTGTCACCCGCCAGTGGAAACAACCTGCCCACATCTATCCTATCTATTCCCTTCATAATTTTAAATGTTTCTATAAGATCCCCCCTCATCCTTCTAAATTCCAACGAGTACAGTCCCAGTCTACTCAACCTCTCCTCATAATCCAACCCCTTCAGCTCTGGGATTAACCGAGTGAATCTCCTCTGCACACCCTCCAGCGCCAGTACGTCCTTTCTCAAGTAAGGAAACCAAAACTGAACATAATACTCCAGGTGTGGCCGCACTAACACCTTATATAATTGCAACATAACCTCCCTAGTCTTAAACTCCATCCCTCTAGCAATGAAGGACAAAATTCCATTTGCCTTCTTAATCACCTGTTGCACTTGTAAACCAACCTTCTGTGACTCATGCACTAGCTCACCCAAGTCTCTCTGAACAGCGGCATGCTTTAATATTTTATCGTTTAAATAATAATCCCATTTGCTGTTATTCCTACCAAAATGGATAACCTCACATTTGCTAACCTTCAGAGTATTTTATTCTCTTCGGAGTTTCAGAATACCAATTTTTGTACGGTAAAATGTCAGAGATCTGATGGTGTCCACACCTGAAACATGCACATTAATTAGCTGGGGAGAGCAGCACGGTGGCGCAGTGGTAGAACTGCAGTCTCACGGGGCTGAGGTCCCAGGCTCGATCCCAGCTCTGGGTCACTGTCCGTGTGGAGTTTGCCCATTCTCCCAGTGTTTGCGTGGGTTTCGCCCCCACAACCCAAAGATGTGCAGGGTCGGTGGATTGGCCACGCTAAATTGCCCCTTAATTGGAAAAAATGAATTAGGTTTTCTAAATTTAAAAAAAAAAGAATAAATTAGCTGGGGATGAGACTTCCACCCCTCACTTAGGCAGAAGCACCAGCTCGGAGGGATACCGGAGAAATCTGATTGGCTGACAAATAGTACCAGCAGAAGCCAAGTCTGGGACCACAAGCAGTTCCCAGGTTCTAAGTCCAGGAATTTAGGACCAGGAAAATACAGGGAGAAGTTCTCATGGTGTGAAGGGTAGACCTGTGGGGGTGTATGTGTGTGGCGGTGAGAGGGATCTTGACACTGAGGGGGTAGGGGCAAGAGCACCCATGAGGGACAAATCTTGGGTTGGGGGGGGGGGGGATCTGATGTGGAAAGGAGGCCCATAAGGGAGGCACCCCTTCCTTTCCCCCATCCCCACACCCCACCCAAGCAGGCTGACCTCCAGAGTTACTCCTCTGACCCAGAGTTCACCACATCAGCACCAAATTCTATGATGGGCAGGAAATTATCAATAACTGTCCACTTAGGGACAAATTGGGGCAACAGCAAGTGGGCTGTCCAAGGTCTTGCCCATCCCCTGTAAAATTGCAGACAGGTTAGGAGCATGCAGGAGGCTGGCAGGAAGGCTATTCAGAGAATTTTGTGCCCCCCTATCTAACCACCCCACACACCTGTAAGCCCACTGATGAGGTCTGTAAAACTTTGATCTATATCCTCTGGAGAACAGACTAAAAGGAGCACTGGGACCATGTTCACAGTCTTCAGTAAAGCACTTAACCAAAAGCCTATTATACAAATGATATCAGAAAACAAGAAGAGAGCAATGACAGACTTACCATGGCTGACAGACCTTTTGCCTTGGTTCCCAACCAATTAAAAGCATTCGAGACGTTGATGGTTGCACCCAAGACATTATTAATTATCTTTAAAACGGTTCATTTCTTCTGGAGAGGGAAAGTGAACTGTCAGTTTTTTTTTTAAAGCAAATGTTTAAAATCCAAAGACAAAAAATTTACTTTAAATACAAATAAAAAATGAAGCTGTACTCTTTGACGGCAGAATAGAGCAAGTTATAAAGCAAAACTGTGATTGTGCCTTCAGTGTCTTGCAATCAGAATATATATTGCACAACACAAATTTGCATCAAGCGGTGTATGCAATGACGAAATGCTATCAACAGGAAATGCATGCATACATAAAACTTTTAGAATATAACTAGCTAATGTCAGATGCTATTGCTCATGAACATGAAACTTCATCAGAATTGTGGATGCCAAGCCATAAAGTGGACAATCTGCTCTCAGATGGATGGTGGGTAATTTAAGTATTTAAATGAAGCTGGCAGACTCTTATTTAACCAGTCTTTCAAGTTTGACAGTGAACTACCTGGTTTTCCAGGTCTTGAATAACCTGCTCACCAAAGTTTGGGTTCCAGCAGGACCACTTGACTCCAGACCTCATTACAGCCTTGATCCAAACATAAACAAGAATTGAGTTCCAGAGTGGAGTTGAGAGTGACTGTCCTTTACATCAGGCAGCATTTTAACCAAATGTAGCACCAAGGTGCCCGCATAAAATTGAAGTCAATGGGAATCAGGGGGAGAACTTGCCACTGGTTGGAGTCATGCTGTGCACAAAGGAAGATGGCTGTGGTTGTCAATAGTCATGCATCTCAACCCCAGGACATCATTGCAGGAGTTCCTCAGAGTAGTGTCCCAGGCCCAATCATTTTCAGCTGCCTCAGCAATGACTTTTCTTCCACCAAATAGTCAAAAGTGATGGCCGCATTCATAAATCTGATAATGAAGTAGTATTCCGCCATGAATAACCTCTTCAAAACCCAAAGCACCTACCAGGCACAAGTCATGAATGTAAATGAATACTCTTCACCTACCTATTTGGGTGCAGACCGAAGAATACGCAAGAACCTCCGCACCATTAAGGACACCTTCGGAGCATCAGTAGACCCTTTGAGCAATCAGCTCAGCCCGCACCACATCCCTACCACTTACTGGCCACTGACACTTTGCTGTTCATGGACATTGCTCTGTGCAGTCTGACGGTTGCAGTTTCTACAACAGCAACTACATTTCAAAACCATTTATTTCACTGAAAAGTGCTTTGGGAGATTCCAAGGTTGCAAAAGGTGCTCTATGAATGCAAGTCAGTCTTGTCCACTGACTCAGCCCAAACCATACTACTCATAGTCTTAGCATTCTGCCTGCTCCCAAACGGAGTTTCAATCCTAAATCCTCTCAATCATGACAAAATATCTTCTTCCACCTGCAGAAAATCATATACCTCCAACCCTACCTTAGTCCATATCCCACTGAAACTTCCATACATGTTGTCAGCACCTCCACTCTCAACTACTTCAATGTTCCCCTTGCTAGCCACCGATCTTGGACCCTCAATGAACTCCAAGACTTTGCTCCCAATATCCTACTGCACACCAAGTCGCATTCAATCATCACTTTTATCATTGCTGACCTACACTTATTCCTTGTTCCCAAAGTCTCCCAATGAAATACTCAGAAGGTGTTGCATTGTCAGTGGTGGTGTCTTTCAGATGTGACATGAAATGGAGGACTATCAACTCTCAGGGAGACCTAAACTATTCCATTGGCACAATTTTAAAGATGACATGGGAGTTATTTGTAACGTCCCCAGCCAACATTTATCTCTCAATTAAGCATTTAACAGATCTCGGGTTCTCAGTGTGTGCAAATTGCATCTGGCTGAAAGGATGTTTTCTCTTGTGGGAGAGATTAGACCTAGGAGGCAGTTTAAAGATAAAAAATTTCCTATTTAAGAAGGGGGAAAAAAATTCTGAGGGTCTCGAGTTTGTGGAATTCTCTTCACCAAACAGCAGTAGGAATAGGGTCAATGATTCCCTTGTTGGACAAGACTATCTAACCCTGCCTTGAAAATATTCAAAGGGTGTGGGGGCAGACAGGAAAGTGGGAGTCGAGGCCACAATCAGATCAGTCATAATGTTACCAATTGGCAGAGCAGGATCAAGTGCCAAATGGCCTACTCTTGCTCATAATTCTTACACTCGTATGTTTTCTACACTATAGCACTTCAAAAAAAAGTACTTAATTTAAAAGGATATACCAATGTGGTGAAAGATGCTACAAATGCAGGTCTTTTTTTCCTTTAAATGTTTCTGTATCCTTATCCCACCTACTTAGTCACCTTCTTCATTTCTCTCTTTGCTTATTGAACAACTATCCCTCGGCAAATTTTCAGTTCCTCCAACTTCGGTTCCATTGTTCCTCCTTTATGTCACCATCACCCCTCCGCCTGTCAGACATCATCTTCTCCTTTAAATCTATCCCAATGATCATAGTCACTCTTTCTGATCTCCGCTTCTTTTGCCATGCATCCATTTTCTCCTGCCTTCTGACATTGTTCTACATCTAAAGATGTACAGGTTTAGATGTAATTTAGCCCATGCTAAATTACACTGTAGCATCCAAAGGTTAGGTGAGATTACGGGGTAGAGTGGGGACGTGGGCCAAGGAGGGTACTCTTTCGGAAGGTCGGCGAAGACTCAATGGGCGAATGGCCTCCTTCTGCACGAGGGAGATTCTATGATCGATTCTATGACATTAAGAAAACAATGCAAGTTCTTGTAGTTATGATGACTCACTGGTAACAATGGCTATAGATGAAAGAATTGATGTATCTGGTTGAACTGAGTGGCTCTGGTATTGTGCTAAGTAATAAAGACCTTGATGGTAGAAGAGAAGGTATCAGTTGAGATGTTCAAAGTGGAGAAGTAGCATAAGGAAAGGGTAGCACAGGTTGGCTTCAGCAGTCGGAGGAATCCTTGCATTCTATTGGTCAGTCACTGCCTGCCTCAAGCTGGGCGACCCAGACAATAAAATGCTGAACTACCAACATTTGCTTTCATCTATGGGTGTGTAAGGATTAGAGATCCTACCCTGACAAAAGGATGGCAAATTGTATCCAACAAACAAAAGATGAAGATTCTCCAGCTTGGATCTAGATGGTCAGGACTTTGTGGCCTGGCACACACAAGGTCTTTCAAAGTAATAAAGACTACATTGATCCACCATCAGTTACTTAGATTCGACATTGACATTCCTGCTCTCCAAGAGAATATATTGGCCAACACTAGATCAATAAGCAAGGTCAATTATACTTTCCACTGGCATGGCAAAAGTTTAGGTGACTACAGTGAGGGAGAATTGGGCTTTGCGGTCAACAACAGATTGAAGCAGATAATTGAAATGCCAGTCACAACTTCTGAATGCCTCGCATATCTTTGTTATCAGAAGTTTAGTCACCATCATCTGTGCTCTTTGCACCAACCTTGGATGCCATTGCCAAAGATCACTTATATGACCATGTTCTTGAACATCTACCACATGGAGAAAAGTTATTTCTCCTGGGGGACTTTAATTCAAGAGTTGGTTCAAAATTTCATGCAAAACTTGTCTCAGATATCATGGTGTCGACAAGGCCTGAAAGACGTGCTGCTAGGTGAATTAGACATTCTGAATTCTCCCTCAGTGCACCTGAGCAGGTGCCGGAGTGTGGCGACTAGGGGATTTTCACAGTAACTTCATTGCAGTGTTAATTTAAGCCTACTTGTGACAATAATAAAGATGATTATTATAAACAGAAAATGGCAACAGCTACTCATAATATGCACAGCATGGACTTTTCTTCCGGGGCAGGCATAAGCACAAGGTATCAAGGCACCATCCGCGATCTGGCCTCTGACTCCAACTTAACCTGATAATCACAGGTGGCCGGCCCCATGTCACTGTCCATCTGGAGTTTGATATTCTTCCAGTGTTGCGTGGGTCTCACCCCCACAACCCAACATGTGCAGGCTAGGTGGACAGGACAGCTAAATTGCCACTTCATTGGAAAAAAATGAATTTGGTACTCTAAATTTTTTTAAATAAATAACCTGATAATCACTAGTAGACACGATCTGTCCAATGTTCTTCACAACCACACATATCACAGTTCAAGTTGTAATACTGATCACCCTACTACTGACACGAGTGAAGGTGCAACTAGGGAAAATACACAAGCCAAAACACAGTGGCATGTTATGCATCAATATTTCATTCACAAAGTATAATGACAAATGTCGAAGATCTGAGTCTCTACCACCTGATGGCTCACCAAATAATGCTGATAAAACATGGAGGTCTCTGCAGTAAATCAGCTACGAAGCTGCAGTAACCACATTTGGCAAAGGAAGAAACAAGAACAAAGACTGAAACCCACCACCCTGCAAAAATGATTGCTGTCATTGAAGCACCTTGCTACAACCTGTCTCCTAACCCTAAATCATGCCATCATTCAGTTGGATGGGTCCATCTGTGACAGTTTTGAGATCAAGAATGGATTGAACAAGAAATGTGTGTTAGCCCTTACTTTGTTTTAAAACATCGAAAATAGGAGTAGGCCACATAGCCCATTGAGCCTGCCCTGCCATCCAATACAATCATGGCTTCAACTCCATTTTCCTGATACATTCGCAGAAACCCTCAATTCCCTGAGAAGGCAAAATTCTATCTAGCCCTGCCCTAAATGTCTTAGAACATAGAACAGTACAGCACAGAACAGGCCCTTCGGCCCTCGATGTTGTGCCGAGCAATGATCACCCGACTCAAACCCACGTATCCACCCTATACCCGTAACCCAACAATCCCCCCATTAACCTTACACTACGGGCAATTTAGCATGGCCAATCCACCTAACCCGCACATCTTTGGACTGTGGGAGGAAACCGGAGCACCCGGAGGAAACCCACGCACACATGGGGAGGACGTGCAGACTCCACACAGACAGTGACCCAGCCGGGAATCGAACCTGGGACCCTGGAGCTGTGAAGCATTTATGCTAACCACCATGCTACCGTGCTGCCCCTAAAAATACATTTAGAGTACCCAGTTATTTTTTCCAATTAAGGGGCAATTTAGTGTGGTCAATCCACCTACCCTGCACATCTTTTGGGTTGTGGGGGCAAAACCCACACAGACATGGGGAGAATGTGCAAATTCCACACGGACAGTAACCCAGGACCGGGATTTGAACCCGGGTCTTCAGTGCCGTAGGCAACAATGCTAACCACTGTGCACCGTGCTGCCCAAACCTTCTCAAGCCTCTGAAATAGGGAGTTCCAAAGATTCACAACCCTTGGGTGAATAAAGTTCTCTTCATCTCAGTCCTAAAATGATCGGTTACTCAGCCCCTCATCATAGGGACAACAGGGACCAATCTAGTGAAGTTTCACTGTACTGCCTCCGATGAGGAGACCAAAACTGCGCACAGAACTGCAGATGTGGCCTCACCAAAACCCTGTACAACTCTAGCAAGACTATTTCTGTACTCTAGCCCTCTTGCAATAAAAAATGAACATGCCATTTACCTTCCTAATTGTTTGCTGTACCTGCACGCTAACTTTGAGTTCCTTGTACAAGCACACCAAAGTTTCTTTTAACATCTACACTTACAAATTTCTCACCTTTTAATATTCTGTTTTTTTATTCGTATGACCACAAGTGAATAACTTCATATATCCCTACATTATACACCATCTCCACACCACAGCTTATCTTTCTAGCCATTTTGTCATCATCAGCAACTTGGACATATTACTCTTGGCCTAAGTCATTAATACAGGTTGTAAATAGCTGTGGCCCCAGCCCTGATTCATAGTGTAATATTTGGCAATTTTCAATCTAGTGGGACAAGGGACTGTTTAGCACAGGGCTAAATCGCTGGCTTTGAAAGCAGACCAAGGCAGGCCAGCAGCACGGTTCAATTCCCGTATCAACCTCCCTGAACAGGTGCCGGAATGTGGCGACTAGGGGTTTTTCACAGTAACTTCATTTGAAGCCTACTTGTGACAATAAGCAATTTTCATTTTCATTTCGGAAATCAATTCTGGAATCAAAGGAATTTTGGAAAATCAGTGCGAACACATCCACTACATCTGCGATAGTCATCTCTTTTAGAACCCTGGGACATAAGGTCTCAGTGATGTCAGATTTTAGTCCCTTAAGTTTCGCCATTATTTTAACTCTGCTGACATTAAGCTCCTCACTCAGTTTAACTCCCCTGTCATTGTCTATTTCTGATATGGAATTTGTGTCTTCTACTGTGAGGACAAACTTTTTGTTCAATGCCTCTGCCATTTCCTCATTCCCACAATAACTTCTCCCATCTCTGCTTCCAAGGAACAGATGTTTGTAGGTATTTGTAGGCTAGTTTACTCTCACATTCTAATTTTCCCCATTTTATAACTTTTCGGTTATAAAACACTCAATCCTCAGACACGCTCGTGTTTTTTTGCAACATTGTGCAACTCTTATTTTAATCTAATACGGTCCTTAACTTTGGGTGAGCCTCAATGGATCCTTTTCTCAGCCCTTCTCTGCCCTATGCTTCCCCTGCCAACATGGAAGCAATGTACCTCCACAGATGTCAGACAGAAACTCCTCAACCTATCAAGACTGAAAGCCAAATGTGCATACCCTGATCAGAGAACATCTGTATGCTGATAATGCTGCAGAGGATCAGCTCCAAAGGTTCATGGATCGTCTGTCCAATGGTTGTGTCATGTTCTCACCATCAAAATCAAGACAATTGTAGTTAAGGGACAGGGCGTCATGTCTTTGCCTGTGATAAGACTCAACAACACATCACTGGAAGCATTCAGCAAATTCTGCCAGCTTGGATGCATGATGACAGACAGCCTGTCTCGTTTTTTAAAGACTTGTTTTTATTTGTCTTCAACAGATCTACAAGATGTACTGCAGTAACTCACCAAGGTTCCTTAGTCTGCACCTTCCAAACCCACGACCACCACCATCTAGAAGGACAAGAGCAGCAGATACCTGGGAGCTCCACCACCTGGAGGTTGCACTCCAAGTCACTCAGCATTTTGACATAACTCCCTCCATAACAGCACAGTGGGTGTACCTACACCCAACGACTTCAGCGGTTCAAGGAAGCAACTCACCAGCACCTTCTGAAGGGCAACTAGAGATGGGTAATAAATGCTGGCCTAACCAGCGACGCCCACATACTGTAACTGAATTTTAAAAAGAGCAAAGTACGATACAATGAGGTTGCCCCCGCCCGGAAAACAAACAACCAAGCACAAACAAAAACCATGCAAAAAAGAATAATTTAACAGCAGACATTAATTAACCGTTTAAAGAAAGAGGCAAAAGGCTGCTATCTATGATACAATTTCTCAGTAGACCCTCTTATAGTATATTTAATTTTCTCCAAATAAAGAAAAGATATGAAGTCTTCTAACCAGGATGAATGGGTGACACAGTAGCTAGCAGTGCTGCTTCACTGCGCCAGGAAACCGGGTTCGATTCCCGGCTTGGGTCACTGTCTGTGCAGAGTCTGTATGTTCTCCTAGTGTCTGCGTGAGTTTCCTCAGGGTGCTCCGGCTTCCTCCCAGAAGTCCCAAAAGACGTGCTTGTTAGGCGAATTGGACATCCTGAATTCTCCCTCAGTGTACCCGAACAGCCGGAATGTGGTGACTAGGGGCTTTTCACAGTAACTTCATTGCAGTGTTAATGTAAGCCTACTTCTAACACGAATAAAGATTATTATTTTCAACAGTGGTTTGGGGGACTTCCAAGTTAATAGAATCAGTCAGCAGGCTATGAAAGTGAAGCGAACACGACAATGTCCACCTTAATCTCAGTAAGACTGGCCAATTCAGATGGGACTCAGAAAATGAGATAACCTGTCTCTCAACAAGAAGCTCGGCATGTGCTTTCGAAACGCAGCCACTAGCTTTGGCTGATCAAAACGAGCACGGAAAAGTGACAAACTGACCTTTAGGTCCATGGTGCAAGCACAAGCAAAGCCTGAACAACTTGTCCCTACCAAGGATGAAGGCTCAATAATCTCCATCTTCACTACCTAAGGTATACCTTTGGCATTACATGGAAAGAAAGTCACCAATAAAGCAGGGAAAACATGCCGAGCATGCGAGAACTAATCAAGAAATGTAGGTTTCGCTGACAATTGGCATGTACACAGGATGGAAGATGACTAACAGGAAACAGGGAGAAGCGATAAAGGGGTCATTCTCAGGATGGAAGGCATCAACCAGTGGAGTGCCACGGGGACCAATGATGGGACCACATCTCTTCAGAATATATTGTGATGATTGCAAGATTTTAAGGAAAATTGGATTATAAGTATATTGGCCAATTTAAGAGTTAGATGCCTGGGGTTAGAATGCGTTTTTAAAAGGAGAGTTTTGTTCTACAGGGCTTGGGTATTTTCAGCAGTCAGCTTGTGAAATTAACCAAGGAATGCGTTTATCAGTCTGGGCTAATGCAGTGTGGTTTGTTTGGTGTACTCCATGGGAGTTAAAGGACTTTACAGCCTGCAGAGAGAATTTATTTTTTTAGCTTGGGGAGGTGGAGCCAAGGAATGCAGAGAGACATTTTTAAAAAGCTGTGGAGAGAGGCAGTTTTGGGGAGACACAGGGTTTTGGGGAAAGGGCTTTTGGAAGTGATGTCTGATCTAGCAGCCCTCATGTTTTTTAGATCACAGATAAAGGCAGTTTTCTTTCCCAGTAGGGTAGAGAAGAAGAGTATTAATAGGTTAAAAGCAGGGTATTCTTGTCTGAAGGCAAAACAGCTATTTGAAGATATTCAGCCAGAGTCTGAAGGGGTTCTAACAAGAATTTGTTCTGTACCGCAAGTATTACCCTCGGCCCTGCTAATTTTAAGATGGATTAAGAACTGCATGTATCTTTTCTGTTGTTTAATGGGAAATTGTATAGTTGCATTAAGGGGCAATTGTAAGCTGTTGTTTTTCGGGTGAGAAGTTACAAGTTTAATACTTCATTTATAATAAAGGTTTTGTCCTGGCCCCAGGTCACTGTGGAGTTTGCACATTCTCGCCGTGTCCACGTGGGTCGCACTCCCACAACCCAAAGATGTGCAGGGTAGTTGAATTGGCCACGCTAAATTGCCCCTTAATTAGAAAGAAGAATTGGATATACTAAATTTAAAAAAATAGATGATAAAAGTTTTGTTATAGAAATACCAAAGCCCTATTTTTTCATGCAATCACTCCTGGAGTGAATCATTCTTTCCGTAGTCTTAAAATAAACTAAAATATTGGGATTTCGGTCCTGTATCCTAGCCACTGTTCGAGTCTGGTCTGGGATCGTAATAAAATATTAATGATTTAGAGGAAGGAACAGAGTGTACTGTGACCAAAACTGCGGATGATGCAAAGGTGGGAGGGAAGGCAGGTTGTAAGGATGAAAAAAATAGTTTACAGAGAGATATTAAAAGGTTAATGAGTGGGCAGAAAATTGGCAAATGTAATACAACGTGGTAATATATGAGATTGTTCATTTTGGAAGAAAGAATGAGAATGCAGATTATTATTTAAATAGAAAGATATTGCAGAAAGCTGTAGCACAAAGTGACTTGGAAGTCCTTGTTCATGAAACCCAGAAGCTAGCATACAGGTACAGAAAATAATAGTGAAGGTAAATGGAATTTTGGCTTTCATTTCAATGGGGTTCGAGTATAAAAGTAGAGGTGTTGCAGTAAATGTACAAGGTACCAGTGAGACCATAATTAAAATACTGCATAGTTTTGGTCCCCTTATTTAAGATATATCATTGGAGGCAGTACAGAGCAGGTTCAATCAGATGATCCCAGGTATGGAGGGACAGCCATACGAGGCAAGATTAAACAGGTTGGGTCTGACCTCCTTGGGAATTTAGAAGAATGACAGGTGATATGATTGAAACATACAATTTTTTAGGCGGTTAGACATATACATTTATAAGTTAAATACTGGGAGGATGTTTCCACTCATGGGAAAGGGTAGGACCAGAGGACATAGTCACATAATATAGGGGGTGCTCATTTAGGAAGGATTTGAGGAAACATCTATTCCCTCAAGACTGGTGAATCGTTGGAATTCTTTACCTCGGGAAGTTGTGGAGGCCATGACCTTGAACCCTTTCAAGGTTGAGATTGATAGGTTGGGAAGTTAAGAGTTACAGAAATAAGGCAGGAAAATAGATGTAATGAGTGTCATATCAGCCACGATCTTATTAAGTGGTGGAACAAGCACAAAGGACTGAATGACTTACTACTGTTCCTATTTCTTATGGTCTGTATCCCAAAGGAGGTAACCCGTGCTAACATGGCATTCAAAGCTCAGATTCAAGGAGACATCTCAGCCCTCAACATCAATCACAACAAGTGGGAAACTCTTGCTGACAAGTGATGTAAATGGACAGTTTTTCACCTTTTAGGACTCCGTACTTGTTTTGTAATCCACCAAAAAACACATACCATTGTTTTCCGATAGATATGTCCACTAACCATTCAGCCAATTTATATCTCATGCATTTCAAGTTTGCTTTAGATGAATGATCTTGGGGATTTTCCTTTCTCAACCCAATATTAAATTTAATTATTTCATGATCACCATTTGAAAAATGCTCCCTTATTGTCACTACATCTTACAATTTCATATGGCCTTCCTTGGAATATTATCTTTCTTATCTCTCGATTCAATTTCTGCCCCACATCTTAACTATTGCTAGGGGGCCTATACATAACTCCCATCAGAGTCTTTTTTCCTTTGCGATTCGTGAACTCTACTCACACAGATATTGCCTTCTAACCCAATATTGCTTCTTGCTATCGATTTAATTCATTTCTTACTGAACAACGCAAGCCTGCATCGACCTGACGTTTTCCCGTACCAGCGTCCCCCAACAGGCACCGGAATGTTGCGACTAAGTGCTTTTCACAGAACTTCATTGAAGCCTACTCGTGACAATAGCTATTTTTTAAGACACATATCCTTGGATATTTATATCCCAGCCCTGATCCCCTGCAGCCCCTTCTCTGTGATGCCCACAACATCGTACCCACCAATTTCAATGTGCGCTACAAGCTCTATTTGTTCAAAAATAAAGGCATCTTGTTTCGTATACGGTGTGCATTCAGGTACAACACCCTCAACCCTGCATTGACCGACCCCCTTCTCATAGTTGTCCCCTTATCTGCTGTGCCTGAAGATTCCTGCCGCATTCCAAACTCTCCGTTCTATTGCTTGTTCTGGAAACTTTACTAACCTCTCCGGAGACCTCGGCCCCTTCAACTAGTTTAAATCCTCATTATTAATTTGCACTCAAACCTTCTCCTTAAACTTTGATACAGTATTCTAATTTACCATACAACCGAACACTCCCCCCCCTTATTTAGAAATAAATGCATTTGAAGCAATTCAGAGAAAGGCAAATCACTCAACTGATGGGGGGTGGGCAGGGATGGCTGTGGAGATCTTTTGAGGGATGGCTGGACCAGGCTGAGCCTGTGTCCATTGGCATTTAGAAGAATGAGAGGTGATCTTATTGAAACATAGGAGGGTCTTGACAGGATGGACACTGAAAGGACATTTCTCCTTCTGAGAGACTGGAACTAGGGGACATTGTTTAAAAATTAAATATAAAGTACCTCCCATTTAAGACAGAGATGAGAAAAATATTGTTTCTCTCAGATGATCATCTTTAGACCTCCCTTTCCCAGAAAATGGTAGCGGCCCAGTTATTGGATTTTTAAAAAGGAATATATTTAGATACATTTTTGACTAACAAGGGAGTCAATGGTTATCGGAGAAGGCTCAATGTGGAGCTGAGGCCACAATCAGTTCAGCCATGACCTTACTAACTGGTGGAACAGGCTCAAGGGACCAAATGGCCGACTGCTATTCCTTATTCGTATACAGTAGTTTAGACATTTAAAATGTCTGTGGTTTGCACATTCTCTATTTCCATAGAACGATTAAATGCAAATCATGTTAGGTATATTAAACTCATCATTGTATCGGTATGCAAATAATCATGCTCCTCGTCTCCTTAGCCAAAGATCAAGTTTATCCATTGACAAAAGATCAAAAAATGTTGAAGACTGGAATGTCCACATTAATTAATGTTACAAGTTATTTTGACTTTCGAATGAAACAAGAAGTTCTCATTAGTCACCATTAGCTCACACTTCAAATGGTTGGACTCTGTTTTTCTATAACTGCCGAAAGGCCCAAGAAAAACTGGAGACAAGTTTTCAGCTTTGAGCTCTTTTCATGCTATCTTTCCACTCTTTTAACACAACGTTTACAGTCAGCGTCCGAAATAAAGTAATAAAGTCGCTCCTGCAACCCGACTCCAATTATTAATTACCGCAATGTTATCTTTACCAACAAATTAAATGTTGCCAAACTCCTCTCTTCAAGCCGCCTACCACGCTCTGCTTTCTGGTATTTGTAGTCTCCCCGCGCAGCCGCCGTCCACAAACAGTCGGTGACGCAGCCGCAGTAAAGACTACAGTCCCCGGCATGCACTGCGGCGGCGCAGGAAGTGTTTGTGCGGTGATTTGTTCCCCCCTCCCCCAAGTCGCTGCTTCTGGTTCCGGGGGTGCCCTGCGGTGTAAGTGGAGCAGAGAGACTCGGAGAGGGGAAGCATTGTGGAGCCCGGCCAGCCCACCCATCTACACCAATACCATGAAACCTACAGCACCTCTGCTGCACTCTCACTCCATCAGACACATCCTTCTCCTGCTGGTGAGTCCCTCATTCCTTTAGTGGCTTTCGGTTCGTTCTCTGTACTCGGAGCGGGGCCTCGGCCTAAAGCCGGTTGGAGAGGGAGGGGAGCTCGAACCCGCCACAGCCGGGACGGAGTGTCGATGGGGGGGGAGGCCTTGACCCTGCCTCTGGCCTTGGAGCCTGTGCCACTCGCTGCCCGGGCCACAGGGCATTACCACAGAGGCTTCGGCCGAGTGAAGGGGTCACCTCGCAGCTGGGCTTTTGATCGGGAAGTAAATGGAGATTTAAAAAAATAGACTTTAACCGCCGTCCATCGTCTCGATAATAAAACCTGTCAACTACTGTCTTTGAAAGAAGTTCCATTCACCAGCCGGGTTGATCTGCCGGATCTGTCTGTCTCTCTCTCTGTCTCTGTGTGTCCGTCTTTCATAGGCTGAGTTCAATCCAGGCACCCGGAAATGGAGAGACTATTATTGCTCTCTGCTTCACCCATACAAACCCAGGGCATGGGCACCCTTCCCTGATCTTTTGAAATGGAGAGACTATTTTCTGCTCCATCCATACAAACCCGGGGCATGGGCACCCTTCAATGATCTTTTTATTGAAGATTTACATGATTTTTGCTCAAGAACAAACAATTAAATATGTGTAGTTCCTTTTATCAAGTGCACATCTAAATACTATTTAAACTATATAAAGGTCTCTGCCTCCACCACCCTTTCAGGCAGTGAAATCCAGACCCCCCCCCCCCCCCCCCCGCCGGGTGAATTCCTCACAGCCCCTTAATCTCCTGCATTTACCGTAAATCTCTGCCCCAGGTCATTGATCCCTCCATCAAGCGGAAAGGTTTCTTCCTGTCTATCTATGCCCCTCATAATTCTATATATCTCAATCATGTTCCCCTCCCAGTCACTCCTGCTCCAAGGAAAACAACCCCAGTTTATCCAATCTCTCTTCATAACTATAACTCTCCAGCCCAGGCAACGTCATGGTAAATTTTCTCTGCACCCTTTCAAGTGCTATCACATCCCTCCTATAATGTGGATTCCAAAACTGCACACAATACTTTAGCTGTGGGCGAAACAATGTTTTATATAGTTCCAGCATAACCTCCTAGCTCTGTGCCTCGGCTAATAAAGGCAAGTGCTTTTTTAACCACTGTATCCACCTGTCCTGCTACCTTAGTTTCTGACGAGATGGAGGGATTTGGTTTCATTCTTACACAAATTTAATTTGAGGAAACTAGATATTGCAAAGGCTACAAGCTCCAACGTGTCCTAGTTATAGTGCTGATGACCTACCCATCAAGACTGCTTTCAGAGCATCACCCAAATCCACAACTGAGATGGGGAAGGGAACATAGGAACAGTAGTATGTCATTCAGCCCCTTGAACCTGATCCGCCATTCAATGAGATCATGGCTGATCTGTGGCTTAACTCCATGTGCCTGCCTTTGGCCCATATCCCTTAACACCTTTTCTTACCAAAAAAGTATCTATATCGGATTAACAAATGATCTGGCATCAATTGCCGTTTTGTGAAACCTCTATCACCCTTTGTGTGTCGAAGTGCTTCCTAACATCTCTCTTGAATAATCTGGCCATAGTTTTTAGACTATGCCCACTAGTTCCAGAATCTCCAACCAGTGGAAACAGTTCATCTTTACCCTGTCTTTTCATACACCAGCAGATGTATGGGGACATCATTTACCCAGAGTCTCACATGCAACATGCTGACTTGGACTTAAATTGTTCGTTTCATTGGTGGTCAGTCAGAAACTTCCATGTGGCATTCTGAGAGTACCTTCAAGAAGGAAAACTAATACCACATTCTCAAGGATAATAAAGGAGGATTGGCAAATAATGCTCGCCTGGTAGGCAACACCCATATTCCAAGAAAAATGTAAAAGTAGTTGGAGCTCATTCTAGATTGGATGTCAGGCAAACAATCAGACAGCATAGTGGTGGGGGCATCAAGAAAAATAGAGCAGTGGATCCTTAGCATTATCAGTGTACGTTTGGAAGATGGCCCCATGCCTTTGGATGATGTGACCTATGGACTGCATAAGGAAGGGGACATCAATATTTCCCAAAGATTCAGAGATAATGTCGAAGTTTGAAGATGTTTTCAATAAACAGATGATTACCCAGATATTGGAAAGAGAGGACTTGAGAATTGACGGTATTGTTGACTTCTGTCTTTATTAATAACCACAGTGCGAGTGTGTTCCATGTATTGGACAAATGACCACACAACAAGTATTTAGTATAATCACAGTTTATTATGGAACATAGGATTAGTTCTATACTTAATAAATTACATACGACTACACATTAGACTATATCTAGCAGTTTAAACGATCTTTACCTCACTTCCAAGAGACCAGCTCTGTGCAGGTTAGATAAGGCCTTTACCTGTTTCCTCATGTGTGGCGGCTGGAGGTTGTCTGGTTCGTCTAGGCTGAGTGTCGTCTTTCAGGTGGAGATCGTGGGTCCTTGAACTTGGGTGGTCGATGTGCTGCAGTTGGATGACAGAAGACGGTCCCCCAAAAGAGACAGAATATTGGTTGTGCAGTTCTTCTTATCCTCCAATCTTTCACGCTCTTTTGGGCGGTCCCATGTAGGGATCCAGTGGATCAATAGGATTTCAATCACCCTGATCGATTCTGGCCAATTAGGGGCGGGTACCTTGATGTTTGGGTGGGTTTTCATCGGTCATGGCCGTTAGTGCCCGAGGCACGTAGGCACTCTCAGATAAGGCAAACAGGCGCCCCCAAATCTGCCACTTACGGTAAATTTCAATCTGGAACCCATTGTCCTGGGAAGACCTGTGGATGGCCTCTAGCAGGTGTGAGTTTCTGTATGAGTCTGAGTTGTTTGCAATATACAAAGTTATGTCCTGTCTGTGTCCCAACCTGACCACAATTCCCATCATCCTTTGCGGGTGGCCATTTTGGATGGCCACAGTGGGTTTTTAATAAGGCAAATGGAGAAAAGACAAGCTCAATTGATTACTTGGTCAGCAGCAAGAAGGAGTAAATTTACAATCATCCAGTGAGCACATGTTTAAGAAATGATTTATGCAAAGTACATGAAATGGTGCTGGAATAGAATCTATAATGGCTTTTAAAGGGCAAAGAACAGGGAAAAGGCTCCGCGTGGATTGTTATTTCAGAGAGATGACTAAATGGCTGGATGGATTCCTTCTGTGCACCAAAAATGTGCAGTTATGATGTTAAAGGCATTATACAGTGTGGATATTATTGAAATTTTCAAACACTAGGTGAATATCTCCACCATAAATCATGGTGATTTAAGATCATGCCTCAACCACATTATTTTTGGATTGAAATATTTAAACATTCAACATACTAAAAAGAGATCTTGAATAGTTATATTGCTATAGAAGATTATGCACACTGATCGAAACAAAGTTGCTCTGACTCTGATTTCCCAAAGGAAGTCTTTGATCGTCAAACATTCTACTTCGTACAAAGGCGATATCTGAATTGTACTCGTGAGATGGCGTGTCACAATATCCAAGTCAATGGAGCGAAGTTGCTTATGAGTGACTACAGGCTAGTACTAACTAATATAACACTTCATATGCAGCCAACAGGATACTCTAGAACCTGTTGAAAGGTTTTTGCTGTAAATAGGACATGGAGCCAAGATGTGGGATTGAATGACATACTCACATTCCGATGTTGCTTTTGGACAAGTCGGTGATCATTTCAGCCTTAAAATCTGACAATATTGCCAGTAATGTAACTGTAAGGCAATATAATATTGTAATCAATGACTACTTGCTACGGGGTCAGAAATTAAAGGATGAATGTTCAAACCCACTTGCTTTTGCCAAATGAGATTTCTTTGGTGCTCAGCATGTCACCCATTCTCAGTAGCTTTTCACCCTCTGCCCAGCTCAGCATCTTATTGTTAAAGTGAATGGTTGGTATGATTCTGAGGCAGAAAACCACAACTAAACTCAGAGGCTCAGTACGTGTGTGTTTTAGTTAGTCCTTCAACTGTGACGATGTTCCATCACAACAAATCAGTTAGAGTAATGCAATGCTGCTGGACTTGTACAAGAGAGTAGCCGAGCTACACAAATGGGCGTGAATTTGAGTCTCAATTAGTTCCAAGTTTGTTTGCCGTTAAAAATCCATGTAACTACAGACCAGACATTATGAATTAGGAGCAGAAGTAGACCATTTGGCCCCTTGATCCTGCTCCAACATTTAATAAGATCATGACTGACCTGTTTGTGTTTCGAATTCCACATTCCAATCTGCCCCCTATTACCTTTAATTCCTTGCCTAACAATGATTCATCTACCTCCGCCTTTAGAATATTCAGTGTCCTTGCCTCCACCGCATTCTGAGACAGAGTTCCAAAGTCAAACAATACACTTGGAGAAAGTGCTTCTGTTTCACTCATCCCATAGTCCAAAGCTGTGCAGGTTAGGTGGATTGGCCATGCTAAATTGCCCTTAGTGTGTCCAAATTTTAGGTGGGGTTTCGGGGGTGGGGCGGGGGAGTGGGCCTGGGTGGAGTGCTCTTTTGGAGGATCAATACAGACTCGATGTGCCGAATGGCCCCCTTTTTGCACTGTAGTGACTCTATGAAATGCACAATGATTTTAAGATTAACATGGATTACAGAGCATGTCTTAAGCTACAGTAAGAACTCTTACAACACCAGGTTAAAGTCCAACAGGTTTATTTGGAATCACTAGCTTTCGGAGCATAGCCCCTTCATCAGGTGAGTCATATAAGCTATAGTTATGCACTCAGATGACTGTGGTCGACACAGTACTCTCCAAAGCAAAATGAATGTCTGTGGATCTCTCCTCAAATTCCCCCTAGATGATCCTTCTACCGCAAGACCCTCGTCTTACTGAACTCTAACTTCCACATGCGTGATTTTAAATTCCACTATCAGAAGTCACTTTCAAAATCTTACTTTAAATGATGCTTTTCTCTCCGCTGCTTCCATCAAGGCTTTGCTTTCATGTTTTACATCTCGCCCTTCAGGTTTCCTTCATCTTAAAGGCTTTCACCCAAACCCAGCCACGGATTTCCACAATTATTTCAAATTATATCTCCCAAGCTAGTAATTTCTCACAAATCTTAGCGCTACCACAAATATCTTTCTGGCCTCTCATGATCCAATGCCTTTTAGAATCTCTGTGACTTTGCTGAACAGTGAATGTTTCTGGTTCCCAGTTTCTCCTGTTCCGTTCACTCCAGACTTCTTGGAAATTTCTCTTTGTTTCTCTAGTTTGTTTCTCTAGTTTCCTTAACTATCTAGATTTTAGATACCTGGCATCTGTTTTCTTAACCATTACTCCATAGTATGGCTTCTAAAACCAACTGCTTCTAGCAGACCTGAGAGCTGCCTTCTCTCTAACTACTTATCCTCAATTGCAATCAAATTAGCTAATCTAAAACCTAAAAGCTTCTCCACCTTGCAAAGCTCAGTTGCTAAGCCCCACTCTTCATGCCATAGCCCTCTCTAAGCACAATAGAATCACAGCTGGAACTGAACCAATCCCCACACATACAACACCTTTGTCCAGCATGAATTCTTCACGAGCGAGATTACTTTCCCTGGAATGCCAAAGCTCATCTTTAACCTCCAGAGATTGTTTTGATCAATGATGTCAAATGCCGCTTTGTTGTTTACAAAATGAATGTAGATCGATGAGTTTCATTCCAATGATAGTTTGATTTTATTCTATAAGGTTGCTATCTGATCCACACAAGATGTTGCTTGGCGAAATCCTACCTAGTTGTCCCTTAAGATACCTTCTACAGCCCCTTTCATTCTGTTCAGTGTGATGTGGTACAGTTCTTTCCCTGGCATAGAGAGCAACATTATCCCAGGTTAGTTCTTACAAAGACTGAGATCGTCCTTCCTTGGGAGCTCCATCACACAACCTTCCTTCCAATTTGATTAAAGATTTTTATTATAAACACAACAATATGAAACAGTTAATACATGTTACAATGCAAGAAGAACACAAACAATCAAGAACCCACACTAACTTACCCCGCTCAACATTAAACCAAACCCCATAACAATTGACGGTGACTAAGGGTTTAGAAAAGGAAATGAATGGCTACTGTCTTAAGTAGAACTCTTCTACCAACTCCCTAATGGTGTACTTGACCTGCTCCAAATGCAAGAATGACATGAGGTCTCCAGGCTATTAACAAGGCAAAGGTCGGGGCAGCACGGTGGTGCAGTGGTTAGCATTGCTGCCTCATAGCGCCGAGGTCCCAGGTTCGGTCCCGGCTCTGGGTCACTGTCCGTGTGGAATTTGCACATTCTCCCCGTGTTTGCGTGGGTTTCACCCCCACAACCCAAAGATGTGCAGGGTAGGTGGATTGGCCATGCTAAATTGCCCCTTAATTGGAAAAATTAATTGGGAACTCTAAATTTATTTTTTAAAACACAAGGCAAAGATGAGGACATCCACCTTCACCCCCATTTGATACCCCAAAAAGGGCTACCAACGGACATGGTCCCAGAACAACATTAAGAATCACTGACATGGTGTTGAAGAAAGTGACCCAGAAGCTCTCCAACTTGGGACAAAACCAGAACATATGCCTTTGCCTTGTTAATAGCCCGGAGAAGAGTTTTGCTTGGCTGGAGATCTTCCACTCTGCCCAGTGCCTTGGCTTGGCTGGGTGACCTCCTGTTATTCTTACGTTTGGAGAACGTCAATAACCAACTGGAAACCATGGATTAATCGGGAGATTCACTCCCTACTGAAGCCCAGGTCTGAGGCGTTGAAGATGGGCAACTCTGACCTGTACATGAAATCCAGGTACGACCTCCCAAAGCCATCAGGGAGGCAAAGAGAAATACCATACCAAGCTAGAGTCACAGACTAACGTCATGGACTCTCATCAGTTGTGGTAAGGCCTAATTAATATAAACAGGATACAAGCGAAGCTGAGTAGAATGTCTGGCAGCAGCGCACCCCTCCCCGATGAACTCAATGCATTCTGTGCTCAGTTCAAACCATTGTGAACTGCCCAGCAGCCTCGGATACACCCATATCTACCGTTACAGCTTCCGAAGTAAGATCGACCTTCTTGAAAGTGAATCCTCGGAAAGCAATGGGTCCTGACGGGGTCCCTGGTCGTACATTCAGATCCTGCACGGACCAACTAGCGGATATGTTCACGGACATCTTCAACCTCTCCCTACTTTGTTCCGAGGTTCCCATCTGCTTCAAGAAGACCACAATCATACCGGTGCCAAAGAAGAACCAGGCAACATCTGGTGGCCTTGACACCGATCATTATGAAGTGTTTTGAGATGTTGGTCATGAAACGCATCAACTCCATACTCCCAGAATGCTTTGATCCACTGTAATTCTCATAGTGTCACAACCGGTCCACAGAAAACGTCATCTCCCTGGCCCTACACTCATCCCTGGAGCATCTCGACAACAAGGATTCCTATGCCACATTCCTATTTATTGACTACAGCTCTGCCTCCAACACCATAATTCCAGTTAAGCTCAAATCAAAGCTCCAAAAACTAGGTCTTAACTCCTCCCTTTGCGGCTCCTCCCTTTGCAACTGTATCCTTGACTTCCTGACCCATAGACCACAATCAGTAAGGATAAACAGCAAAGCCTCCTCCACGATAATCCTCAATATCAGAGCCCCGCAAGGCTGCATACTTAGCCCCTACTATACTCCCTATACACACATGACTGGCAAAAGTTTGCTCCAACTCCATCTATACGTTTCCTGATAATACGACCGTAGTGGGTTGGATCTCGAACAATGATGAGTCAGTGTACAGGAGGGAGATAGAGAACCTAGTGGTGTGGTGTAACGACAACAATCTCTTCCTCACGTCAGCAGAACTAAAGAGCTGGTTATTGACATCAGGGAAGCACGGTGGCATAGTGGGTAGTACTGCTACCTCAGCGCCAGGGACCTGGATTCGATCCTGATCCCGGGTGACTGTGTGAAGTTTGCACTTTCTCCCCATGTCTCCGTGGGTTTCCTCCGGGTACATCAGTTTCCTCCCACAGTCCAAAGATGTGCAGGGTAGGTGAATTGGCTATGATAAAGTTGATCTTAGGAGGTGGGACTACAGGGATAGTGTGGAGTTTGGGTCTAGGTACAGCGCTGTTTCAGAGGGCCGGTGCTGGCTCTTTCTGCACTGTAGAGTTTCTATGATTTTAAGCAAAGTATTGTACACACCCCTGTGCATAAATGGTGCCGAGGTGGAGATGGTTGACAGCTTCAAATTCCTAGGTGTGCACGTTACCAACAATCTGCACTGCTCCACCCATGTCGACGTGATGACCAAGAAAGCGCAACAGCGCCTATACTTTCTCAGGAAACTAAGGAAATTTGGCATGTCCACATTGACTCACCAATTTTTACAGATGCACCATAGAAAGCATCCTATCTGGCTGTATCACAGTCTCGTACGGCAACTGCTCAGCCCAAGACTAAGAAACTACAGAGAGTCGTGAACACAACTCAGTCCGTCACACAAGCTCGCCTCCCTTCCACTGATTCTATCTGCACCTCCCGCTGCCTTGGGAAAGCGGGTAGCAGAAGCAAAGACCCCTCCCACCTGGCTGACTCACTCTTCCAACTTCTTCCAGCGGAGCAGGCAGGTGATACAAAAGTCCAAGAACACACACGAACTGGTTCAAAAACAGCTTCTTCCCTGCTGTTATCAGACTCAATGACTCTCTTATGGACTGATCTCTTCACACACCTCCTCGACTGAGTAGTACTACATTTCATATGTTCACCCATTGCCTGTGTCTATGTATGTTTTTTTCATGTATGGAATGATCTGTCTGGATGTATGCAGAACAATACTTTTCACTGTACCTCTGTACATGACAATAAACAAATCCAATTCAACACCATTAGGGGGTCAGTAGATGGGTTCTACCTCAGATGGCAGCCCTGCATTTCCAGTTAAGAGCAACACTCCCAAGAGCAACACTCATGCCTGTCCTTCACCGCAGGGAATGAAGCACTCACCCTCACCTTCGTCAAATGAACCCTCTGCACCACCTTGAACTGGATCAGACTAAGCCAAGTACAAGAGAATGTGGAGTTGACCCTGCGAAGAGCCTGACTCCACACATCATCCTGAATTGGACCCAATTCATACTCCCGTTTCTCCATTACCACATCAAAAGGAGCGGACTCCACTGACGGGATCTGACTCTAAATACCCGAGATTCTGTTCAACTGGGAGGAAGGTGGTGATGAGGGAAAAGCCTCATGTGAAAATACTTAAACAGATTGACACCAGGGAGTTGAAGTTTTTCCGACAGCTCATTCCAGCTGACAAACGTCTGCTCCGTGAACAAGTCACCAAATCTGTCCAAACCCTTGCCCTCCTCCCCTTGTATGACCTTAAGATCAAATTTAAACCCGCTGGCAGAAAGAGATGGGGTTAGAGATGCAGATAGAGGCCAGCAAAGACACAGAGCCAAGTTTAAAATGCTATCTGACTGCTTCCAGACTGTGAGTGCACACCATCTCTGGGTTTGAAGAAAATCTTGCTGGAGAAAATGGCAGTGATGCAGTTGCTATGGCACCGAGGCTAGAACCCTTACAAGAAGTGCGGCATGGTAGCACAGTGGTTAGCACTGTTGCTTCACAGTGCTAGGGACCCACGTTTGATTCCCGACTTGGGTCACTGTCTGTGTGGAGTCTGCACGTTCTCCCCGTGTTTGTGTGGGTTTCCTCGGATGCTCTGATTTCCACCCACAAGTCCCGAAAGACATGCTTGTTGGGTGAATTGGACATTCTGAATTCTCGCTCCATGTACCGAACAGGTGCCGGAGTGTGGCGACTAGGGGATTTTCACAGCAATTTCATAGCAGTGTTAATGTAAGCCTACTTGTGACACTTATAAATTATTATTATTATTATTATTAGAACCCACCTCCATGTGCCCCCATATGGAGCACAGATTACCAAACCACCCCAGTACTTTCTCAATATTAGCTGCCCAATAATAAAATAATAAATTGGATAAAGCTAAACCTCTGACTGCCTAACCTTCTTGAGGAGTGCCCTATGATCCTTGGAGCCTTACCTGCCCAAATGAAAGAGGACGCTAATTTGGTAATTCTGATAAAGAAGGATTTGGGGAAAAATGGGGAGATACTGAGAAAGAAATTAAAATCTTGGGAGCGCATTCATTTTAATAGACTAGACCTTCCCGCCAAGTACAAGGGGAGGTTATCCCACTTCAGTAAGTCATATTTGACCTCATTAACCAGACTAGCAAGATTTAAGTTCCGAAGCGAGGCCCAATCGTGGGCCACCCGGACACCCAGGCAATGAAGGCTGGATCTGACATTGTGAAAAGGTAACATCCCAGATAGACTGCCCTCCCTGGGGAGTTAACCAGAAAGCATTCACTCTTAACCAAACTCAACTTATACCAGAGAAGGAGCCAAAACTCAAAGCAGCTTCATCATCTCGTCCAAAGTGGACACTGAGTTTAATAAAAAGGAGAACATCTGGGTACAAGGATGTCCTATGCTCCACCACTCTCCGATTTATCTCTCTCCACTCACTGGAAGACCTCAGCGCTATGGCTAGCGGTTCTATTGCTAAAGCAAATAGGAGCAGAGACAATGGGCAACCCTGCTTCATGCCCCTATTCATCAGAAAGTAGCCCGAGTACAAAAGTCCAAGAACACACACGAACCAGAGCAATGGGGGCTCTATACCAGTCTTTTGCAAACTTTTATTCTCGGGACCCACCTTTAATAACCAGCGGACTTTAGGGACCCACGCAGACCTTCTTGACTGGTAGATGTACGCGACCCATGTCGGCTGACCTTCGCGACACACCATTATTACTTACCTTTAATACAGCAGGTGAGCCTGCTTGGTCCTCTGTGTACCCAAACAGACGACGGAATGTGGCGACTGGGGTCTTTTCACAGTAACTTCATTGCAGTGTTAATGTAAGCCTACTTAGAACATAGAACAGTACAGCACAGAACAGGCCCTTCGGCCCTCGATGTTGTGCCGAGCAATGATCACCCTACTCAAACCCACGTATCCACCCTATACCCGTAACCCAACAACCCCCCCCCCCCCCCCCCCCCCCTAACCTTACTTTTTAGAACACTACGGGCAATTTAGCATGGCCAATCCACCTAACCCACACATCTTTGGACTGTGGGAGGAAACGGAGCACCCGGAGGAAACCCACGCACACACGGGGAGGACGTGCAGACTCCGCACAGACAGTGACCCAGCCGGGAATTGAACCTGGGACCCTGGAGCTGTGAAGCATTTATGTTAACCACCATGCTACCGTGCTGCCTATTCTCGGGACCCGAGTTTGTTTCAACAAAATCAGGAGGTTTGTCCTCTAAATCGGCACATTTAGTCTTCAAATGCTTTTGAAGATTTTAGAGTTTCAAACATTAATTTGCCAGTATGTCATTGCATATAACACACATGGGTTTTGCATCCTGATTTGCACTGGCATAATTAAAACCATACCTCAAGAAATAAGCTTTCACCTGCGTCCGATTCACTGCTTTGTCATGCCATGCACTCTCCTGAGAAGACCTCTCGAACAGGTTCAGTTGTGAGATCCTGGCATGTTTATGACTTTAGCCCTCTCTTCCTTATTACAAAATAATCCATCTTCAGTTCTTCACACAGTCCTGTTGCTTGCTTGTGGGCAGCTACAAAATGGAGGAATCTCTCCTCCATTATTTTGCGCCCAAATCATGGATGTACTGGGCGCGTGGTGTCAGTGTGCGTGCTGGGTGCGTGACCTTCTCTCTGCTGCTGCCTCTGGCGGAAAGTCTCCATCGTTCATATTTAAAGGCGAGTTGTGGCCGGCCTTCCTTTTTTAAAACTTTATTTCCAATGCCTAATTTTTCCAAGCTAATGACATTTTACTAGTGAAGAGTAAAACAATGAACATGTGCATCCTTAAATTTGCACACAAACTTTGTTTTAAATATATTCTTTTGAAATTTAAACAAGTGTAGAAGAAAGTCAAATCTTGTTTTTATGTAGGTTTGAAGTGATGTAGTGATGAATGTAGGTTTCTTCCAGTGTTGATATGTCAGTCGTATTGACTGACCTCATTTGATCAGAATTTTTTGCCGACAAACCTGGCCTAGCGTTGCCCACCCCCTCAAACACCACAACCAATCGAGGACTTCCTGCGGCAGTTGGGAACTTCTTCCCACGATCGTGAATGCCACAATCGATCAAACCCTCCCGACACCCGCCCACAACCCACCCTGAGTTTGAAAAATCCTGCTCCATTTGGTAAATGAACCAGGGGTATAAACTTTTGCTCAAATCCGAACCTTCCAAGAATCTCTGAGATTGGGTGGAGTGGGGCTATCAAACATCTTCTCTGCGCCCAGGGAAACAATCACCTCCGGTTCGGGCACTGAAGAAGGGGAGAGGATGATATTTAACAGCCGGCATATTTTGGCTGACAGTTGCCAACCCTTGACGAAGCCTATCTTGTCCTCTGGGATCAACTCTGGGAGACAGGATTCCCAACTGCCATGCCTGTACCTTTGCGAGTAACTTAGCTTCCGCATTTAGGGTCCTTGTCCTTCAGGATCAGGGAAATAGAGGCCTGCGCAACTGTAACCGGTAACAAATCCCGGGTCAAGGAGTCATTAAACATATCTATATAAAATTAGAGGGATCAATTGTTCCACAAAACTCAAAAGCCATCAGGACCAGGACTTTACCTGACTGCATCAACCCAATGAATTTCCTAATTTCCTCTGGGGCCCCCCAGGTCTTTCTGTTTCTCCTACACCACTGGGATGCATATCCATCCAAAAAACCCGTCATGGCCGAACACTCCACCTGATCTATAAAGATCCCAATCAAATGTTTCAAAAGCCGTATTTATGTTAAACAGGGCGGAAATCAGATATTATTCGAGTCCCTTATCCGCACAATCTCCCGGGAAGCAGCTTGCCACCTCAGCTGATGGGCTAAAAGGGGTCTGGGCTTCTCCCCGTGTTCATAAAATACACCCCTTGAATATTGCAGCTGTCCCACCGCTTTACCCATTGATAATTTAAATTGTCTCTGCACCTTTTTCCTGCCTGCCAGCGACTCCAGGGTTGGTGCAAGTGAGTACTGATGTTTCACCTCCAGGATAGAGTCCACCAGCCTCTGCCGCGCCAACTTCACAGTCCTTTCTATGTTAGCTTAGTTCGAGAAATTATCTCTCTTTCTCCCCCCCCCCAAAAGATCTTAGTGGCAGAAAATAGAACCCTTTTATTGATCAAGATTGCCACACCCCCGTACTCTACCGTCAAAGCCCAAATGAAAAATTTGTCCCGCCCACACTTTCCGCAACCTTGACTGGTCTCTGACAGGTCTCTTGCAGAAACACCACATCAGCACTTTAAACTCTTTTCACTGGGCCATTCAACCCTATGGCATTCCAGGTGACCAATCCAGAGTTAGCCATTTCCTCTCTGAGGGATTATCCAGCAGTTCCATAGAAAGTACTGCAACCAGGACCACCCAAGACTAAACAAAGAAACATTTTCAGTCACTGTCAGCAAGCTACTCCTGCCCCCATCTTCTCCACCCTCAAACAATACCACACCCAAATGTATTTGCAAAAAAACAAAGTATCCACATGCCACCCTCAAAAAGCCTAAAAGAAACACAATCAACCCACACCAGCCCATGCTTTTTGTTTACAAAAGAATGCGCCTCAAAGTCTTTCCCCTCAAAAGGCAGTCTTAACCGCGCTGGGTCTACCATCCCAAATCGGACTCCACTTTTATACGGGGCAGTTTTGGCCTTGTTGAACGCCACCCACATCTTTGCCAGCTCTGCTCCCACATCCTGGTAAAATCTAATTGCGTGATCATCCCATTTGTCATCACGATGCTCTTTTGCCCATCTCCGGACCGCTGTTTTCCCTGAAAGCTGTGAAATTTCACCACTGCTCATGGTGGTTCATTAGGATCGAACTTCTGCTGGATTGTCTGGTGTGCAGAATCTGCCCCAGGAGTGGACATGGGTCCACCTTTCCCCGACATCTTGGCAAAATACTCTGTGGGAGTTGGGCCTTCCATTCCCTCTGGCAATCCTCCACAACTCCTGGAATGAGTTGGCCTCAATTTGGCCTCAGCCATCTGTGACATCTCTGCTTACTGAGAGGCACAATGGTCACGATGCCTCGGAAAGGCCACTTCCAGGGACTTCGGGGTTGGTGTAAGTGAGCACTGATGTTTCACCTCCAGGATAGAGTCCACCAGCCTCTGCCGCGCCAACTTCACAGTTCTTTCTATGTTAGCTTTGTTGGAGAAATTATCTCTCTTCCCCCCCCCCCCAAAGATCTTAGTGGCAGAAAATTCTTGCATCACACGCTATGTTTACCGTCACATTCGTCTTCTCCAACACCAACCGAATGGGAGCCAGAGCCTCTTCCATCGACTTGCAGAGGTCCCCAACACTACCCGCTTTTGCTTCTCAAATTTCACTGCCAAGATACTGGTAAGCATCTCTGCCGTTCATGGGATGGCTGCAGTCACAGAAGCTGCCTCTGTTATTTTATCCACTAATGAGCCCAGAAAAGGCTCTGATTCACTCGACGAATTATCACTATCAGGCTTCTTCCTCCTGGTTTTCCTGGGCATATCCCCGATGTAGGTACCTTATTCCCTAAAGTGGGTTTTTGAGCAGAAATGCTCCCAGAAACCGGGCAAAAAGGACTAAAATAGACCGTACCCTAGCTGGCGCCATCTCGTGCATTTCTTCCCCCTACATATCCCAACTGCAAGTCACCTTCCTTCCAATCTAATGGTATCCTTTCTTCCCATACTTTCCTCAAGAGTCCATAGAGTGTTACGATCCACCTTGAGAGTTCCTACTGGTAGGTCATGTGGCCCAGCTGATTTGCCACATTTCAGTACTGAGATGGATTTCCTGATTTCTGTTTTTGATGGTAGTTCACAGCTGATATCCACTAAGTTTTCTGAAAGTTATATGTCAGCTGATTCAGTTGATGGGGTCTCCAGGTTTTGGTTCAAATGTTCTGTCCATTTCCTGAGCTGATCCTCTGTAAAAGTGAGAAACTTTACATCTAAGTCCCTAATTTGGACGTTTGTCTTTTTGAATTTTCCTGAGAACTCTTTAGTTGTTTCATGGACCTTTTCATATTATGCTGACCTGCTGCTGTGTCTGCTTCTTGCGCAAGATCCTCACTGTATCTCCTCTTATCTGCTCTAATGCTAGTTTTAGCTTCTCTGTTAGCCTCTGTGTATCCTCTTTGTGCACTTGCTTTTCGAACTCTGATCCGACAGTTGTCCTTCTCCTCTTCTTCCTCTTCCTGATTTTCAATTTTTCATGAATAGCATTTGAAATCCAAGGCTTACGTTGTCTTCTGCCCCAATACATCCTCACATGTTCTCTTCCAAGCAGTCTTTAGTTAGTGCCATTGATCCTCTATTAATGTTTTAATATCCTGTAAATCTTGAAGAGCTTGGAATCTGTTTTGCAATGTGAATTGACACAAGTCTAATATTGCTTTGTCCTTGAGATTGTCGATGTTGAATTTTACTCCAGCTGACTTTTTATGCACCTCTCTTGAGATTTGGTTGGACTCTGGCTACGAGGAGGTGGTGATCTGACATGCATCTGCTCCCTGTTTAACTCTGACATCTAGTCAGGATCCTCTGAAGGCCTTACTGATGTCGATGTGGTCAATTTGGTTCTCTTGTAAGATCTGGAGATGTCCATGTGGCTTTGTGAAACATCCTTGTGTGGGAAATTTGATCCTCCGAAAACCAGGCCCAGTTCTGCACACACACCTGCAAACCTCTCTGTTGTTAAAAGCAAATTATTGTGGATGCTGGAATCAGAAACAAAACCAGAAAATACTGGACAATCTCAGCAGATCTGACAGTATCTGTGGAGAGAGAAGACTTAGAGTCTGGATGACTTTTTGTCTCTCTGCTGTTGTTAATGTCTCTTAAACCTTGTTTCCCCCATAACTAGCTCATATCCTGTGTTTATATTACCTATCTTTGCATTCATGTCCCCCATCAACATTATAATCTCTTTCTGTGGGCTGTTGTTTCCTGTCACCTGTTTCAACCTGTAGTAGAACTGGTCTTTATCCTCATTGTTGGCACTATTTGTGTGAACCTACCACGTGATGGAATGAGCTGTCAAGTCTATCATAGATGAGCCCTCTTTGATAAATTCAACGGACAAGCTGGCGTCAGACATGGCTGTTTGATGTCACCATTCCCATTTTTTCCCCACCATTAATTGGATTTTGAGGCAAACAACATCAGATGGAAGAAATGGCATACAATGGACCGCCACAGAACAGCTGGAAGATTTAGACTTTGTGGTAGCTTAGCTTTTATCCCACAACTACATACCGATGCAAGATAAAACCTGTAATTTGACGCAAATATCAGCCCAAGTGCATCAATATAGAGAAAACAAAGATAAAGAGAATAAACACTAGGAATAACAACTCCATTAAGATAAGGAACACCCAACTGGATAAAGTAACATCTTTTACCTATCTGGGTAGTGTTGTAAGTACTACCGGTGGAACCAGACGAGGATGTAAAGAACAGAATTGGGAAGGCTAGAACAGCATTCATCACTCTCTCCAACATCTTGCAATCGAGAGATCACTGAGGCCAGAAAACTAAAGAACTTCAACTTAAAGTCTGTTCTCCCTTATGGCTCTGGAACATGGAGGACCACCAAAATTATGTTGATGAAAATCTAATCCTTCATCAACAGATGCCTCAGAAGGACCCTAATGGCCAAATACCATCAATAATATTAGGCTATGGGAGGAGACAAAACAAGACCCAATGGTCCTCAAATCAAGGCGAAAATGGAATTGGATAGGCCATACTTTGTTTGAGGACGCCGCAGAACAACATTACACAGCAAGCTCACATGGAACACGCAAGGAAAGAGAAAGCAGAGCAAGAAATACATGGAGGCAGGATGCACAAAAGGAGGTGTACATGGAAACAACTGGAGAGTTTGACCTAAGATAGGATTCGATGGAGAGAATTTGTCTGTGGCCTATGCTCCCCCTTAGCCATTTCACTCTTTGGCAAAGTGTTGCTTAATAGCATGGTAATGACCCCTTCCATCACTTTAATCAATGGGGCGGTAAATGATTGGGGGAGTCTGTTGGCAGGTAAAGGAACGGCTGGTAAGTGGGAGGCTTTCCAAAATATAGGTGGAATTACTTATGTACAATGTATTTAAACATCAGAGGTGTTCACCTTTTCCGTTTCATGCACAGAAAGGAGCTCAAACAGCTGTTTTGGAGGAAGGGACTAAGCTTGCTGCCCACAAATAAGCTTTTGCTGCCAACTTTCCAACATTACTGAAGTAACAGAGTACTTAATTGGCTGTAAAACACTGAGACAGCCTGAGTCATGATAATTGCTATTAAAATGCAAGGCTTTGTTTTCCAAAAGGAAAATCAGTTTCATTTAAGTAGTAACTTTCATTTCACAACATCAAAACCTCCCAATCCACTTTACAGCCAATTAAAAATACCAAGTGTATTAGCTCTTGTAAGGTCGAGAAACACAACTTATTTGTAGACAATAAAATCTCTTTTAGTGCTGTTTGTATAGGGATACACGTTATTAAAGTCACAGGGTGAGCTTCCCTGCTCTTCAAACAGTACATGCCATAGGGCCTTTTACTTTCAGCTTCAATATAGGGTACCACAGTGATTAGCACTCTTGCTTCACAACACCAGGGTCCCAGGTTTGATTCCCGTCTTGGGTCACTGTCTGTGCAGAGTCTGTACGTTCTCCACGTGTTTGTGTGGGTTTCCTCCGGGTGCTCCGGTTTCCTGCCACAAGTCCCGAAAGACATGCTGTTAGGTAATTGGACATTCTGAATTCTCCCTCCGTGTACCCGAACAGGCGGCGGATTGTGGCGACTGGGGCTTTTCACAGTAACTTCATTGCTGTGTTGTTAGCCTACTTGTGACAATAAAGATTATTATTATGTCTCATCTGAAAGACAGAACCTTCAACAGTTCAGCACTCCCTCAATAATGCATTGGAGTGTCAGCCAAGATTTCGTGATTGAGTCTCTAGAATAGGGTATGCCCCGAGGGCCTTCTAACTTAAATGAGCGGGAGCCAAAGTTGACGATGTGATCATCTTTAAATTCAAAATAACAAAAATCCAGCATTAATCAAATCTTTAACGAGAAGCTGACTGAATATTTAATTTGTATTAGAACTTGCTCCCATGACTTTTGATTTGTTTTTCAAAATGTATTGGACCTCAATAAGACCGTTATGTTTACGTACTTGAACTTTTGTTATAGTGGACCTGGAAATACTGTGGGCTAAGTGAGGATAAGCGACATGGAGTTGTAAAAGGACATTTTAGTTTTATTTTGTGGGTGTCGCTGGCTAGGCCAGCATTTATTGCCCATCGCTACTTGCTCTCCCGAAAGTGGAAATTGGTATCTGTCCAATATAATAGCCGAGTCTTTGGGCAGAATAGATGATACAGTATCATGAGGGAAATTCAGTCAATGCTGTGCATGTGGATTCCAAGGGTGCTTGATAAGGTGTAATATAGTGAGCACTTTTGATAAAGGTCCAAGGCATGAAAGGGAATGTGACAGTATAAGTATCAAGCTGACTAAAAGACAGATGATAGAAGGCGGTGGTTCATGGATTTTATTGGGCCAAACAGTTGTGGAAAGCAATGTTTGTAATGATACCAATGCCTTTCCTCTTGCTCTCTACCATCTCTGTCATTTTATTTAGATCTGTACATTTAAGGTGACAATTTGATTCATTTACATAATAGGGGGAACAGCATGACAATTTACAGACAGCTAAAAAGACCACATGGTTTACTGTGAAGAAGACAGTAAGCAATGTCGATAAGATAGTAGGTTGGGTAGAGAAATGTTGAGTGATATTTAATAATATAATTAATTGAATAAAATAAGTAGTTAATAAAGACATATTAAGGATGGCAGGACAGGTGGTGTCGCACAGCTGCAGCATGTGGGAGCTCCTGGATGCAGGTGTCGTCCAGGTCAAACAGTCTGAATACGTTTTTATGGCTTGAGGAGCTTCCACTCAAATCATTGAGTGGGAGGCTGAGCTGCAGCTACTTTTTAAAAATTTCATTTATGGGATGTGAGCGTCACTGGTTAGGCCAGCATTTATTGCCCATCCCTTGTTGCCCTTCAGAAGGTGGTAG
The DNA here is from genome assembly GCF_902713615.1 of Scyliorhinus canicula. NCBI lineage: Eukaryota > Metazoa > Chordata > Chondrichthyes > Carcharhiniformes > Scyliorhinidae > Scyliorhinus > Scyliorhinus canicula. Next base: position 128,901,659 of record NC_052150.1, read on the forward strand.
CGAGTTGCCTTCATGAACTCTTGGCAGTTCCTGAGTTATAGGTACACCTACAGTGCTGTTAGGGAGGGACTTCCAGGATATTGACCCAGCAACAGTGAAGGAACGGATTTCCAAGTCACAGAGGTTTACAACAGGTCCTTTGGCCCAACTTGCCCATGCTGCCCAGTTTTTAACCACTAAGCTAGTCCCATTTGGCCCATAACCCTGTATATCCAGCTTTCCCATATGATTGTATAAATGCTTTCTAAAAGACAAAATTGTACCTGCTTCTACTACTGCCTCTGGCAGCTCGTTCCAGACATGCATCACCCTCTGTGTGAAAAAAATTGCCCCTCTGGACCCTTTTGTGTCTCCCCACTCTTACCATAAACCTATGCTCTCTATTTTTGGACTCCCCTACCTTTGGGAAAAGATGTTGACTATCTACCTAATCAATGCCCCTCATTATTTTATAGATATCTATAAGATCACCCCTAAGCCCCCTACGCTCCAGGGAAAAAAGTCCCAGTCTATTCAGCCTCTCCTTATAACTCAAAGCATCCTAGTAAATCTTTTCTGCATTCTTTCTAGTTTAATAATATCCTTCCAATAATAGAATGACCAGGACTGTATATAATATTCCAAGTGTGGCCTTACTAATGTCTTGTACAACTTTAGCAAACCATTCCAACTCCTGTATTCAATGATCTGACCAATGAAACCAAACACGCCGAATGCCTTCTTTACCATACTGTCCAACTGTGACTCCACTTTCAACGAACCTGTACTCCTACATCTCTTTGTTCAATAACTCTCCCCAATTCCCTACAATTAACTGAGTAGGTCCTTCCCTGATTCGATCCAGCAAAATGCATCACCTCACATTTATCTAAATTAAACTCCATCTGCCATTCATCGAACCACTGGCCCAATGATCAAGATCCCGTTGCAATCCTTGATAACCTTCTTCACTACCCACTATGCCACTGATCTTGGTGTCATCTGCAAATTTAGTAACCATGCCTCCTAAATTCTCATTCAAATCATAAATATAAATAACAAATCACAGTGGAGCCAGCACTGATCCCTGAGGCACACTGGTCACAGGCCTCCAGTTTGAAAACAACGCTCTACAATCACCCTGTGTTGTCTGTCGTCAAGCCAATTTTGTATCTAATTGATCTACCTCACCCTGGATCCCGTAAGATTTAACCTTATGCAACAACCTACCATGTGGTACCTTGTCAAAGGCCTTGATAAAGTCCATGTAGGCTACATCGACTGCACTGCCCTCATCTACCTTCTTGGTTGCCCCTTCAAAAACTCAATCACATTTGTGAGACACGATTTGCCACTCGCAAAGCCAGGCTGACTGTCCCAAATCAGTCCTTGCTTCTCTAAATACCTTAGATCCTGTCTCTCTGAATACCTTCCAACAACTTACCCACCACAGACGTTAGGCTCACCTGTAGTTCCCAGGCTTTTCCCTGCGGCCCTTTTTAAACAAAGGTGCAACATTTGCTACCCTCCAGTCTTCAGGCACCTCATCTGTAGGTGTCGACGATTCAAATATCTCTGCTGGGGACCCGCAATTTCTCCCTAGCCTCCCACAATTTACTATGATACATTTCATCAGGTCCCGGGGATTTATCTACCTTGATGCGCTTTAAGACTCACAGCACCTCCTTCTCTGTAATCTGTAATCTGTACACTCCTCAAGACATCACTGTTTATTTTCCCAAGTTCCCTAACATCCATGCCTTTCTCAACAGTAAATACCGATGAGAAGTATTCATTTAGGATCTCACCCATCTCTTGTGGTGTGGATCCACGCATTGATGACCTTGTAGATCCTTAAGAGGCCCTACTCTCTCCCTCGTTACTCTTTTGCTCTTTATTTATTTGTAGAAGCTCTTTGAATTCTCATTTGCCTTATCTGCCAAAGCAATCTCATGTTCCCTTTTTGCCCTCCCGTTTTCATCTTAATTGTACTCCAACAACCTCTATACTCTTCAAGGGATCCACTTGATTCCAGCTGCCAAATCATGTCATATGCCTCCTTCTTTTTGACCAGGGCCTCAATATCCTGAGTCATTTAAGGTTCCCTACTTCTACCAGCCTTACCCTTAACTCTAAAAGGAATGTACTTACCCTGAACCCTGTTTAACACACTTTTGAAAGCCTCCCACTTACCAGCCGTTCCTTTAGCTGCCAATATACTCCCCCAATCAACTTTTGAAAGTTTCTGTCTAATACCATCAAAATTGGCCTTGCCCCACTTAGAATTTTAACTTTTGGGCCAGGACTATCATTCTCCATTGTTATCTTAAAATGAAATGGAATTATGGTCACTGGTCCCAAAGTGATCCCTCACTAACACTTTGTCACCTGCCCTTCCTTATTTCCCAAGAGGAGGTCAGGTTTTGCCCCCTCTCCAGACGGGCCATCCACATACTGAGTGAGAAATTCCTCCTGAATACACTGTACACATTTCTCTCCATCCAAGTCCCTAATGCTATGGCTGTCCCAGTCAATGTTGGGAAAGTTAAAATCCCCTACTGTTATCACCCTATCTTTCTTGCAGCTATCTGTAATCTCCTTCCATATTTGCTCCTCAATTTCCCGCTGACTATTTGGGGTCCTGTAGTACAATCGTATCAAAGTCATCTCTCTCTCCTTGTTTTTCAGTTCTACCAATATGGACCCAGTGGGCGAACCCTCGGATGTATCCCCCCTCAGTACTGCCATGACATTCTCTCTAATCAAAAACGTAACTCCCCCTCCTCTCTTACCTCCTGTTTTATCTTTCCATAGCATCTGTACCCTGGAACATTGAGCTGCCAGTCCTGCCCCTCCCTTAGCCATGTTTCAGTAATAGCTATAATATCCCAGTCCCATGTACCCATCCATGCCCTGAGTTCATCTGCCTTTCCTGTCAGGCCTCTTGCATTGAAATAAATGCAGTTTAATCTCGATTTTCCTTGCTCTTTGCCCTGCTTTCTCAGACCACACAACCGGTCATGTTTTGTACACTCTCCCAGTGTTTTATTTCTCTTAGTCTTACTGGTTCCATTCGCTGAGTTACCAATAGTCACTCCTGTGGGCCTTTTTGATTTTTGACTTTGATTTCTCTGCCTTTCATTTTTCCCCTTACTACCTTTTGTTTCCGTCCCCATTTTACTTTCCTCTGACCTCCTGCATCAGTTCCCATCTCCCTGCCACATTAGTTTAAACCCTCTCCAACAGCACAAGTAAAAACTACCCCGTGGACATTGGTTCCAGTTCTGCCCAGGTGCAGACTGTCCGGTTTGTACTGGCCCCACCTCCCCCAGAACCAGTTCCAATGTCCCAGGAATTTAAATCCCTCCATCTTGCACAGTCTCTCAAGCCACGTATTCATCTTATGTATCCTGACTTTTCTACTCTGACTAGCATATAGCACTGGTAGCAATTCTGAGATTATTCCCTTTTTTAGGTCCTACTTTTTAATTTAACTCCTAACTCCTAAATTCAGCATGTAGGACCTGATCATGTTTTTTACCTACATCGTTGGTGCCTCGGGAGAACAGTGGTTGGCACTGTTGCTTCACAGCGCTAGGGTTCCAGGTTCGATTCCTGCTTAGAGCACTGTGCGGAGTCCGCATGTTCTCCCCGTGCCTGCGTGGGTTTCCTCCGGGTGCTCCGGTTTCCACCCAGAAGTCCCAAACGACGTACTTGTTAAGTGAATTGGACAGTCTGAATTCTCCCTCTGTGTACCCAAACAAGCGCCAAAATGTGGTGACTAGCGGCTTTTCACAGTAACTTCATTGCAGTGTTAATGTTAGCCTACTTGTAACAACAATAAAGATTATTATTATAATTATTATAGGCACAACGACAGCTGGCTGTTGGCCCTCCCCCACTAGAATGCCCTGCAGCAGCTCCAAGACGTCCTTGACCCTTGCACCAAGACATCCTTGATCCTTGCACCAGGGAGGCAACATACCATCCTGGAGTCTTGTTTGCGTCCGCAGAAATGCCTGTCTATTCCCCTTACCAATGAGTCCCCTATCACTATAGCTCTGCCACTCTTTTTCCTGCCCTCCTGTGCAGCAGAGCCAGCCATGTTGCCACGAACCTGCTGCTGCCACCTTCCGCTGGTGAGCCATCTCCCACCGCCCCCCCCCCCCCCCCCCCCCCCAACAGTATCCAAAGCGGTATACCTGTTTTGGAGGCCAGTGACTGCAGGGACCCCTGCACTGCCTTCCGACTCTTCCTCTATCTGTTGGTCACACATTTCCTATCTCCCTCAATAATTTTTAACTAACATGCGACCAATTCACTGAAGTTAGGATGGCAAGTGACTTGGAGGGGGCCCTCCAGGTGATAGGGTTCCCAAATATCTTCTGCTCTTGTTCTAGATGGTAGTGGTCGTGGGTTTGGAAGGTGCTGCTTAAGGATTCTTGGTGTGTTTTTGCAGTGCATCTTGTGGATGGTAGACACGGCTGCAACTGTTGTCATTGGTGGAGGGACTGAATGTTTGTGGAAGGGGGAGCAATCAAGCCGGTGTCAAGCTTTTTGAGTGTTGTTGGAGCTACGCTCACCCAGGCAAATGAAGAGTATTCCACTACACTCCTGACTTGTGCCTTGTAGATGGTGGACAGGCTTTTTTGTGGGTGGGGGGGGGGGGTCAGGAGGTGAGTTACTTGCCGCAGGATTCCTAGCCTTCGACGTGCACTGATAGCCACAGTATTAATATGGCTAGTCAGCATGGTGGCACAGTGGTTAGCATTGCTGCCTACGGCACTGAGGACCCGGGTTCGAATCCCGGCCCTGGGTCACTGTCCGTGTGGAGTTTGCACATTTTTCCCGTGTCTGCGTGGGTTTCACCCCCACAACCCAAAGATGTGCAGGTTAGGTGAATTGGCCACGCTAAATTGCCCCTTAATTGGAAAAAATAATTGGGTACTCTAAAAAAATTTTTTTTAAAATATGGCTAGTCCAGTTCAGTTTCTGATCAATGGTAATTCCAAGATGTTGTGGGGAATTCAGTGATGATATTGCCATTGAATATCATGGGGCAATGATTGGATCCTGTCTTGTAAGAGATGGTCATTGCCTGGCACATATGTGAAATGAATGAATGAAATGAAATGAAAATTGCTTATTGTCACGAGTAGGCTTCAATGAAGTTACTATGAAAAGCCCCGAGTCGCCACATTCCGGCGCCTGTCCGGGGAGGCTGGTACGGGAATCGAACTGTGCTGCTGGGGCTGGCCTGCTTGGTCTGCTTTAAAAGCCAGCGATTTAGCTCAGTGAGCTAAACCAGCCCCTGTGATGCGAATGTAACTTGCCACTTGTCTGCCCAAGCATGGATATTGTCCAGATCTTGCTGCATTTAGACATGGACTGCTTCGTTATCTGAGGAGTCACGATGGTGCTGAATATTGTGCAGTCATCTGCGAACATCCCCACTTCTGACCTCCTGATGGAAGGGTGCTGATGAAGCAGCTGAAGAAAGTTGGGCCAAGGACACTACCCTGAGGAACCCCTGTAGTGTCCTGCAGACACTGTGACGCATCAGAAAGGGGGAATGTTACCTGGATACTTTGTACCAGGAGGCAGTCACATGTCTTAGAATAGCGCCTTCTGACTTTGTCAATGGTCAAGGGCAGGAGAATATGAGAGTGAGTGAAGCAGGTAAGGGATCCCCAGAGGGCAGCCATCACAGAGCAGTAGAGAGGGTTTTTCAAAGTGAAGTTGGGGCAAGGGATCACATTGGGATGATATGGTAAATCAAAGGCCAGAGAACAGACAGGAGAGAAAAATATTAATATGGGAATGGATAAACAGACCATGACATGAAGGAAAAGGCTAGAGGTTACAAAAATAATCAAATAACAAACTAAAGGCTCTACATCTGAATACACATAACATTTTAAATAAAACCGATGAACTATGAGTGCAAATAGAAATGAATAAGTACGAGTTGATAGCCATTAGAGACCAGGCTGCAGGGTGACGTAGATTGGGAACTGAATATTGAAGAGTATGTGATATTTAGGAATTATAGAATCCCTAGACTGCAGAAGGAGGCCATTTGGCCCAGCAACTTAATCCTCCCAAAGAGCACCCCACCTAGGCCCACTCCCCCACCCTATCTCCTAACCCCACCTAACCATTGGACAATAAGGGGCAATTTTATCATAGCTAATCCACCTAACCTGCATATCTTTAGACAGTGGGAGAAACTCGGAGAATCTGGAGGAAACTCACGCAGACATGGACAGAATGTGCAAACTCCACACAGACACCCAATGTCGGAAAAGATAGCCTAGCTGAGGAGTTCATAGATTATTTTAGGAATAGTTTCTCTGAACAGCGCATTGTGGAGCCAACCAGAGAACAGGCTTTACTGGACCTGTATTGCACAACGAGACAGGATTAATTAATGATCACACAATGAAGGCGTCACTCGGTAGCAACTATCATATAATGATTGAATTTTAGGAACAGTGTGAGGGAGAGAAGAGCAACTCCAAGATGAGTATTTTAAACTTAAATTAGAGTAGTTCTGAGGGTATGAAAGTAGAACGAGCAAATTAGGTTAATGGATAGGTCAATAGAAATGCAGTGGCAAACATTTATAGGAATATTTCAGAATGCTCAATGGATACATTCCAATGTGACAGAAAAATCCAAGGGGCGGATCCACCATATGTGGTTAGACGTAGACCGAGATAGTAAAGAAAAATCATAATTGTGCAAGGATGGGTTGCAGGTCCGAAAACTGGATCGAATATAAAGCACAGTAAAGATGGACTAACAGATGAATACGGAGGGAAAAAATAACAGTATGGAGAAAGATAGCTAGAAATATAAAAAGAGTAATCATTTCTACAGATACTCAAATAAGCAAAGCTCGAAATTCACAATGGCAGAATTGAACAGTTATTTTGCAGCTGTCCACTGAGGGGATGCAGTAACATCTACGATTGCTGTAAATCAGGAATTAGAAGGGAGGGAGGAACTTGGGGAAAATTACCATCATTGGAGAGGTGCCATTGGCAAATGTTTGGAACTGCGGGCAGACAAATCCCTAGGTCCTGATGGACATCTTGGGGTCTTAAAAGATGTAGCTTGTGAGACAGTTGATACAAAATTCCCTAGGTTCGGGAGAGGTTTCATAAGTTTATAACTCCTTTATTCAAAAAGGGAAGTAGAGAAAAAGCAGGAAACTACAGGTCGGTTAGTTCAATATCTGTCATCGGGAGTGCACTTAGAAAAATTTCAGGTAAACAGGCAAAGTCACCATGGTTTGAGGAAGGGAATTATGTTTAACCAATTTATTGGAGTTCTTTGAAATTAAATGAAAAATGAAATGAAAATCGCTTAGTGTCACAAGTAGGCTTCAAATGAAGTTACTGTGAAAAGCCCCTAGTCGCCACATTCCAGCGCCTGTTCGGGAACAAAGAACAAAGAAAATTACAGCACAGGAACAGGCCCTTCGGCTCTCCCAGCCTGCGCCGATCCAGATCCTTTATCTAAACCTGTTGCCTATTTTCCAAAGATCTACTTCCCTCTGTTCCCCGCCCGTTCATATATCTGTCCAGATGCATCTTAAATGATGCTATCATGCCCACCTCCGCTGGCAAAGCATTCCAGGCACCCACCACCCTCTGCGTTAAAAAAAACTTTCCATGCACATCTCCCTTAAACTTTCCCCCTCTCACCTTGAAATCGTGGCCCCTTGTAATTGACACCCCCACTCTTGGAAAAAGCTTGTTGCTATCCACCCTGTCCATAACTCGCATAATTTTGTAGACTAGTACAAAGGAAGGCTAGTACGGGAATTGAACCGTGCTGCTGGCCTGCCTTGGTCTGCTTTAAAAGCCAGCGATTTAGCCCCGTGCTAAACCAGCCACTACCCTGTGCTGAAGGAATCTCGTGCTGTGGATGAAGGGGAACCGGTGGATTTACTGTACTTGGATTGCCAGAAGGCCTTTGATAAGGTGCCATATCAAAAGAAAATTGAAGCTCACTGTATAGCGGATAACAATTTGGCATGGATGGAAGATTGGCTAATTAACAGGAAACCGATTGGTGGTGTGTCACAGGGATCAGTGATGGGGCCTCAACTTTTTACAATTTATATAAATGACTTGGATGTAGGGCCCAATGGTATGGTTGTTAAATTTGCTTATGATACAGGATAGGTAGGAAGGTAAGATGTGAAGAAATATAAAACTACGAAGAGGAATAGATGAGCAAAGATCAGGCAAATCGAGTATAATATGGACAAAAGTTAAATTGTCCATTTTGGCAGTAAGAGTAAAAAAAAACATGCACATTATCTAAATGGGGAGATATTCTAGAGCTCTTGAGATTCAGAGGGATCTGCATGTTTGAATGCATGAATCACAAGGCTAGTATGCAGGTACAGCAACTAAATTGGAAAGCTAATGAAATGCTGCTCGCTGCAAAGGAAACTGAATATAAAAGTAGGGAGGGTATGCTTCAGTTGTACAGGACATTGGTGAGATCGCATCTGGAGTACTATGTACAGTATTGGTCTCCATATTTAAAGAAAGATGGAAAAGCATTGTTAGCAGTTCAGAGGTTTGTTAAACTAATACTGGGAATGGGCAGGTTGTCTTGTGAGGAAAGGTTGGACGGCTAGGCTTAGGTTCGCTGGAGTTTAGAAGAGTAAAAGGCAACTTGATTGAAATATATAATATCCTGAGGGGTCTTCACAGAGTGGTTGTGGAGAGGATGTTTCTTCTTGTGGGTGAATCTAGATATAAAGGTCCATGTTGAAAAATAAGGGATTGTTCATTTAAGACCAAGATGAGGAGAAATTGTTTCTCTGAAGATAATGAGTCTTTTGAACTCTCTCTTCCTCAAATGGCAGAATCTTTGAACATTTTTGAAGCAGAGGTAGGTAGATTCTTGATAGGTTATGTGGGGTAGGTGGAAATGTGGGGTTGAGGTTACAATCCGATCAGCCATGATCTTATTGAATGGGGGAGGAGACTTGGGAGGTCGAGCGACCTACTCTTAATTCAGATGTATGTTCATGTATTACTTATGATACCAAGGTTGAGAGAAATTTGAGAAACTAAGGCTCCTTTTTATTGAACAGAGGCATTAAGAGATCAGATGGCAGTTTACGGTATGAAGGATTTTTATATGGCAAACAGAGTGGAGGGAGGGGGAGAGACTTTTCACTCTGGGTTGCTAACCGAGTACATTAATTTTAAGATCATGAAAAGAGTGGAAGGAGAGATTAGGGTACATTTTTTAATGAAGAGGATTGTTAGGTGCCTTGTCAATGATAGACACAGAATTCATAATCACCTTTAAAATGCAAGTGGATGAATATTTTTAAAAGAGAAGTTAAAAGCGAACAAAAGTCAATAACGTATGAAGTTCAGAGGCCAGATGACTGCCTTGTGTGCTGTAAAATTGATTGTCCTATATTCTTTAAATAAGTTTAATTGTAAACTATATGAATGCCTTCAATGTAAGTGTAAGATTTTTTGAAACTTTTTAAGCCACATTTGAACATCATCTGATTTAGCTCCTTGCCAGCTGAAATGTTCATGGTATGCACATCCTGCATTCAAGGATGTTGGCTTTAATAAGTGTGCTTGAATGTCTTTGCCAAAATTAATAAATTACTTTTCCTGACTGTTAATTTCTTTTGTAAATATTGCTGGGAGTGGTGTCTACCTTTTAGAAACATTTGTTTTGCCACTCATTTTGAAGTTTGATTACGATTACCACTGATAAGATATTTAATTATAAGTCTGTTAATACATGCTGCTTGTATATTGTCTCCAAGGCTAAAATAATTATACTGGATTTTTTTTTTTTAATTAGCTATACTCAATTAGCAACGTATTTTTACACAATCTTGTCTCACATTATAGATTTGAAGACTTGGCCACCAACTGAATTTAGCATCCTAGATCCTATACTCTTCAGGTGCATCATCAGTAACGATCCCTTCACAATATGGTCAGAAGTGGAGATGTTAACTGATGGTTTCAACATACTCGGCTTGGTTGACAATTCCTCCAACAGCAAACTATTCCATTCCCTAATACAGCAAGCGTGAGACAAAATCCAGACGTGGGCTGGTAAATTGCAAATGCTGTTCATGTCATTAAAGTGTCAGGCAATGACCATCTCAAAAGCAGAATTGTTTACACTTAGTAGCATTACCATTGGCAACTCCCTCAACATCAATATCTCAGTGGTGCCATTGATCACAAATTGTAGTCCCTTGCATATAAAAGATTAAGGGTGGTGTTTAAGATGATCAAATAAATTGATGGAGTGAATAGAAACTATTTCCTTTGGCAGGGGATGCTAGAATAGATAGGCAGACCCTTAAAATTAGAGCCAGATCATTCAGAAGTAATGCCAGGAAACACTTCTTCACACAAATTATACTAGGAATCTGGGACTCTCTCAATTTCTCCACCTGTCCGCCACCACCCTAAAAAGAAATTAGAGGTTGTGTCAATTGAAAATTTCAAAGTTGAGATTGATAGATTTTTGTTAGACAATGTTATTAAGGGTTTTGGAACTAAGGCTGATAAATTAGCTCATGACTAAGCTGATTTCAACTCCAATTAAATGTCGGGACTGTCTACCCCACTCCTGTCTGAACTGGACTAACCGCACCAGCTGTAACCACCAGAGCAGACCAGAGATTGGGTATTTACTGATGAATGGCTCACCTGATTCGGCAACACCACTACTACCTTTGAGGCAGGAATCCAAAGTGTCCACTGCCTGGATGGGTGAAGCTCCAAGAGCACTCTTGAGATTAATACTCTTCAGAACAAAGCAATCCACTTGATTGGCACGCCAACACTAGCTTGAACGTACTATTGGCACACTGGTTGCAGTGTGTACGATCTACATGGTGCACTGCAACCACTTACAAACACGTCTTCAGCAACACTGGCTACATCCACAACCTCTGCCACCAGGAAGGACAAGGGCTACTGGTGAATGGGAAAACCATCACCTCTAAGATTCTTCTCCAAGTTCCACACCATCCTGACATAGATAAATATTGCCTTACTAATCTCTTTGCACCCTTTCCCTGAGATGAGCTTCCAACTACACATCTGCACATTTATTAAGACTGCCTATTTCCACTGTCACATTAGCTTATTATTGTTTGAGAGCCATGCCTTTGTTACCTATAGATTTGGCTATTCCAACTCTCTCTTGTCTGGCCTCCCATATTTCTACCCTCTGTAAACTTGCAGTCATTCAAAACTCTGCCCGTATCCTAATTTGCACCAAGTCCCATGCGCCTATTACCCAAAGACCTGCTGATCAACATCATCTCTGTTTTAAAATTCTTATCCTTGTTTTTGGAATAACTCCATGGCCTCACCCATCCTTATCTTTTTAATCTCCAACTCTGCAATCCACAGAGCCACCTACGCTTCCCCCAGTTCTAGTCTCTTGAGCCTGCCAGATTTGAATTGCAGCCAAGCTTTCAGCTGCCAAGGCCCTCAGTTCCTGAATTTGTAACATTCTTTTGTGACTTGGTACACAATTTTGTTGGACCCCACTCTGTAGCACCTTACTCAAGGTGCCACATAAATACAAGTTGCTGGTGTTAATTCATCATTGTTGGATCAAATTCCTAGTATTTGGGGGAACCCCTTCACCACGCACGTTGCAGTGGATTACCACTGCCTCAAGAAATGTAGTCACGGTCAATAAATGCCAGCCTTGCGTCTATGTCCTGAGAATGAATCTTAAAAATTACTTTTGGTCTGTCATTACGTAGTTTATTCTGTTCTTCCCTTCTCGAAAAAAAGCTCCTCCAGTCCTGAGATACAATTTGTATCTTTACAGAAGATTGGACAATTATGACTCTGCTCCCTATGCTCAGCAACCTATGTTAATGTTGTCCGGTCCCATGATTTATCTACATCCAGTTCTGCTAATTATTTTTCAGAACCAATTATTTCTATACAATTGGCATTGTTGTTCCACAGTCTCCTCTCATTCATCTATGTTCTCACTTCTATCATTGATGAAACCATAAATCTAAAATATTGAAAATATTTCAATATATTTTCAATATATTTTCATCTTGCATAATTGGTTCCCAAATAATAACTGGTCTAACACTGACTTTTTAAAAAAAAAAGTTATATGCTTATAAAAACACTTGCTATATATCTTCATTTTACCTTCTAGTCTTTTTCACATTCCCTTTTGATCCTTCCAAACACTCTTTTAATCTGTTTCCATTATATTAATAGTTATTTATTTCAATATTGTTTGCCCAAACCTTTCCATGCACCTTTTTAGTTTCAGTTGTTATAATATCTAGTTGTCCACAGAGCTCTTATTTGCACTACCCCTCCCTGTTTTCACTCATGACTTATTTTGTACCTTGTTCATCCCATATTTGAAGATTTTGCACTGCTAATTTGTTAACCTGTTTATAACTTCTGTGCAATCTAATTTGGGCCCGATCCATCTTTATAGCTCTGAACTTTACCTTTTTCCTGAAATAATACTTTCCCCTTTGATACTTTTTGTTTTTCTGTTCTAGTATTGAATCTACCCATATTGTAGTCACTTTCCCAATTGTTCAGCTCTCACTGTCACCAACTGTACTTTTAAAATCGGAAAATGTACTTTTTTTTTTAAATAATTTTTATTCAACAACAAATGTTATCACAACAGAGAAAAACAGTAACCCCTCCCCTCCAATACAAAAACAATAAATTAACAAGAAAAAGAAATAAGCATAACACCATGAGAACAAACCCCCATAACGGACCTGTAGCCCTCTCCCTCTCTCCCCCCCCCCCCCCCCCCCCCTACTCCGGCTACCTTCCCCCGATTCCCGACCATTTTCCCCTGATTCTTGGCCACCCGGCTATTCTTCCTCTGGTTCGTTGGCCACAAACAGGTCCCGGAAGCCGTCATCTGACCCTCGGATGGCGAATTTGATTTTCTCCATTTGGAGAGATTCCGAGAGGTCAGACAGCCAGTCTGCAGCTCTGGGTGGTGCTGCTGACCGCCAGCCAAACAGGATTCTACGGCGGGCGATCAGGGAGGCAAAGGCAAGGGCGTCCGCCCTCCTCCCCAGGAATAGATCTGGCTGGTCCGAGACCCCGAAGACCGCCACTTTCGGGCATGGCTCCACCCTCACCCCCACCACTTTGGACATGGCCTTGAAGAAGGCTGTCCAGTACTCCATGAGTCTGGGGCAAGACCAGAACATGTGGGCGTGGTTGGCCGGGCCTCTTTGGCACCGTTCACATCTGTCCTCCACCTCCGGGAAGAACCTACTCATACAGGTTCTTGTTAAGTGGGCTCTATGTACCACTTTTAGTTGCGTCAGGCCGAGCCTTGCGCATGTGGCGGTGGAGTTGACCTTATGCAGTGCTTCGCTCCAGAGTCCCCACCCTATCTCAATCCCCACGTCATCCTCCCATTTCTTTCTTGTTGCGTCCAGTACGGTGTCGGCCCTTTCTACCAGTCGGTCATACATGTCGCTACAGTTCCCTTTATCTAGGATACTTGTGTCCAGTAGGTCTTCCAGTAGTGTCTGTCGCGGCGGTTGTGGGTACATCCTTGTCTCCTTTCGTAAGAAGTTTTTGAGCTGCAGATACCTTAGCTCGTACCCCTGGCTAGCTGAAATTTCTCTGTCAGTTCGTCCAGTGTTGCGATCCTGCCGTCCGTGTATAGGTCCCTGACTGTCAGTGTCCCTCCGTCCTGCCTCCACTTTTTGAAGGTGGTGTCAGTCAGTGCTGGTGTGAACCTATGGTTGTTGCAGATGGGAGCCAAATTGCTGCCGCAGTTGGTTCCAGGATTGGAGGGTGGCTGTCACCACCGGGCTGCTGGAGTGTTTTTTGGGTGGGGATGGGAGTGCTGCCGTGGCGAGGGCCCAGAGGGAGGTCCCCACGCAGGAGGCCTCCTCCGCGCGCACCCACTCGGCTTCTGGCTCCTGGATCCATCCCCTTACTCGTTCGGCTGTTGCCGTTCAGTGGTAGAATTGCAGGTTTGGGAGGGCTAGCCCCCCCTGGATTTTGTTTTTTGTAGGACCTTCTTTGGGATCCTCACATTTGTCCCCCCCCCCCCCCCCCCCCCCCCCCCCGCCCCCCCCTTGCGGGTGCACTGGGAAGATCTCGCTTTTGCTCATGTTGAGTTTGTAGCCCGAGAAGGCTCCAAACTCTTTCAGGAGCGCAATGATTCCGTCCATGCTGCTCTGTGGGTCCGAGATGTAGAGGAGCAGGTCATCTGCATAGAGTGAGACTCTGTGCTCTCTGCCTCCCCTTCGGATCCCCCTCCAACGTTTTGCTGCCCTGAGCGCGATAGCTAGCGGTTCGATCGCTAGGGCGAACAGCAGCGGGGACAGTGGGCATCCTTGTCTGGTGCCCCTGTGCAGCTGGGAAGTATTGGGAGTTGGTGTTGTTTGCCTGTACGCTCGCCATGGGAGTGTTGCATAGGAGCTTTACCCAAGCGGTGAATCCTGTTCCAAGCCCAAACCGCTCCAGTACCTCTATGAGGTATTTCCATTCGACTCTGTCGAAGGCCTTTTCTGCGTCCAGGGAGACGATCACCTCTTGTGTTCTCTCCCCGGAGTGGGTCATTATCACGTTCAGCAGGCGCCTGATATTCGAGGTAAGCTGTCTACCTTTGACGAAGCCCGTCTGGTCCTCTGTGACCACCTCAGGTACACAGTCTTCTAGCCTTTTGGCTAGGATTTTGGCCAGTATTTTGGCGTCTGCGTTCAGCAGTGAGATGGGTCTGTATGACCCACATTCCGTTGGGTCTTTGTCTTTCTTAGGTATCAGCGAGATAGAGGCCTGTGCTAGCGTGGGTGGCAATGTACCCCTAGATAGCGAGTCTGTGAACATCTCCCGCAGGGGCCAGCGCTGTCGCGAATTTTTTGTAGATGTCCACCGGGAATCCGTCCGGTCCTGGCGCCTTCCCCGTCTGCATGGAGCTAATGCTGTCCATGATCTCTCACAGTGCTAGTGGTGCTTCCAGGCCCCGTTTTCTGCCCTCCCCCACGACTGGAATGTCCAGTCCATCAAGGAACCGTTTCATCCCAGCCTCTCCTCTTGGGGGCTCTGAGGTGTACAGCTCTTGGTAGAAGGCCTTGAAGGTTTTGTTAATCTTCTCTGGTTCTGTTTCCAACGTACCTCCGGTACCCCTGATTTGCGCAATTTCTCTGGTGGCTGCCTGCTTTCTCAGCTGGTGGGCCAACAGGCGGCTGGCTTTGTCTCCGTGCTCGTACAGGGTCCTGTGCGCCTGGCGGAGTTGGTGCTCTGCTTTCCTGGTGGAGAGCAGGTCAAAGTTTCTTTGTAGTTCTTTCCTCTCCGCCAGGAGCTCCACGGTCGGGGCCTCGGAGTATTTACGGTCTACCTCCAGTATGGAGTCGATCAGCTGCTGCCTAGCCACTCTTTCCTCCCCATAGGAAATGTACTTTAAAGATCCCCAGTTGTGTTTCTTGCAGCTATGGTGAACTGCATTCAGAAAGTATGACACTCTGATACTGAGGTATGTGATTAGCCTCCATTGTAGTCCACATTAAACTCTACACAAATCACTGCTGTGGCTAATTCAAAAACAAAAGCAGGTGAAAGCAAAACACCACGGATGTTGAAAATCTGAAACAAAATGCAAAATGCTGGAAACGCAACCAATCGGTTCGCTCTGGAGAAAAAGATGAGTTTATGTTTCAGTTGTAGATCCCACTCTTTTGTAAGAGTCTGTGCCCAAATATTAACTTTCCGCTTGTCTGCAATTATGCCGACCAACTTGCTACATTTCTGTTTTTCTCTAAATTGAACAAGTGTTAGCCTGAACACCCACTATCCCCAAAACCTTTGCAAGAATAAAACTCCATTTTCCCTTCATACTGTATTTGAAATTGGTGGTCAAATTTCATGTCCTTCTGACCTTCATAACAGCTTTGAACAATGAAACGTCCTTCGACCCAGAAGTAGTGCAGAAAGGAAAATTTGAAATTGCTTTAAATAAATAAATAATCTTTATTGTCACAAGTAGGCTAACATTAACACTGCAATGAAGTTACTGTGAAAAGACCCTAGTCACTACATTCTGGCCCCTGTTAGGGTACACAAAGGGAGAATTCAGAACAACCAAATTATCGAACAGCACGTCTTAATAATAATAATAATAATCACTTATTGTCACAAGTAGGCTTCAATGAAGTTACTGTGAAAAGCCCCCAGTCGCCACATTCCGGCGCCTGTTTGGTGAGTTCGGTACAGGAATTGAACCCGCGCTGCTGGCATTACAAGCCAGCTGTTTAGCCCATTGTGCTAAACCAGTCCCATAAATGTGGCACTACGTAGCTACAGTTTCACAGCATGCTGTTATTTATTCACACAGGGTAGGTCAGAAGGACAATCTGACAATAGTTATCATCTCAGGACTTGTGGGAGGAAACCGGAGCACCTGGAGGATACCCACGCAGAAACAGGGAGAACATGCAGACTCCACACAGACAGTGACCCAAGCCGGGAATCTAAGCTGGGACCCGGAGCTGTGAAGCAACAGTGCTAACCACTGTGCTACCATGCTGCCCTAAAATGTCTGTGGAATCTGTTGTTGCTAAAGAGTATTTGAAGAGGGGTTTTAGGAGTTCGCATAAATTATACCATTCTTTGATAACAAGAAATCCTGGTCCCTGTGACCTGCCAATATTTGAGCTGGAAGCTACACCAATAGGAATTTAAGATGTAGGTGCTGTGTGGTCAGACACAAAGGGAAGTAGCAGACACCAAGGAAAGCTACAAGTAGAGGAGCTATAGGGAGAAGGCCCAGATAGACACAGAGGAAGCAGATAGATACAGAAAGAGTAACATGCCAATGTCTTTTGAGAAGAAGCCAATTACTGTGAGGAAAAGGTTTGTTTTTCTGTTTGGCAGAAAGAGAAATGGGAGCACCTGGAGGCAATGTGTGAGCTGAATAAAAGGTCTAAAACCTGTGAATAGCTCAAATACGCTAAAGCGTTTGGTGTAACCCTAAAAATGACCAAATCGTGAACCAGGTTCATTGGTTGAAAAAGAACTCTGGAAAATTACATCATCAGGACTGTCATGACCCAACACTTATAGAAGCGTTGCTTGCTGATGATAATTGTACCCGTGAAACTTGGAGATGATAACTATTGTTGGATCGTACTTCTGACCTACCCTGCGTGAATAAATAACATCATGCTGTGAATCTGTAGCTTTATTTAGTGCCACATTTGTGCAGGGAGTAATGGGTACTTGTGGTTACATAGGGTGTATCTTTGTATCGACTAATGGAAAATGGACCTTTTCTATTTGAAGTATCATTGTTGATGTTTACGTTGGTTCTGACTCTTGTTAAAGTTAAAGCTACAAAAATTGTAATTTTGTTGGTAATTTCTTCATTTGAGGGTCATTTGGTAAATTTGATTTTGTTTACGGTTCCCCACAAGGATCAGAAGTGTTGAAAAATGCAACATAAAAGTCATTGTGGTAGCTCTTAATTAAATTCTGCTATCCAGGCTCTCAATGCAAATGATTAATACCTGATCACTGGGTCATTAAAATAATGTATATGTATGTAACTCCTGCTTGGCAAATTCTAACTCTCGTTTGTTCTTCATTACTGACCAAAACTCATAGACCTAAATAAATCTTTTCAGAAATTGGGGATTTGTGACCGAACTTAATGGACTGACTGAAAACTAAAACTTGGATCCTGTGGTTTCAGATTTATGAATTTTGATTCAGAAATAAATTGCAAATAAGCCATTGACATTCTCGCCACAGCTATTTTTCAAGTTTACTGATAATTGCATAGCTTTTTGACCACTTTCCCTCTTTTAATTGCATCTGATCATATCTAAATCTGTCATTCATTTCTCCAAAACCATGGGATCTGTATACTGGTTTTCCAATATCAGGTGTTTAGAATTGCTTTTCCCAACAGAGTTATATGCATGCTGAGAGTAGCTGTTAAACAGAGTGATAATAGTGGGTAAATAGCACAGGCGGTGTGTTTTATTTAAAACAGATTTTAATTTATTTTTATCCTATTCTTAAAGTTACAAAGCCAATGTGCAGAGTGGACAGAACAAACCCTTAATCTATCTCATTGCTTGCTCCAAAAACCAATTCAAATATTTAAAATACTTGTTTGACTTCAAACTGCAGATTAGCAGTTAACAGCCAATTGGTTGTAAATGGATACCTGACTAGGTAATTGGTGTGGCTGGCAGTTGACTGAATAATTATTACTAATGTGTTCCTCAAAGATATCTATCAGAGGGTTATGGGCTACACACCAAGCTGGGAGAATAGGTTATACAGAGTGAGAACAGAAATTTGGTAAGAGGGAATTAAGTGCAGAGCAGAAGGGGAAAAGAGGTGGTATGTATTGTGAACCAAGTTACGAAGATGAATATTTAAATAATCAGTAATTGATTAGATCTAATGCAAGCTAATAGGACAGTTAAGATCCCTTGCATGCAGCTCCTGTGCCATGGGGGATCTTTCAGATGATTCATGTGCACGAGGAAACCGTTTATAGAGGAAGTTGCTCAAACTAGAGTTCAGGAAGTCACTGCAGAATTTCCTGGAGCACATGGGTGACGCAGTGTTCAGAACAATATCAAATGGCTGGCCATCAGGCAGGATTGGAGGCCATGCAGAAATGCTCTGGGAGGATGGCACTCTCAAATTGAATTTAATGTTGAGTACAAGTGAGGATGATGGCACCTTGGGGAGTGTGCATAACCACTGAACAATGGGGCAAATGATGACACTAGAGTGTAGAAATGCAGTGATCACAGGGGGCTCAACGGACAAGTGTTTCTGAAACGGGGGATATGCGTCCCACGTGGTGTGTTAACCTCCTGGTACAAGAGTAAAGGATTTCACGGGGGAAGGAAAACAGCCTGCAATTGTTGCCCATAGAACAAAAACACAAGAACAAAGAAAAGTACAGCACAGGAACAGGCCCTTCGGCCCTCCAAGCCCGTGCCGACCATGCTGCCCGACTAAACTACAATCTTCTACACTTCCTAGGTCCGTATCCCTCTATTCCCATCCTAATCATGTATTTGTCAAGATGCCCCTTAAATGTCACTATCATCCCTGCTTCCACCACGTCCTCCGGCAGCGAGTTCCAGGCACCCACTACCCTCTGTGTAAAAAAAAACTTGCCTTGTACATCTACTCTAAACCTTGCCCCTCGCCCCTTAAACCTATGCCCCCTAGTAATTGACCCCTCTACTCTGGGGAAAAGCCTCTGACGATCCACTCTGTCTATGCCCCTCATAATTTTGCAGACCTCTATCAGGTCGCCCCTCAACCTCCGTCGTTCCAGTGAGAACAAACCGAGTTTATTCAACCGCTCCTCATAGCTAATGCCCTCCATACCAGGCAACATCCTGGTAAATCGCTTCTCCACCCTCTCTAAAGCCTCCACATCCTTATGGTAATGTGGCGACCAGAATTGAACACTATATTCCGTGGCCTAACTAAGGTTCTATACAGCGGCAACATGACTTGCCAATTGTTATACTCAATGCCCCAGCCAATGAAGGCAAGCATGCCGTATGCCTTCTTGATTACCTTCTCCACCTGTGTTACCCCTTTCAGTGACCTGTGGACCTGTACACCTAGATCTCTCTGACTTTCAATACTCTTTAGGGTTCTGCCATTCACTGTATATTCCCTACCTTCATTAGTCCTTCCAAAATGCATTACCTCACATTTGTCCGGATTAAACTCCATGTGCCATCTCTCCGCCCAAGTCTCCAAACGATCTAAATCCTGCTGTATCCTCTGACAGTCCTCATCGCTATCCACAATTCCACCAACCTTTGTGTCATCTGCAAACTTACTAATCAGACCTGTTACATTTTCCTCCACATCATTTATATATACTACGAACAGCACAGGTCCCAGCACTGATCCCTGCGGAACACCACTAGTCACTAGTCACAGCCCTCCAATTAGAAAAGCACCCTTCCATTGCTACTCTCTGCCTTCTATGACCTAGCCAGTTCTGTATCCACCTTGCCAGCTCACCCCTGATCCCGTGTGACTTCACCTTTTGTACCAGTCAACCATGAGGGACCTTGTCAAAGGCCTTACTGAAGTCCATATAGACAACATCCACTGCCCTGCCTGCATCAATCATCTTTGTGACTTCTTTGAAAAACTCTATTAAGTTAGTGAGACACGTCCTCCCCTTCACAAAACCATGCTGCCTCTCACTAATACGTCCATTTGCTTCCAAATAGGAGAAGAACCTATGTAGAAACCATTGACATAGGGAGAAAAGGGTTGGGATTAGAACATAGAACATAGAACAGTACAGCACAGAACAGGCCCTTCGGCCCTCAATGTTGTGCCGAGCCATGATCACCCTACTCAAACCCACGTATCCACCCTATACCCGAAACCCAACAACCCCCCCCTTAACCTTACTTTCATTAGGACACTACGGGCAATTTAGCATGGCCAATCCACCTAACCCGCACATCTTTGGACTGTAGTTAGAGTTTCTGTAGTTAGAGTTTCAGGAGATAGATAGAAAGAAAGTTTAAAAATTCAAGAGTAATCACTGAATTATTCCCAATGCCACGCATTAACATGTGTAGGAACAGGAGGAAAGAAACAGTTGATATCAAGATAGAGAAATGTGCAGGAGAGAGGGTTTCAGATTCCTGAGCTATTTGGACCAATCCTGGGGCAAGAGGGCCCAAAGTTGACAGGTTCGACCTGAACAGAGTTAGAACTAATGTGCTTACTGGAAGATTAACTTGTACTGTAAGAGAGGGTTTCAATGAGTTTGGGAGAGAAATGGGCTGCAAGATTAAACATTTGAGTAGAAACAAAGTGCGCAGAGGACCGAGTGAGACAATAATACTGGAATGGATTTGGAAACACATTCAATAAGAATCGGCGAGCTGCAGGCCCAAGCCCACTCATGAAAATATGATATAGAGGTAATAACAACAACCTAGATAAATGACTAGGAGGTTTGCAAACTTAGTATCCAGTAGTATCCAGGAAAGTTAGGGAAGGAAGAAAGGATGGTACTGATTAAGTAATCTATTCTAGCGTTGGAGAAAAACGATGAAGTCGAAGAGCCAAAGATAGAGTCTAGTTGGTTAAAACTTGGGAACAGGAAAGGATCAATTGCACTACCGGGTGCATACTATAGGCTATCAAAGGGTGAGATGGAAACAGGAGCAAATTGCAGAAAGATGCAATATCTACAGAGTGATGACAATGGGAGACTCCAATTATTCTAATCTAGACTGGGATAATTAGGAAGGTAGAGAGGGGCAGGAATATCTGAAATGTGTATAAGAAAACTTTGTTAATCAGTGTATTCAGCCAAATGAGAAAATAAACATTGGATCAGGCTGATTATGACAGAGCTAGTTGAGAAGATCTGTTTAGATGTTTTGAAAGAAAAGCCAGGGCCCTTGACATCATAAATAGAGGAATAGTGCAGAAAAACAAGGAACACTGGTCAGTCCTCAACTGGAGTATTGTATTCAGTTCTGGTCACATTTCTTTGAGAAAGTTTAAGACCTTTGGGCACAGAAGAGATTTACTAATATTACCATGGATGAGGGATTTCAGTTATGTGATCCACAGAAGGAGGCTATTCGGCCCATCTTGTCTGTACAAACCTAAATACACCCAGGTGCCCTTTCTAATCCCATCTTCCTGCACATTGCCCATAGCCCTGCTCATTACAGCACTTAATATACAGATTCAGGTACGTTTAGAGTCTCTGCCTCCACCTCCAACCCGGGCAACAAATTCCAGATGCCTGCCATTCTCTGTGTGGAAAGGTTTTTTCCTCATGTCCCCTCGTCCCCTCTAGTCCTTCTGCCACTCAGCTTGAATCTACGACCCTGGTTTTTGAACTCTGTCAAGGGAAACGGGCTCCTCCCGTCTACTCTGTCTCTACTCCTCGCAATAGTGTACACCTCAATCATGTCACGCCTCAGCCTTCTCTGTCCAAGGAAAACAACTCCAACCTCTCCAATCTCTCCTTGAAGCGACAATTCTCCAGCTCTGGCAAGATTCTCATAAATCTTCTCTACACTCTCTCCAGAGTAATTACATCCTTCCTGTAATGTGACCAGAACTGCATGCACTACTTCAGTGTGGCCTCACCAGTGTCTTATACAGTTCCATCATTATATATCCCTACTTTTGTACTCTATACCTTTGCCAGTGAAGGAGAGCATTCCATATGCCTTCTTTACACTCTTATCTACCTGTACTGCTGCCTTTCAGGACCTGTGCACTTGCACGCCAAGATTTCTCACCATCTACCCCTTTCAGTATATTCCCATTTATTGTGTAATCCCTTTTATTGTTTGACCTCCCTGAATGCATTACCTCACACCTATCAGAGTTGAACTCCATCTGCTGCTTTACCTCCCACTCCACCAACCACTTTATTATTTTGAAACTTGCAGCTATCCTCTCACTCTCCACTACATGGCCAATTTGTGTCGTCTGCGAGTTTCCCAGTCATGCCTCCCACATTCATGTCTAAATTGTTAATATATAAAACAAACAACAGGAGTCCCAACATCAAGCCTTGTGGAACACCACTTGAAAAGCTTTCCATTCACAATGACAGCCATCGACCATTACCCTTTGTTTCCTGTTACTAAACCAACTTTGGATCGAATTCGCCTCATTACCCTGTATCCCATGGGATTTTATATTTTTGATCAGTCTGCCATGTGGGACCTTGTCAAATGCCTCAGTAAACTCCGTGCGGACAAAATATGCTGCACTACCCTCATCGATTTGATCCTCCTCACTTCCTCAAAGAATTCAATCCAATTTGTAAGGCATGACCTTCCCTTAAAGCCATGCTGACTATCCCTGACTAGTCCAAGCCGAGTTTATCGGACCTCTCAGGGATGTTCCTAACAATTTGCCCACCCCCGATGTAAGACAAACCGGCCTATAATTGTTTGGCATTTCCTTTGTAATGTTTTTTGTAATGTAGAACCGCATTTGCATTTTTCCAGTCCTCCAGCATCTCTCCTGTCCCTTGACACGGGGAGGCTGGAGCATTCTTCATGTGGTGATTGAGGGGAGATTCAATAGATGTTCTTAAAATTTGACAGAGTGAAAATGGCAAAGCTCTTTCCAATGTTCAAAGATTCAGTAACCAGAGAACATCGGTTTTAAAGTGATTGTTAAAAGAAACCAGAGGTGACATGGGCAGCATGGTAGCATAGTGGTTAGCACTATGGCTTCACAGCGCCAGGGTACCAGGTTTGATTCCTGGCTTGAGTCATTGTCTGTGCAGAGTCTGCACGTTCTCCCCCTTGTCTGCATGGGTTTCTCCGCGTGCTCCGGTTTCCTCCCACAGTCCAAAGATGTGCTGCAGGGTTAGGTGGATTGGCTGTGCTAAATTGCCCTTAGTGTCCAAAAAAGGTTAGATGGGTTATGGGAATAGGTTGGAGGTATGGGGACAGATAGAGTGCTCTTTCCAAAGGCCAGTACAGACTCGATGGGCCGAATGGCCTCTTTCTGCACTGTAAATTCTATGATGCTATGACAGCTTTTTATCACAGTGAAATGTTATGATCTGAAGCTGTGGTGGAGGCAGATTCAACAGTGAAAGTCAAAAGAGAATTGTATAAATACTTGAAGGGGAAAATAAATAGGACTGGATGAGCTGGAAAGTGGGGGGGGGGGGGGGGGGGGGGGGACACACACCGGAGCGAGAGTGGCTAGGGAAGTGGGCTTAGTTTGAGATCTCTGCCTCCAGGCACAATCGTTTGAATGGTCTCTTGTGCTGTAATGTCCTGATCTGTTCATTTTTCTGCACTGTTTGATCTCACATTTGCCATCTAGATTCTTCAACCTTGGACAACATATGTGTTAAACATACTCGTTTGTGTTTGGCTCCATAGATTCCTGTCAGAATGAGAGCATGGGGTTAGTGACAGTGTGTTCCTGACATTAGCGTCCACTGTGAATGCTTGTGTAAATTATCTGTGTCAAATCTAGGACAACATGGGAAGGTGATACTTATGAGAACCATCATCTCCGATTTGCTCTCTGAGTTCCACACTAGTCTTATCTATCAAATTAGCACTGGGCCAATATTTTCCAGCTATCCCTTACATCACCAAACAAAATTCTGAAGTTCAAAGAGAAAGCATAGGATCATTCATGTTGCATTGTTGTATATGTGCTTACATCTCTCGCTCTCCTTTCTAGACTTCCACGTGCTTATTGTTGGTAATGCGTATGTTCAGTGGTATGTTGGAAAGATACTATCCTTTGTTTTGGGCAGGGTTCAGAGAACCCCAAAGTGTATCATGGAGTTCACCTGACCCACAACGTTTAATAGGTTGTGATATGGGGAGCACATGGCCCACTCGACAGGTGTGGTCCAGCAGAAATGGAAACATATTATTTTTTAAAGCAAAACAATGTTTATTCTATGAACTCAAGTAACCTTTTTAAAACATAGTGAACATCTTAGCAACCATTAATTCAAATACAACCCTCAAAGACTATAACACTAAGTAATCCTTTAAGCTTTCCTTTTAACATCCATAACGTAAAAACACCTTTTACCAGAAGCATATCAGGTTAAAGTCACTACTCGTTTTAAATCACCAGGATCGATTTACAGTCTTTAGATTACAGAGAGAGATTCATACACCTGGCTGTGACTGCAGCTATCCAGCTCTAACAAAACTAAAACACACCCTGCTCAAAAATGAAAGGAAAAAGCTGACAGACAGCCCAGCTCCACCCACTCTCTGACATCACTGCAGTAGTAAACACCCATTTCTTGAAGATACTCTCACTACAGATATTTATATACACACCCATTTATAAACACCCATTTCTTGAAGGTACTCTCACATGACACCTTGGGCGGGATTCTCCGCCCCCCCCCCGGGTCGGAGAATCGGCAGGGGTCGGCGTGAATCCCGCCCCCGCCGTCCTCCGAATTCTCCGCCCCGCCCAAAAAACGCCCCGGCGTGAATCACGCCGCCCGCCTCGGAGAATGGCTGGGACCAGCGCAACTCAATGGGCCCTGGGGCTGCCTGGATTCTCCGGGCCGCGATGGGCCGAAGTCCCACCCGTTAACGAGGGTCCTGCCGACGTAAATCAAGGTAGGTCCCTACCGGTGGGACCCAGCTCTGTGGGTGGCCTCCAGGGTTCGCGGGGCGGCGCGGGGGGATTTGGCCCTGGGAGGTGCCCCCACGGTGGCCTGGCCCGTGATCGAGACCCACTGATCCGCAGGCGGGCCTGTGCCATGGGGGCACTCTATTGTTCAGCACCGGCGGCTGTAGCAGCCTGCCATTGCTGGTGCGGAAACGAAGCCCCCTGCGCATGCGCGGGGATGACGCCAGCACACGCTGGCACTCCCGCGCATGTGCCAACTCTCATCGGCTAGCAGAAGCCTTTCGGCGCCGGTTGGTGTGGTGCCAAGCCCCTTCCCGGCAGGGCGCAAACCACTATGGGGCGGGTCTAGCCCCTGAAGGTGTGGAATCCTCCGCACCTTTGGGGCGGCCCGACGCCGGAGTGGTTCGCACCACTCCGCCCCGCCAGAGTTGTCCGCCCCGCCAATTACAGAAGAATCCCGCCCCTTAGCTCTTGAAAACCTGGCTTTTGTAGAATTTCAATATTAGTGTAACAAGCTCATTGATTGTTAATGAGACATGATCTAATACTGGATTTGAATCAAAGTACACATCACAAATTATTTTTTGATCTGATTTCCAGTTTCCTGGTCTAATACCTCTACTTCCTTGAGTTCCTCTGCACTTTAAAATAATCTGAGACAATGATTGTGATTTTTGATACAAAGACACAGGGTTCTGGGTTCAGGCCCCACTCCAGGGTTTGAGCACAAAAATCTAGGCTGGCACTCCAGTGTAACACTGAGGGGCTGCAGCACCGCCAGAGGTGTAGCCTTTTGGATGAGACGTTAAACCAAAGCCTCATCTATCCCATGGCACTATTTCAAAGAAGAGTTGGAGAGCCATGCTAGTGTCCTGACCAATATTTATCCCTCAAAAAACATCATGAAAGAATAGATTATTTTGTGGCTGTCACATTGCTATTTGCCACTTTCCCACCTGAAGGTTCAAATTGCAACCAACAAATCAAGCTGATGGCCCTTCTCTGCTGGTTCCTAAACATGCAGTATGACTAGCTATACAGCTGCAGAATGGCTGCCTTAAGCTCAACAGGTTTGGCAGCATTGTGTTTGCTTGGATTGCTGCTCTGTAACAAAAAGTAGTCTGTATTATCTCTCGCAGATCTCTTTCAGCCTCTTTCTTAACAAGCTTGACACCATTCATTAAATGCATCCCATTTCATCCTGGTATGCATAATCTGCATTGAATTCCATTTGCAAATATTGTCAAGATCTTTCTGTTTCTTCCACAGCGGTGTTGTTAGAGTCCAGTGACTGAAGTTTCCCAAACTTCACCAAATGCAAGTGCATATCTTTGTGTCAGATTAATTCAGAAGAGTGAGAATTCTGGAATTGACCTTGGGAGGGGATGGAGCTCTTCATTCCACCCACTTATTAAACACCAAA
Organism: Scyliorhinus canicula; assembly: GCF_902713615.1. NCBI lineage: Eukaryota > Metazoa > Chordata > Chondrichthyes > Carcharhiniformes > Scyliorhinidae > Scyliorhinus > Scyliorhinus canicula. The sequence continues at coordinate 128,928,254 of NC_052150.1, forward strand.
CCTTCAACAAATGCCTATTGTTTCTTCTCAATTAACGCTTCATCCGTCATTTTGTCTTGCATTTCTTGTGCCATGTCACTGAAATGCTTCTGGATAAATAATCTGACGTACAAGGAGATAAGTAGAATATGTGAACAGAGAAGCCGCACCAGATTAGTTTTTGAGGGGCAGCACGGTGGCGCAGTGGGTTAGCACTGTGGCCTCACGGCGCTGAGGTCCCAGGTTCGATCCCGGCTCTGGGTCACTGTCCGTGTGGAGTTTGCACGTTCTCCCCGTGTTTGCGTGGGTTTCGCCCCCACAACCCAAAAACGTGCAAGCTAGGTGGATTGGCCACTCTAAATTGCCCCTTAATTGGAAAAATGATTGGGTACATTAAATTTATAAAAAAAAACAAAAAAAAAAAAAGATTAGTTTTTGAATCCTCTAGTCGTGAAGTTAATGGGGCCTGTAAGAGCAGGAAACGTGGCAGGTGGGGTGACTTAATTAGGCAGGAGCTGAAATTCTACTTTCCCAAAGATGGGTTCAAATTTCGAGATTAACTCAGCAGTGTGTTTGTGGCAGGTCTGGCCTTTTTGTCCCGTGGCGGGTTCCTACTTGTAGTCTACTTGCATTACATGAATACTCAATATAATCAAACTCTTTGTCATTGCATTCTACCTTCATGATATAGTCAGCAGCACACAAGAATCTTCTTACAACCCTGTTCATATAATAATAATAATCTTTATTGTCACAAGTAGGCTTACATTAGAACTGCAATGAAGTTACTGTGAAAATCCCCTAGTCGCCACATTCCGGCGTCTTTTGGGTACACAGAGGGAGAATTCAGAATGTCTAAATTACCTAACGGCAGGTCTTTCGGGATTTGTGGGAGGAAGCCGGAGCACCCTGAGGAAACCCACGCAGACACTGGGAGAACATGCAGACTCCCCACAGACAGTGACTCAAGCCGGGAATCGAACCTGTGACCCTGGCGCTGTGAAGCCTAGTGCTAACCACTATGCTCCCGTGCTGCCCACATATTTGTTTTAAGGCAGCATGCAACAGTTAGCTTTGCATTTCCGAGGTCAGCATTTTTCCTTCTTAAACTCTGCAGCACAAGGGAAGGGAGCAGAATGGAAGAGGGTGGAATCAGGAAAAAGGGGAGTTAAGTGGGATAGGCCCTCCATCCTGCGTGTGGTGGGTGGTGGTGAGAACAGTCAAATTAAGAAAATGAGGGCCCAAAAGAGTGGTGTGAGTGGTGTCTACATGTTGGTCCACCTCAAGGTATTGGCTGGCCGATCCCTTACAGGGCTTTGAGTTCACCAAAAACATTGCAATTATTTATGTTGGGAGTGAACTTGGACAATATTCTTTACAATGTATAAAAGGGAGGACCAGCTGAGTCTGCAAGTTCAGCCATGTCCATAGAATGGTGAGTACAAAACTGTACAGTAGAATGAACATTCAATAAAGAGTAAACTCAAAAACACATTGTTTCTTCTAAAATAAAGAAATGACCCTAAATTTCCATAGGTAACCGAACAATGTTACTTCAACCACAAAAGTAAAATCTGAAACCATAAATATCTGCCAGCCATGAAGCATGCTAGTACATTTCGCTGTCTATCTAGTTTCAACAAATAACAATGATGCATGCACCAATAAAATGTAACCCAAGTAATGGGGAAAATTTACCAGTGAAATTTAAACTTGGGGGGGGGGGGGGGGGGGGGGGAAGAGCCCCCCTCAATGTTAATTGAATTGGACAGGAAAGTTGTGGCCTACTCCTAATTTATACGATTGTATGTATGTATGAACCTCCCTGTTTATCCAGTTATAGCACGCTCATCTTATTGCATTGTTAACCGATAGTGGGCTTTACCACTGAAAAGCTTCCCTTGCCGCATGATCTAACGTGTCCCTCATGCAGCACTTCAAATTTTAATTGGAATAGGATGGGATCCAACAAAAAGCAGGAAAGCAGAACTGGCACCCGCTTCCTCTTCGGACATTGGTAAAAGTGTGCAGTGGTTAAAATTCAACCGAATGTGTCAAAATGGCTTCCTTTCCTACAGTAAACAATTAAGTGTCTATGGAAGTCTGTAAACCAACATTGGGATTTTATTGCCGACTTGATGTTGGTCTCTCAAAAATGGATCTTGGTGAGCCCTCCTGAAATTATATTGGCCTTGTTTTCTGGATTATTTTCAGAGGTATCTCAGCTTTGAGCTTACATTGATGCCATTATTTTGCCAATTTAATTCATTTTTGAGATACGTAGTGTAGTTGCCAATGTTTGCTTTATCTATTTTCTTGACTTGTGTATAAATAGGGTAAAGGAGCAAAGGGATCTAAAAATACAGAAAAACAATCACCAAAAAAAGGTTAATGAAGCCGCAGAAACATCAATTGGAAAACAGAGAATTTATGTTAAATTTGTCCAGAATCCTATTTAGATCACACTTGGAGTATGTTAGCGATCAAAGATTTTATAGCAGAGCACTTGGAAAACAGTAGTGGCAGGATCGGACAGAGTCAGTATGGATATACGAAAGATAAATCATGCTTGACCAATTACTGGAATTCTTTCAGGATGTTTGTAACGAGATATGGTTTATTTGGACTTTTCAGAGGCTTTTTAAAAAGTGCCACATAAGAGATGAGTATATAAATTTAAAACGTGTGGGATTAGGCATAGTGTATTGAAAATTGATTGGCAGACAGGAAACACTAGGAATTAACGCTTCTTTTTCCAAATGGCAGGCAGTGACTAGTGGAGTACCGCAGGGATCAGTGTTGGAACCCAGCTGTTCACAATATATATTAATGATTTAGATGAGGGAACAAAATGTAATATCGCCAGATTTGCAGATGCCACAAAGCTGGGTGGAAGGGTGAATTGTGAGGAAGATGCAGAGATCCTTCGGTGCGATTTGGACAAGTTGAGTGAATGAAATGAAATGAAAATCGCTTATTGTCACAAGTAGGCTTCAAATGAAGTTACTGTGAAAAGCCCCTAGTCACCACGTTCCGGCGCCTGTTCGGGGAGGCTGGTACAGGAATTGAACCGTGCTGCTGGCCTGCCTTTGTCTGCTTTCAAAGCCAGTGATTTAGCCCTGTGCTAAACCAGCCCCAAGCCTGGTTTATTTGCCCATTTGAATGGGCAAATGAATGGCGAATGTGGTACAATGTAGACAAATGTGAGAAATGCAAAAACGGGAAGGCAGATTATTGTCTGAATGGCCAGAAATTAGGAGAGGAGAATGTGCAACGAGACCTTGGTGTCCTTGTACACCAGTCGTTGGAGGTAAGCATGCAGGTGCAGCAGGCAGTAAATAAGGCAAATTATATGTTGGCCTTCATAATAAGAGGATTCGAGTGCAGAAGCAGGGATACCTTGCTACAATTATACAGGGCCTTGGTGAGGCTACACCCGGAATATTGTGCAGTTTTGATCTCCTTATCTGAGGAAGGGTGTTCTTGCTAGAGAGGAAGTGCAGAGAACGTTTACCAGACTGATTCCTGGGATGGCAGGCCTGATGTATGAAGTGTGATTGAGTCAGTTAGGATTGTATTCTCTGGAGTTCAGAAGAATGAGGGGGGATGGGGGATCTCATGGAAACCTTTAAAATTTGAACAGGATTAGACAGGGTAGATGCAAGAAGGATGTTCTCGATAGTGCGGGTGTCCAGTACCAGGGGTCACAGTGTGAGGTATACGGGATCGGACAGATATAAGAAGAAATTTCTTCCCCCAGAGAGTGGTCGACCTATGGAATTTGCTGCCACCGAAGTAATTGAGGCCAAAACATGGCATGTTTTCAAGAAGCAGTTAGAAGTACTTGGAGCGAAGGGGATTAAAGGGTATGGAGGGTGGGGGAGTGGGAGGCAGGATTAGGCTATGTTGGATGATCAGCTGTGATCATAATGAATGAAGGGCCTAATGGCCTCTTCCTGCATCTATTTTCCATGTTTCTATGTTACACAGTTTTGGCCACCTTGTTATCAAAATGGTATTGAGGCATTAACAAAGGTGTAAAAAAAGATTGGATTGGATTGGATTTGTTTATTGTCACGTGTACCGAGGTACAGTGAAAAGTATTTTTCTGCAAGCAGCTCAACAGATCATTCAGTACATGGAAGAAAAGGGAATTAAACAAAATTCAAGAAAATACATGAGAATACATAATAGGGCAACACAAGATATACTGATTTACTGAGACAGCATACTTCTCAGGAAAAGCTGAACAGCCTGGGGTTCTTTTCCATTGAACAAATTGCTTGAGGGGTGAACTAATTAGAGGCTTTGAGATTGTGAATGAATTTGATTGGGTAGACACTTGTTAGGGAGTCCAAACCTGGAGGTCATAAGTATAACGCAGTCACAATCCAGTAGGGACACCTTATTTAAAACAGCAATAAACAGTAGCGGCGGCATGGTGGCAGAGTCGTTAACCCAGCTGCCTCACAGCACCAGGGAGTCGGGTTTGATTCTAACCTTGGCGTACTGTGTGAAGTTTGCACTTTCCCCCCTGTCTGCGTGGATTTCCTCCGGGTGCTTTGCTTTCCTCCCATAGTCCAAAGATGTGTCAGTTAGCTGGATTGGCCATGTTAAATTGACCTTTTGTGTCCAAAGTTTAGGTGGGGTTATGAGGATGGGGCAACAAAGCAGCCTTTGTAGGATGAGCTTTCAGAGGGTTGGGGCAGACATAATGGGCCGAATGACCTCTTTCATTGTAGAGATTCTATAATAGAATGGACTGCTGCAAGAGTAGTGAACTGCATGGATTGACTGGAGGAGAAAAAAGATGAGCACATAAAGGGGAAATAAACATAAGGATATGGTGATCAGCCTATAAATGCAGAGGGATGGGAGGAGGATTGTGTACAGCAGAAATAGTGGCATAAAGCAGTTGGGCCGAATGACAATGGAATTCCATAAGGAAAGTTTCCAAATAATCTTACTTACAACCCAGTGGGCCGTCCTCTTTATTTACTGACTCTTTAATTATGACTATATTATGGATGTTTTCCTTAGTCTCACCTAGCACCATATATATAGTGTTTGTTCCTAGAGATTTATTGTCCAAAATATCCATGTAACTAATACCCAAGTTATGAGTTTTTTCTGGAACATCCTTCTATTGGTTAACAAAAAAGCTGTTGCAGAAAATCCTAGCCCAACACAAAAAACATTTTAACCATTGAATGAATTGGTCATTATTTGTGGAAAAAACAGATTAATTTAACAAGAAATTGCAGATCAATAGTAATTTAAAACAAAAGCCCCAAAGAAATGGAGTTTTTAGATGTGCAGGTTAGGCAGATTGGCCATGCTAAATTGCCCCATTGTGTCCAAGGGTGTGTCGGTTAGGTGGATTGGCCATACTAAATTGCCCCATTGTGTCCAAGGATGTGTAGGTTAGGTGGATTGGCCATACTAAATTGCCCCATTGTGTCCAAGGATGTGTAGGTTAGGTGGGGTTACAGGGATGGGCCCGGGGGGGGGGGGGGGGGGGGGGGGGGCCGATGCCGATGCCGATGCCGATGCCGATTGGTCTACTGCTGGACTGTGCCGATTCTATGCTTCTATGGAATGGGGAGAAAACCACACACGCACATTTATTTGGTGTACTACTTGCATCTCTTCTATTGAATGCCTCTAGGAAATAATTGCTTTTTGTGTTTTTGTTTAGTTTGTACCTCGGTTCAGCCTTGTTTCTGTCCTCGGGAGAATGCAACTCCCTGTAATACTAGGGAGTTTTATTTTTCTCTTGGGAGTGCTTTGGAACAGTACTTCAATGGTACAGTAAAATTTTGCCATTTTTATATTTTGTCTAAAATGTTAACTCTGACCCTTAATAGTATTTTTACATTCTTAGTAAGAATAACTAATTAAATGGGATATAATTTATTGATGACTTTCTTGCTCATCAAGATCAAGGAGAAATTGAAAGGAAATTTGCAAGAAAATGTATTCATTGTAGTTTCTTTTAAAGAGCCATGTATGCATTAAATTTAAGTAATTTATCCATGCATTATTGGGACATGTGTTTAAATTTTTTGAGTTGCAACATGGTGTTACTGTATGATCGCTTTTTGTCTGTTTGGACCATTTTGATCAATTTAAGAGCTGAGTGTTGTTGGGTTCATTTGGTGGAACAGTACCTAATGCACACAGATGCATGTGGGACATGTGAGGTTGCCAATGATTGGTGGTGGCAGCAATAGGGGTGGGTAGTTGGTGGAGAACAAAAACAGCGAAAGTTAAGAGGTGTCCTCACAACAAAATTACTCTGGCTGAAAAAAAATGAAATGAAATGAAAATCGCTTATTGTCACAAGTAGGCTTCAAATTAAGTTACTGTGAAAAGCCCCGAGTCGCCACATTCCAGCGCCTGTTCGGGGAGGCTGGTACGGGAATTGAACCGTGCTGCTGGCCTGCCTTGGTCTGCTTTCAAAGCCAGTGATTTAGCCCTGTGCTCGACCAGCCCTGACTGGAGGGATTGTTTCTGTTCCATGAGGGTTAGGAAGGAGAGGATGGCATGGGAGGAATTTGTTACCTGTGACGAAATGGCAGGAACTATTATTTAGTACAACTCTGAGCTTAAAAATGAAGATTCACTTGATTTAAATAAAAAGGTTTCAGAAAAGTTGTCAAGGGAAGTAAACAAATGCATCAATTTTAATTCTACGGTTGAGGATGATATCAAAATGTACAGTTTCTACACAGTTCAACTCCAATGGGCAGGCCACTATGCAAACTTAGATTCATGGCAGAAAGAGCCGCTGTCATGTTTGATTTGGATTTGTTTATTGTCACGTGTACTGAGGTAAAGTGAGAAGTATTTTTCTGCGTGCAGCTCAAACAGATCATTTAGTACATGAAAAGAAAAGAAAATACATAATAGGGCAACACAAAGTACACAATGTAAATACATAGACACCTGCATCAGGTGAAGCATACAGGAGTGTAGTATATTGGTATAAAACTGGAATTTGTCACAGAACATGATTGGTTGTTAGGAAGCTTTTTCTTTGATAAAAGATGCTGAAATTCAAACAGGCAGATTACAAGGTAATATTGTTTATTCCTCAAATGGGCAGCACGGTAGCATTGTGGATAGCACAATTGCTTCACAGCTCCAGAGTCCCAGGTTCAATTCCGGCTTGGGTCACTGTCTGTGCGGAATCTGCACATCCTCCCCGTGTGCGCGTGGGTTTCCTCCGGGTGCTCCAGTTTCCTCCCACAGTCCAAAGATATGCAGGTTAGGTGGATTGGCCATGATAAATTGCCCTCAGTGTCCAAAATTGCCCTTAGTGTTGGGTGGGGTTCTCTTTCCAAGAGCCGGTGCAGATTCAATGGGCCGAATGGCCTCCTTCTGCACTGTAAATTCTATGAAATAATATTGTGCTCATCAGATGTACACCTGTCCTTTCAACTTGGGAGATCTCCCATGAGAATTTCATATTTTATGACTATAAATAAGTCATAAGTCCAGATTCACGACAATATTTGTGTTTGTATTCTGTTTCAGATGGGCAGAGATTGTGGGATACTGGCCCCCTTTTTCCTCACCACCGTTTTGAACAATGTGTTTCAGAGGGAATGTTTTGAACTGTTTTTCATGTTATGGCTTTCGGCAATAAACACCGAACAGACATTTAGTAAGTTCAAATCAGAAGAAAGGATGCTGTTTATTGATACAATACCCCAAATGTAGACTCCATGAAACACACTCACTCTCTCATGTCGGCCTTCACACAAGTAAGGATGGATTCTAGAAAACAAAGCATGTGTTAAGGCTATTAGCAAAAAACAAATGTGGAAGGTAAATCAAGTGGATGGACAGTCCTTTAGGATGTAATCTGTTTCAGGTCCGATGAGTTCCTTCTCTTGGTTCTCTGAAGATAAATGGAAGTTAAAAGTCTCTTTTGGCTGAGTTGCTGTGGAGACTAAACTTGTAGATGAAGACATATTAGCCATCCCCCCACTGGTTGTTCAAGCAGAGTTCTATTCTTCTTGCTGGTCATTGTAGTAAGAGAATTTCAGAGGTCAGTTTTGGACATGTGCCCAGCCCCCCTCCCCTCCATAAATTATCCCTGATTGTCCACATAACTGAGGTTAGAAACCACTGCTACACAAAATTGTTTTAATGGTAAATGTACACCTCCTTGTGATTAATTGGTTTCTCTGCACCTTTCTTTGTTGACAGCTGATTTTGCATCTGGGAGAACTATTGATTTAGAGTTTTGGCAAATATCCAATCAATGGGATGTGCAAATTCACAAGTGGTTTTCGGCTTCTGAATGTCTGTTCAAGTGAGGACACTCCAGCGTGGTTATTTATTAACATTTTAAGAAAATTCCAGAAGCATGTTCAGTCATGAGTTAATCCTTTGGCAATGCAGGAATCACAGAAGGTCACCTGACCCTTGGCAGCCATCTTCAGCTGCATTTTGACAACTTTTTAACATCAATTTGAAGAAGTCAACATTGTGGTATTCAGGGCAGCACAGTGGTTAGCATTGCTGCCTACGGCGCTGAGGACCCGGGTTCGAATCCCGGCCCTGGGTCACTGGCCGTGTGGAGTTTGCACATTCTCCCCGTGTCTGCGTGGGTTTCACCCCCACAACTCAAAGATGTGCAAGTTAGGTGTATTGGCCATGCTAAATTGCCCCTTAATTGGGAAAAATAATTGGCTACTCTAAATTTATTAAAAAAAAACATTGTAGTATTCTTTGTGTTGCTTATTTCAGGATGGTTGGCATAGTGTTCACAAAGACCACAAAATAGCTTTAACTTAAACAAAGCTGTGAATTTATTTACACTACTAACTTGGATTCGACATGTACTCCTTAAGAATACACAGTTGATTAATAACGTCTAACTAAATTGCTTTAAAGTTAATCTCACTACTGGTTTAAACTATGATCTACACTCACTTGCACTATCTGCTCTTCTGACCTTCAAGAGCTAACTCGTGCACACACTCCTCCCCGAAGGTCTAACATCACTGCCTTATATAGTTGTAACAGTAGCTCCCTCTAGTGGCTACTCTCGACACTACATTAATCCTTGCAATGCTGATAGTTATGATAATGCCACAAACATTGACTGAAGTCTGTGCCTTGAAGAAAATTTGGTATGTTTGCAGGCATGACATGACCATCTCAATTCCTGGGCATCATTTTACACATGGAAAGTTTAACGTGACTTTTACCAGAGTTTTGATCCTGTTGGTCTTTGTGAAGGAATAAATAAAAATCCTGCATTTAAAGAAACAAATTTGACCACAAGTGTTTTGTGAGTCTACTGGTAATCAAATATTTTTCTTGAAACGTAAGTCTTCGACCTTACCTTATTGGGGCTTTACAGTAGTAGAGTGATATTTGGTTGATGCTTCATTTTGTTGAGATGGCACTAATTGGGTTTAGGCCCTACTCCACTGAGTTTGCTATTATTGTTTTGTCAAGCAGGACGGTATTGATTATATTCAGTAGAATCTTCCATGGGAGGGAAACTGAAGGGGAAAGAATTGGACCTGCACAGTTCTTGATGCAACTTGGGGCACTGCTAGTAGCCTAGGAACAGATTGCATGCCTTACTGTTTCAAGCTGACAATATCAAAGTAGATGGGCAATCAATATCACTTTTCTATAAAAGTCCTACTCGTGAAAAATTAGTGAGTATCCAAGTGATTGTGTTTGTAGTTAGTCAGAGAAAAGTTATGTGACGTAAGTTTCATTTGCTTGAGATAAAGGTTGAAACCTGCTTTATTTAAAAACTTGAGAATATCATAACTGTTTGTATTGTTAACTAGTTAATATCCAAAAGCAAATCTATTTCCTCATTGAAATATTGCACTCGGCAACTGAAATTCATTTTTGCCCCACCCATTGCAGCTAGAGAAGCAGATTTTATGAAAATATTAATTTACTTTAAAACTGGACATTTAAATAACAGTTGGATCATTTGCTTTTGTTTTCTCTTACTGCTCTCTATCTCACTTGTCCAACCCAAGTTCACATATTTTCTTGGGGTAAAAATGAGCCTGATGGAGAAATGTTCAGTTGAAAATTAACTCTGATTCATCCAGTTTTCCCATTAGAGAAGAAGAGTGAGTTGAACATCCAAAGGCCACAGATGTACAATCGGTACTGTTCACAACATTTGATGTGTCCAGTTTTCCCTCAAAGATGTAATTTATAAAATATTTTAAATTAATTTAGAATACCCAATTTTTTTTTCAATTAAGGGCAATTTATTTAAGGGGCAATTTAGCATGGCCAATCTATCTACCCTGCACATACTTTTGAGTTGTGGGGGTGAGACCCATGCAGCCATGGGGAGAATGTGTAAACTCCACACCGACAAGTGACCCGGGGCTGGGATCGAACCTGGGTCCTCAGAGCCATGAGGCAGCAGTGCTAACCACTGTGTCACCGTGTGGGCCTTATAAAAAATGTTACGTTTATGCATTCATGCAGCTACATCAGCAGCAACTACATCCTCACTCTACCTGTCACGTGGTTTCCACATAGAAAGCACCATGCTATCCCTGATTCCACTGTTAACTTTAGTTTATATTTTCAGCTGTTCCTTTTACATGAAGCCCACTTCTTGTACCTCAGTTCTCTCTCTATCCAATTCCCAGCCACTCTATTACAGCCCTCTATTTTTGCTGACTACAGTATCTTAATACCCGAGCAAAAGATAATATTTTTTTTAAATCTCCATTTATACCATACCTTTAACCTCGTCCCAAGGCACTTCACAGGAATGTTATTACATTTTAGCACCAAACCATAAATGGAGATATTAATAAAGATGACCATGGGTCGGTTTTAAGGCGTTTTCAGGAAGGAGAGGGGTAACCACTTTTCTATCCTTTTCAATTTTCGTCTCCTCTCTAACCTCCTTTTCCTCTCCCAACAAGCTTAACTATGACACTGCCTCCAAGCCTCATCCCATCTCTCCCCTTTTCAAATTCTTTTATTCTAGCTTTACCCACCTCACAACATTAGGATTTCTAAACTGAGAGTCAAAAGTTATATCTTGTTGCTCCAACCATGATAAATTATCTGCACTTTAGACAGAATTTGACATGGTCAACCATGCCATCCTCCTCTGTTGCCCAGCTCAGCAGAACTTTTAATTGTCCCAACCCAACTATGAAAAGAGTGAATTTGCATTTATATGTATGCTTCTTTCAAGACTTCAGGACATCCCAAAACACTCAAAGCACACAAAATATTTTTGGTTATTAGTCACTATTTTGTATTGTTTGATGTAGATGCTCTGCTTATTAGAAGCTGTTGGACTAGAAGTGGAAGCACTCTGGGCAAGTTTTTTTTTAAAATTGAAAACAATTTGTGGTGCCAGTAGGAATTTGGGCTGGGGCTGACACTCTCCTTTGCATCCTGAACATCCCTGACCCAGTTTCAGGATTGGCATGCTGCCTCTAGACCTCTTGTTTGGGGAGGATAGTTCACTGTTCCATGTATATGAGGCCTAGCTAATAAAATGCACCATTCCTTCCCCCTGTACCTCTGACACACCCTGCCCATTCTGCTGGCCTCATGTCCAGGGAATAAAATTTTCTTCCAGCTTTGGGTCTATAGGACCCAGTCTTCTTTTTAGTTTGAACTGGCTTTAAATTTAACCTCTCACCCAACCTTTGAATACCTTTGTTCTTTCTCCTTAGGGCAGGGGTGGGCAAACTACGGCCCGCGGGCCGCATGCGGCCCGCCAAAGGTATTTCTGCGGCCCACCAAGTCATTAAAAAAAAAAAAAAAAAATTTTTTTAATTTTTTTTTTTTTTTTTTTAATTTTTTTTAAGGTTAATGGGGGGGGGGGGGCTGTTGGGTTACTTACTGGTATAGGGTGGATACGTTGACTTGAGTAGGGTGATCATTGCTCGGCACAACGTCGAGGGCCGAAGGGCCTGTTCTGTGCTGTACTGTTCTATGTTCTATATGAGGCGCCCAGAATCATAACCGGGTGAAGTAATTATTTTACTTAATATACTATGCGGCCCTTTGTGAATTGTGAATTTCTGAATGTGGCCCTTGCACGGAAAAGTTTGCCCACCCCTGCCTTAGGGTTTCCAATTTTGCCCTTCTTTGTAACAACCTCCCCTTTACTCTAACTCCCTTTTACTTTAACTTTGGCATTGCCTCAAAAGTACTTCTGTAATTCCTACCACAAAACCCTCCTTAACCCTTCCTTACCTTCCTACTTTATTTGAAATCACAGGCTTTCGGAAAGCTGCTCCTTAATCAGGTGAAGTGGAGGCAGGTGAACCTGATGAAGGAGTAGTGCTCCACTCCTATCTTCTATGTATCTATACCTATTTTAGGATGGTAAGTGGCTCCTTAATTTGATTTGGGTTATATAATTCATTTTGCATGAGTAGGTTTCTTTTTAAAATCTATTGTTCAAGCGAGTGGATAAAAAAAATAAACTTGTGCATCTTTACAGTTGAATAAATCATTTTTAAACTATTGAACCAGTTGATGTCCATCAGGTTGATGGTATAAAAGAAGAGATCTGAAGCAGAAAAGTCGGTGACTCAAGATGTCCAAACTTCATAATAGTTGTTGAGGAAAAAGTTTCTTCTTGAAACTGCCTCGAATTTCTGCGCTGGTTTGGTGGCGTATTCATAGATCCTGCTGTTTGTTAGAAGGCTGTAGGGAATCCCTGAGCATTGCATGCTGATTGATGGCTTTCAGACTAAATTTCAGGGGAGGTTGGAACCTAGTTTACTGCAGGGACTATTGCATTAAACTGGCAGACAAAGGAAAATGCAGGTCTATTACCCAGCTCCAGAGGGTAGATGTTCAGTCTCCAAGCACCACTAGATAAGCACACGTGGGGGAACGAGAGTGCATCAGGGACTGGAGTGATCGCCGGACTCCTGTGGACTTGTAGCTCAAGGCTCTAACTTCAGCATGTCAATCTGGATTAGGCATAGGAAAGATGACTGGTGGGCTTTTATTATTTTTTTTAAAAGCCTACTATTCATTTAAATAGCTTCTGCTTGGGATCTGTGGCATTTCCCTGAAGAAGGAAACTTGGAGAAAACAGATTTGCCAGAAATTAGTTCAGCTATCAAACTATGCTACATACCAGATGTAAATGCTAATTAGAAAACCTAGGGGGAGAACGGATTACTAATATCCTCTAGGTAGCACCATACATTAGAGGTGAAAACCTCCATCGCATGATACAAATTTTTATATGCACTGAACCACAGGAAAGCCTGTCACTGCTCCATTATTGACAGCACAGTGTGCTCACCAAGTCAGTTTAAAAGGCTGCAGAAATTGTAGAGCTAAACTTCTACTGTATGCAGTAGAAATTAAATGTAACTTTCTATATTAATGCTGATTACAATAACGTGCTTTTAGTACAACTTTAACTTTTATTATAATTAAATTGTAGCTGAATATAAATGGTGGCAATTAAGTGGTGTTTTAAATTAATAATTCCCCATTTAAGTTTTTTTTTACTGCACGAATAAATTGTGGAGGAAAGGCGAAACAAGTACGAATTGCAGTAGAAGGCAGCATTGCTAAAGCAGTGCCTTGGGGGCTACAAGAATGATTAATAAATATAATGTAATCTGTAGTTACAGAGTGACATTACTGCACACTAGAGGGCATGATTCTAGGTTTTTCAAACTTCAACAAATTCAACACCATTACAATCAACACCAGTACAATCATTGTGTCAATCTCTCCTGCAATATCATTTTCAACAAAAACACAAATACAGCTTTGTCTTAAGACATTTCATTTGGATTTAATACATGTTAAACAGCTTTAATTAGCTGTAAAATATATAACATTTGAATCTGGTTTCATATATTTTGTTTTGTGACAGGACATATGATTCCAACTGGTTAACTTAAGGCTGAAGAATAAATTTGGTCTTGTGTATATGGCTGATCAAGCTTCATAGGCATTCCATTGTCATGTTCTTGTAGGGTGCACGGTAGAATTATACAGAAAGCGGAAGCGCTTATTTTTTAAAATGCAAAATCAAAGTAAACATGCACAGAGCTACAGTATCCACACTTACTGACGTTAAGTGATCAGAATAACTAGACGATCTGCTGCTGTAGTGTACTTTTGTGGAATCTGAGACAATATGTAATCATTATGGTGAATTTAATGGGGGAAAATACCTGGTGGTGTTTCATAACTGGTAACTCACATCCATTTTGCTGATCTTATTGGGGGTTGAGTAAATGTTGGTTGTGGAAATGAGCCATGCTAACCAAATAGTTTTATGAATTAACATGAATATAATCCATTTTAAGTTTCCCCAAGCTAAATGTGTAGCTATCAAACACTCTCTTAAAAGCTCCAACTATATATTTTGGTGAGAAAATTCCAGACTTCTACTGTTATAGAAGCTGAAGGCAAAATCTAGGGTATTTGTGACTCTAAAGATGTGGTCATACTGTACCTATTATGTGGGATTCCAAACCTGGCTCTCTTGTGACTTTTGGTTTAACAATAGTTGAAAAGTAGATTTTAAAAATGGAAACTTTGTCAGTGTATAAAAAAGGGAATTTTAGATTTTTAAAATATTTGCTTGTGCTAAATAAATTCAGGTTTCGAACTGGTCGAGTTGCTAATGGGGTTTTTTTTTAATTTCAAGCAGAGAAGCTCTGGCTTCCCTGCTGTTTTCAGTGTGGCAGCTAAGCAAACTGCAGCTGCATATTGCCACCCACCTATCACCAGAGCCCATGGGACAGTGACACACATTTCTCTTACCATGTCCTATTCCTGCATCTGATGTGAAGTGAAGCAGGGTGAGTGAGGGTAGAAGTATGTTTGTGCATCTCTATTGATCTTTTTTAAAAAGCTTCAAAATGATGAGAAATTAGACACTCAACTGTTTCTTTGATTCAGTACAGGTGTTGAATTAAATTTGGTCTATCTACAGACCGGCTTCTCGGGATTCTTTTTAACCTCTTAAAAGGTCAGACTCTGGTGTAGAATTGATTTCCTCCTGAAAATTCGCCCCCCCCCCCCTCCCCCCCGTGCAGCCAACAAACTTTCCCCCTTCTTGCGATCTTCAATTAACTAGAAAACTTGTAATTATATTTTTATTATTTTGAATTTAAAGAAGATTTTAGAGTAACACTGGAGTTTTTCACACGGATGGAATGAATGTTGTTTTTGTGTTGACAATTCAAGTTACTTACGCCTTGTGTGGTTCACATTCCTGACTGAACAGTAATTGCATTGAACATCCCTCCAACTGTCAGGTCATGTCAGAGCTGAATCCAATCAAGGAGAAAGATGAATCTTCAAGCTTTGTTCCACTTGTCCATTCGTGAAGATGTTCACCCATTTTGGCAATATAGTTCCAGAAGTGGGGCAGCATGGTAGCGCAGTGGTTAGCACTGTCGCCACATGGCGCCAAGGTCCCAGGTTCGATCACGGCTCTGGGTCGCTGTCCTTGTGGAGTTTGCACATTCTCCCCGTGTTTGCGTGGGTTTCACCCCCACAATCCAAATATGTGCAGGGTAGGTGGATTGGCCACACTAAATTGCCCCTTAATTGGAAAAAATGAATTGGGTACTCTAAATTTTTTTTTAAATAGTTCCAGAAGTGTTGAACATAATGATGTACAGGAGCTGAAAAGACTTTTCATGAGATCCATCTCAGCCATCTAGTGGTGGATAGTCTGAGGCTTGGGGGCCACATCGAGCCCATCTGTGCCCTGAATGCGGCCCACGAGACATTTTGTTGACCATTGCCTTTGTTGCGGCATTCCTTTGATTTCATCCGTGTGGTTTGTTTGTCCTACAGGTATGACTGAAGTGGTACGCATGTTAAGCAAGGACAAGTGAGGTGCATGTTGATTGCACATAGCATTCACTGTGAGAGCGATGCACTCCTCCGCAACCAGAGTTTCTTTTGTTTTACCATTTCAAATTAATGATTGTTCAATTAATATATCAATGATCAAGTATTTTCTACAACTCGTTCTGAAATATTCAGCATGTACTTATTCTTATTCATGGGATCATGGTTAGCCTGATTTCAATCTTGCAGCCCACTAGCTAGCCTAGGTTGCCCTTAATTGATCCAGGTAGTACCATGTCCAGTGATGTGTTTCATGTCCCTCGAAGCCACAGTAACCAACCCCCCAAAAAAAAACTTTTTCTATATATTAATTGTCTGTGTACGGTTGTTAAATGTAAACTAATTTTACCCTCCCTCTGCTAAGTTACAATCTAAGCCCCCTTATCAATAATGTGGCTTTTAAACATACTGATGCTTTTCTATGCCCTTTAAGATCTTGAATAATTTAGAAGATCACCCTCGAGCCTTCTCTTCAATGTAAGCATTCTCGGCTTCGGCAGCCTCTCTTTTATAACTCAGGTGCCAAATGCAAACCATTCAGTTGCCCTTCATTACATGCTTTTTAATACCACACTGTATCTTTCACATTTGGTAACCAGAATTGTGCTCTTTATAAACTTGATCATTTCCTAAGATTTTTCTTATTTGCTTTCCTTACTGCTGCTGCATATTGTGCTGCTGGTTTTCGGTAGTCTGTGTTATCCTGTAGAACAATGCCATTTAACCTACTTTGCCAGAGTTGATGACTTTGCATTTATCCCCATTAAGTGATATTTGCTACTTTTCAGCTTAAGTTCTGTATTTCTCAGGATGCTCTTGAGTACTTTCAGTGCAATGGATGTCAAACTGAATGGACATACGAATATCTCTGCAAATCCGGTGCCTGTTCGTGTACACAGAGGGAGAATTCAGAATGTCCAGTTCTATAACAAGCACATCTTTCGGGACTTGTGGGAGGAAACCGGAGCACCCGGAGGAAACCCACGCACACATGGGGGGGAACATACAGACTCCGCACAGACAGTGACCCAAGCGGGAATCGAACCCGGGACCCTGCTGCTGTGATGCGACAGTGCTAACCCCTATGCTACCATGCCGCCCTTTTCTTATAGATGGGCATTGTACTAATCTTTTCATGACCCTGGGCACCCTCCCTTTCCAAGGATCGTCTAAAGCTACCTGCTGGAACATATCCATTTTAATTGGCTATGTCTTTAATTCCTCTATGAGATTCAGAATCATGACTGACTTCAGTTGTCTTCAGCCTTTCCATTTCCTCTGTCAGGTACACTTTTTAAATATGGTCTCATTTTCCCTAAAAATTTTACCTCAAATAGAGCAAAGGTCAGACAGCCTTCCAATCAGCAGAAACAAATAATTTACTTAATATACTCAACAATTCCTTGGACTGTATTTTGCCAACCCAACATGGGGCAAACCCCCATTGAGAGGATGTGGTGTTTGAAAGAAAAAATGGTTGGGTGATTCCGGGACTCCCTCCCCATTTCCATTGTCTGGTATCTGTGTGCAGGTTGCGAACCCACACAATTCCACAGTTGGCAGCTCCATTGTGGGAATGAAAATTTCTGATTCCCCCTCCCACATTGTTCATGGATCGGGCTAGCGACTGAAAGAGGGGTGGTTGATGCCAGTTCAGTGGTGTCGTGCCAAAAGACATTTCTGAAGTCCAAGATCTTTTGACAGGGAACTTTAAACGATGTTGTCAATTTCAAATGTCATAATAAGGTGCTATATGCTAATTTCAAGTACCTTTTCAATGTAGTGATTGTTCTTTAAAGGTAAATAACCATTAAGTTTGCCAGCATTGTGAAAGTGAAAAGGTCTTCCGGTGCGTTGGCGTATTTTATCCACTGGATAAAGTGTTCTACCACGTTGAAAAGTTTTGAAATTAAGGTTTTACTTCGTCAGTTGTATCCTGCGCTTGATCTTTTTATTGTTTGGCAACTCCACCATCTGTTTAGCCTTTGAAGCAGCAGAACAGACAACTGAATTTTTTTATTCACAAGTCATCTAATTCAAAGTGTCAGAGGGCTAAGAGCTCACACTTCATATTTTTAGAGTAAGAAGTCTTACAACATCAGGTTAAAGTCCAACAAGTTTGTTTCAAACACTAGCTTTCGGAGCACTGCTCCTTCCTCAGGTGAATGAAGAGGTATATTCCAGAAACATATATATAGACAAATTCAAAGATGCCAGACAATGCTTTGGAATGCGAGCATTTGCAGGTAATTGAGTCACCTACAAATCTGATTCATCTCTGTGTGCCTATCTCATTATGGAAGTCATCTTTACGGGAAAGGTGATTCATTCAGCTTTCAGCTTGATGACCTCTGTGAAGGCATACACCATAGGATTTTAATTTAGACTGGGCACACATGAAACAAGTTGTTTCTCCATGTTGTTGCCCTGTAAATCTTACTTTCTCTACCTCCTTTTCACTCAAAGAGGGATAATGTTGCTACCCTCGTCCTGTGTTTGAGCGTGTGCAAATAAACTAACTGTCTGAGTTCAACCTATCTCTAGTTTGCTTTAGGGTTATTTGTAGAAAGTTGAATCACAACAAAGCTGAGGGCTTGAGAAACACGCCACTACCTACGAAGGGAGAAGCAAATCAAAACGCCTTTCTGCTTACGGGGAAATAAAATCAGGGATGTTTAAATTAAGCCCCCCTGCATGTACATAATAGAAATTGGGAGATCAAATCTGAGATGACCCATTTAAATTTGATCAGAGTGCAAGTTAGGCGACAAGCCAAATCTGATATAAAAGAGTCAATTGAAAGCCAAAAAGGGAAAATTAATTGACTGGAACGATTTAAGCACAAGTGACTTACGATAGCAAAACTCCTTTTACCAAACATTAAGAAAGTGGAAACCCTTGTCCAGATGTTTGTCCAAGGAAACTTTGTCTGTCCTTGGCACAGAACAACTGAAAGCTGCAGATCGGGGATACAGTTAAAATTGCCCAGTAAAGTGAAGAGAAGTGAGATGGTATAGTGGATCTCACATTACCGGTAGAACAGTTAGATGTAGAGCACAACTATGTTAGGAGGGGTTATTGGGTTACGGGGATAGGGTGGAAGTTTAAGTTGGTCGGAGCAGACTCAAAGGGCCGAATGGCTTCCTTCAGCACTCTATGTTCTATGTTTCCGAATCTATTCCCATAGCCAATTTCGACCTGGAAAAGCTCAGATTGCAGCTAGAATTTCAGGAAAGGGAAAGGGTGAGAGAAAGGGAAACTAGAGAAAGAGCAAGGCAACAAGAAAGGGAAAGAGAATTCCAGCTCCGAAAATTGGAAATGGAGCTAGCAGCTCAAAGGGATAAAAGAGCTGGATTCTGCAAGGGAAGGTGGTAGGAGGAGGCGGTGACGTAGTGGTATTGTCACTGGACTAATAAACCAGAAACCAAGGGTAATGAACTGGGGACCCAGGTTCAAATCCCGTTCGAATTCAATAAGAATCTTGAATGAAAAGTCTAATGGATGACCATGACTCTATTGCCGATTGTCATTAAAAAACCCATCTGGTTCACGAATGTCCCTTTAGGGAAAGAAATCTGCCGTCCTTACCTGGTTTGGCCTACATGTGACTTCAGACCCACAGCTAAGTAGTTGACTCTTAAATGCCCCCTCAAGGGCAATTAGGGATGGGCAATAAATGCTGGCCCTGTCTGCAACGCCCACGTCCCATGAATTAATTTTTTTTTTTAAATCTCTACCCGGTATCACCCCCTATTGCTCTCCCACCTGGAACCACTGTCTGAGGCCTTTGAATTAATTCCCAAATTTGCAACTCTGAATTCATTCCCAAATTTGAATAGAGTGATATGGAGCCACCTTTTGCCACATTTAAGGAAATAATAACACAGCCAAAATGGCCTGTGGATATCTGGAGATTTTTAATTCAAGGGAGAGTCTCAAGAGGTGTCTACACCATGGTGACTCCTGATGTGTCCATGAATTATGAGCAAGCCAAGGCTGCCATTCTACGAGTTAATTCCAGGGGCATATTGCCAGCAATTCCGGAATGCTTGTAAGAAGCTCACAAAAACGTACATAAGATTTGAACAGCTGAAGCAGGTTGTTTTGACCGATGGATACGATCCCTAAGAATTCCACACACCTATGAGGGGCTGCATGAGTTAATATTGTTAGTATGAGTTGGAGACTGGTGAGGTTTCATTGCAATGCAATAAGCCTGCCAGGGATTGTTCAGGGGGCTTCTGGTGTATTTGGGCTTCATAGGAGTGGCCCACCAATGGGCAGTGCAGCAGAGACTCTTGGTACCGAAGCCTTCCACTTGGAGGGTATGACACTGTGTCTCTGCAACTGCAACTCTGGAGCCCTCCCCGATTAGTGGACTGTGAGGAGGATCTATGTTTGCACCCCATCGTAACATCCACCACCTCAAGAGTGACCTTGTTCTAGGCCTTGTCATGGTAGTAGGAATTGTCCCTGAACGACTGACAGCAGGAAATGGCACCCATACACATTGAGCAAGGGCTGCTTGAATGTAGAAAAGCTGAAGCCAGGCCAGTAAAATTAAGAGAATCATAGAATTTACATTGCAGAAGGAAGCCACATTAGGCTCGAGTCAGCACCGGCCCTTGGAAAGAGCACCCAACCGAAGCTCATACCTCCACCCTGTCCTCACATGGTCTCCTTCTGCACTGTATGTTCCATGTTCCACCCTATCCCTGTAATCCCACCTAACATATTTTGGGGCACTAAGGGCAATTTAGCATGGCCAATCCACCTAACCTGCATATCTTAGGACTGGGAGGAAATCGGAGCACCCGGAGGAAACCCACACAGACACGGGGAGAACGTGCAGACTCAGTACAGACAGTGACCCAAGCTGGGAATTGAACCTGGCACCCTGGAGCTGTGAAGCAATTGTGCTATCATGCTGCCACCAGGTCCAAGAAAGGCCACTAGAATCTAAAATAAATTCATAGAGTATCCTAGAATTAAATAGAGGCCAGAGAAGCCTCCTGAGCAGAAAAAGAGGTTGTGAGGAAGATGCCTCATGTAGTCAAATAACGTGAAGGAAGTTATTCCCCACTGGGTCACTCTGTGGAGTCTGCACATTCTCCCCTTGTCTGCGTGGGATTCCTCCAGGTGCTCTGGTTTCCTCCCACAGTCCAAAGACGTGCAGATTAGCTGGATTGGCCATGCTAAAGTGCCCTTAGTGTCCAAAAGGTTAGGGGGGTTTATTGGGTTACGGGGATAGGGTGGAAGTGAGCGCTCAAGTGGGTTGGTGCAGACTCGATGGGCCGTATGGCCTCCTTCTGCATTGTATGTTCTATGTTCTAAGGCAAGTTTTAAACCAGAAACCCACAAGAGAAGAAGACGGGTGCTGAAACCTGGGGGGGGGGGGGGGGGGGGGGGGGGGGGAAGAGATAGGGAGGATATCATAGACCGATCCAGAGGGCAGCAAAATGTAGGTGCAGCTAGTCAAATGAAGGACAAAACAAAACTCTGTAAAATAAAGCAAAGTAGCACGGGCAAGAAAAATGTAATGTATATAAGTAACAAATGTTTATAAATATGAGAAAAGCCAATAAAAAGATTTTCAAAAATGTTTTAAACCAGAAACAATAAAAGTTAAGGAGTTGCATGAAGTATGGCTGATGGGAATCATCTTTCTGAAAGGCAGGTGGGGAGCAAGATGCCGCACCCAGTAGAAAAGTCACAAAGGCATGTGGCTGGAGCTGCACTGCCTCTTGGGAGCAGAACTGTTCAAGGGGGACATGGAACATGTTGAGAGTGCCCCCTCCAAAGCCAGAGACTTCAGCAAAGAAGCCAATGATTGGTTAGCTGATAGCTTTCTGGCGAATTTAAATAGAGATCGGGAAATTTCTCAAATTGGCCCAGGAAAAGGGCAGCATGGTAGTGCAGTGGTTAGCACTGCTGCCTCACAGCGCCAAGGTCCCAGGTTCGATCCCGGCTCTGGGTCACTGTCCATGTGGAGTTTGCACATTCTCCCCGTGTTTGCGTGGGTTTCGCCCCCACAACCCAAAGATGTGTAGGGTAGGTGGATTGGCCACACTAAATTGCCCCTTAAGTGGAAAATATTAATTAGGTACTCTAAATTTGGCCCAGAAAGAGCGAGGGTGGCTTGTGCTGTCAGTTGACACCCTGGTAATGCAAACAGTAACTAGATTGCCAGGAACAAAGAAAAATCATATTTTTGTACCCCTGAAGATTGTCACTGATGGAATCTAACCGTGATGTCAGTTGGGAACCTTCATGTCCTTGGAAAATGAATCCACAGGCAACATTTGAGTTGGTATTTTGTGCAGGATTATTTGAATTGCTATTGGAAGCAAGGTGCAAATAAATACATGTCCTTCACTGACAGTGACATTCTATTTTAACTTCATTTATAGTGATAGTTCAATGTTGTAGAAGTAAACTGCATTTCAACAGTTTAAATGGTGAACTAAAACTTTGTGAAATTGCTGAACAGAAAAACTTTTTGATTCCCTGAGGACATTATTCCATTCAGGGAATATGCTACTTTCAGTGTGTACAATTAAAGGTCATCAGAGAGATGCATTTATTAGAGGCAGAAAGTGGAAGAGGAGCAAGAGAGAAGTCCTGGTCAGTTTATGTGGATCGCATGACAGAAAGGATTTTGAATTAAAACCTGAAGAGTGTTGAAGTTAATCGCTCTAAATCCACCTATGTAATATAATGTACTAATGTGGTGCTGGCATAGTTATCTAAATTTCAACGCTGAACTAAATGTAATTAACTTTGATTAAATTGGCTCACTCCATGCCTCATTGAACAGTGTATGGTAATCTGTTTTGCACCATTAGAACCCATGAGATGGTAAAGGCAGGTGCTGCAACTTTACCCGCCATTATAAGTGCATGGCTGAGCAGGAGAAAAGCTGTTCCAAAGATATAGAAAAGTTAACAGTTCGTAATGAAGTGAAAGCAAGATTTATGATTCAACAGTTTTTGAGTGAGCATAATTTTAGGTGCGATCAATTTGATGTCATCAATTCAAATGTTTTGCAGAATCTTCCCGTTTTCTGTTTTTATTTAAATATATCTTGATTTTCTTCCTGCTTTTGCATTGACATTTAAAATTAAGATGCTTTTGTGTTCTTTGCACAAACGTGGAAGTATGGCTTGTGCATTAATGAAACGTGTCTTGCTTCAGCCAAGACTTGAGTGTTGTTTTTTGGATGTACAAGATTAAACTACCTTAATTTACCCTGATTTACTGGTTTTCATGAAAAATATGTTTTGGATCTGCCTTGAGTTGTACGTTGCCTTTTATTCTTTCATGGAATATGGGTGTTGCTGGCAATGCCTGCATTTGGTACTCACCCCTAATTGCAGTTGAATGGAGTAGCTTGCCAGAGGGCAATTAAGAGTCAACCATATTCCTGTGGCTCTGGAGTCGAGTCACTTGTAGACCAGACCATGTAAGGATGGCAGATTTCCTTCTCTGAAGGACATTAGTGAACCAGATGATTTTTGCAACAATCAATAATAATTTAATTTTCACCATTACTGAGACTGGTGTTTACTTCCAGTTTTTTAAAAAATCTATTTTTTAGAATGTAAATTCCTCAAGCTGTCATAATTATAATAATTGATTATTTTCACAAGTAGGCTTCAACAAAGTTACTGTGAAAAGCCCCTAGTCGCCATGTTCCGGCGCCTGTTCGGGGAGGCCGGTACAGGAATTGAACCCGCGCTGCTGCGTTGTTCTGCATTACAAGCCAGCTGTTTAGCTAAACCAGCCCCTTTGGTGGGATTTGAACCCATGTCTCGGTTATTAGGATCCAGGATGAGAACCCAACTATTTGCAATTTGTAAAATTATGAGGAAATGTTACTGCACCACATGAGTGATAACACTGACCCATAGTTATCTTTTATGTCAAAACAAACCTTTAATTTAAATACATAATTAACCAGATTAACAACAGGGAAATAGCTTTACAATTAACAGTTAAAACAGTTCTTAAGTAAAAGAGAAACTTTAACTTACTTTCTAAGCCTGCCTCTATATTCCAGTTAAGCAGAACAATGTAGTTTTAAATACCACTCATGAATAAAGTTAAGAATCAGGTTTCTACTTGCCTTTCTCTGTGCAGAATCTTTAGAGAGCAAAATTTTCACGACCAAACACGTCTGTTCAGATTAAAATCCTAGGAAGAACTAACGTTTTAGTCAGCTCTGTCCTTTCCTTAATTACGTTATCTGTACCCAAAAGCATACGGTATTTTTCTGTCTCCTCCCACAAGATGTCCCATGTCTTGTTTATCTAGGTCCAAACTCTCTACCGCTCAAATTATCTGCATCCCAGTTGTCCTTTAAACGTAAACAGTATATCATTAGCAAAACACTTCACTCATAAAATTCATGTTTAGCTCACTTTTAAGACTCCTTCATCACACCTTTAGCAGACATACTGAGGTGAACTCTTCCCGCCCTCCCCCTCCCCCCATGTTCCTCGGCACGTGTCGTCGCCAGCAGTGGGATTCTCCTTTCCTGCCGACAGCCAATGGGGTTTCCCATCGTGGCCACCTCATGCCGCTGGGAAACCCACTGGCGCTGCCAGCGAAACTGAGAATTCACCCCACTATCTGTATGCATCTTAACTCAGGTTTTAATAACATTAGTTCAAAAAATATATAAAATATGACCAATTTCTTGCATTCATCACACTTGACATCAGCCTGGTCCTCTTAATTACTAGTCCAGTGACATTCCCATTACGTCACCATCTCATCCTCAATCATTGTTGTATGCTGTTGACTTTGGACAATTTATTTCTGGGCCTGATCATGCTTCTGGTGCTCGAGCTTAATTCATACAGAAACGGTAGACCCCTAGTGCCGAGAAATTGCATAGGTGGTTTACCCAGTTGCGGTTGAAGAGCCTGGAGCTCGGTTGGTTGAAGAACTAATCAACTAACTGACCTAGTTTGAAAGGCCAATTTTTATAACTTTTTTTTCCCCTCTCTCCAGACTAGATTGCGTTCTAGAAATTTAAGAAATTGTTTATTTTTGAAGGAAAAGAATAATTGGAAAATAGGAAGAGAAAAAAGAAGGGAAAGGAAAGATCGAGCAAGAAGGTGTAATATTTGCAGGCGTAAAATTTGACTCACTAATTTACATAATGTACAATTAATATAGTTCTAAAATTATTCATTATAAGCAAACCAAAGAGACCTTTTGGAAGGTTAAGTTAGTATGGAAAAGGTTGCCCTGCCTAAAGTTACTTCTGAGTGCAAATTTAAACGCTAGTTTGAAAGCTGGTTTGCTTTTATAGTGGGAGTAAACCAGAATTGCAGAAATGTTCAAAAGGCTCCAATCCATTCAGATTCAGGAGATGAATCAGAAACATCAATCTCATTTGCTGCTGTTTGGAACTGTTATGAATTCCTTGCTTCCCCTCGTTGGTTGCAACAATTTGAAAAACAAAATAAAGTGTAATTATATAATTTTAAAAACTTTTATTTTCTGTTGTTTTTTAGGCCATGTGGTTTAGTACTTCAGCTCCGAGTGAAATAGTAAATCTCGATAGTGGAAATATTGATGAAATCTTAGGTAAGTGCTCCTTCAAAATTTTTTCTTCAGTTTCTTCATATGACGAGGATTAGATCACAGTCCATGCAGGCTCTTTAAATGTAATCTGCTCAGGACCATATCATAGTTGAAAAAGAAAAAAATGAAAGGGTGGAAAAAGCACTGGGGAATTAGCTTAAATGTTACAACTCTTTAAAATCTAAGTGGGCAAAAGGAACTGGATAGCTTCTTCTATGTTACAAAATTCTAGAATTCTGTGGAATTATAGAAGATGCAATCTTGTAGACTGAACACCGAGACATCCAACCAGTTCAATTTGAATATTGCACAATCCTCTCCAATATTATGATGCTTCACCTTATGTTGGCAGTCTCCCTGACCAACTTTTTTCAGTTTTCATCTTCCACTGCCTCGCTTTAAAAGAAAATCTTGTTTAGGTATTCTAATATCGTCCAGGTTAATGACTGACCGTTTACAATGGCAATAAAGATGTGGCTTTGAGTTTCATGATTTTTTTTCTCCACCTTTACTTAACATTAGCATCCACATTTTTGCCATCATTCACCTAGTGCTATGATAATGATGTATAGACCATTCCCAATTATGGACAAAACTGAAATGAGTGTACTTCTGGTTAGTTGACTCAAAGCTTATATGGTAAAGTCAGGATATTGTATTTAAGATTCTGTTTAAAAATACGCAGTCACAAATCTGAATGCTTATGATGTCTATGAAATTTCATGAAGCCAATGAATGGCGATGTATATTGGTTGGGCTGGTGTGTTGTACACCAAGTAAGAAATTTTGCAATGTGCATAGATTCAACATGTTACTCATACCTAAGATGATTATTATATTGAAGCTTCAACTCAATTATGAATTTTTCATATACTGCAGGATTTATATTACTAGGGTTGGTATTTAATGCTCACAGTGGTAAGCCTGTCCATTGGCTGAAGAGCGAATAAACACTTCAATACAGTGATTTTTGAGTCTTTTCTCCCCTGCCCTACCCCATTTAATTGAACGCCAATCCGATACTTACCTGATTGGCATTGGGGTCATCGTCATAATCATAGAATCCCTACAGTGCAGAAGGTGGCTATTTGGCCCATTGGGTCTGCACCGACCTTATGAAAGAACACACTACCTAAGCCCAAATCTCACACTGTCCCTTTAACCCCACCTGGGGCCAATTTAGCGTGCCCAATCCACCTAACCTGCACATCTTTGGATTGTGGGAGGAAGTTGGAACACCCGAGGGAAACCCACGCAAACACTGAGAGAAAGTGCAAACTCCACACAGATAGGCACCTGAGGTTGGAATCAAATCCGGGTCCCTGGCACTGAGGTAGCAGTCATCATAGAATTTGCAGTGCAGAAGGAGGCCATTCGGCCCTTAGAGTCTGCATCGGCTCTTGGAAAGAGCACCCTACCCGAGGTCAACACCTCCACCTTATTCCCATAACCCAGTAACCCCACCCAACACTAAGGGCAATTTTGGACACTAAGGGCAATTTATCATGGCCAATCCACCTAACCTGCACACCTTTGGACTGTGGGAGGAAACCGGAGCACCCGGAGGAAACCCACGCACACACGGGGAGGATGTGCAGACTCCACACAGACAGTGACCCAAGCTGGAATCGAACCTGGGACCCTGGAGCTGTGAAGCAATTGTGCTATCCACAAGGCTACCGTGCTAACCACTGTGCCACCATGAGGCGATTTTCCCATGTCCGAGAGCTGCTGACCAATTAATTATAGGCTGGCAGCTGTCTAGTATTGGTGGTGCCGCCTGGGAGTGGTGACCATGGATGGTGTAGTAGGTGGGGTGGCCTCACTAGAGTCAGTCAGGGTGACCTGGCAAGGGGTGGGAGTGGGTGTTGTGGAAGGTGTATTTCAAGGAAAGGCAAGGGTCTTCAAGAAAAGAGGGAGACAGTATGCAGGTAACTATAGGCCAGTTAATCTAACATCTGTCATTGGGAAAATGCTAGAATCCATTATTAAGGAAGTAGTTGCAGGACACTTAGAAAATCCTAACCATAAGACAATGGGGTGACATGGTGACACAGTAGTTAGCACTGCTGACTCACAGTACCATGGACCCGGGTTCGACTCCGGCCTCAGGTGACTATGGAGTTTGAACGTTCTCCTCCGGTTGCTCAAGTTTTCTCCCACAGTCCAAAGATGAGCAGGTTAGGTGGATCGGCCATGCTAAATTGCCCCTTGGGCTATAGGGATCAGGGTGAGGAGTGGGCTTTCAGAGGGTCAGTATGACTGGATGGGCTGAATGGCCTCTTTCTGCACTGTGGGGATTCTGTGGGCTTCTATTCTACGGACCAGGCAGGGTCAATGAGGTTTTGTGAAAGGGAAATCATGTTTAACCAAGTTCTTAGAAGATGTAGGAAACAGGGCGGACAAAGGGGAACCAGGAGATATAAGAACAGTAGATATCGGACTATTATAGTGTTTGGTTTTTCAAAAGGCATTCAATAATGTACCATATAAAAGGTTACTGCGAAAACTAAGAGCTCATGTTGTTAGTCTTAGTATTGATAGTAGATTGGCTAACAACCAAAGCACAGAATTGTTATGGTGCATAAGGAGGCTATTAGGCCCATCGTGTCTGCACAGGTCCCAGATGAGCAGCATGACAGTGCCATTCCCCTGCCTTTTCCCTGTACCCCGGCACATTCTTTCCATTCAAATAATAGCAATGCCCTCTTGAAGGCCTCTGAACATATCTTCACCTCACTCTAGACAGTGTGTTCCGGACCCGAACCTCTCGTGCAAAATATTTTTTTTCTCATATCACATTTTCTTATTTTACAAATCACTTTGAATCTGTGCCTCTCATTCTTGATCCTTTTATGAGCAGGAAACGTTTCTCCCGACCTATTCTGACCTGCCTCCTCATGATCTATCTCTTTCAGATCTCCTCAGCCTGCCTTGTTCTCTCCAAGGAGAATAGTCCAACCTCTCCAATCTATCCTCATAACTGAAGTAGCTCATCCTGGAACCATCCTTGTAAACCTCTCCTGCACTCGCTCCAATGTGTTCACATCCTTCCTATAGTGTGGCATCCAGAACTGTACAATATTTCAGCTGTGGTCTAACTCATGTCATGTATAATTCAGCATAATCTCCTTCCTCTTGTACTCTGTGCCCCTATTAATAAAACCCAGACTGCTGTATGCTTTACTAACTGCTCTCTCCGTCTGTTCTACCTCCTTTAATGAACTATGCACATAAACACTCAGGCCGCTATGCTCCTGCAACCCTGTAAGAATTTTACACTTGTAATGAGGCGGCATTGGTTAGCACTGCTGCCTACAGTGCTGAGGACCGGGTTCGATCCCTGCCCCGGATCACTGTCTGTGTTGAGTTCGCACATTCTCCATGTGCCTGCATTGGTTTTGCCCCCATGACCCAAAGATGTGCAGGTTAGGTGAATTGACCCACGCTAAATTGCCCCTTAGTTGGGAAAAAATAATAATTGGGTACTCTAAATTTAATAAAAAGAAAAATATAATTTTATACTTCTATGTCTCTACATATTCTTCCTATGAAAATGCATCACCTCACACTTCTTTGCATTGAATTTCATCTGCCAGCTATCTGCCCAATCCACCAACTTGCCTGTGTTCTTCTGAGGCTCGAGACTGTCCTTCACAGTTTACAATACTTACAAGTTTTGTGAAATCTGAAAAATTTGAAATTGTCCCTCTGTACACCACAATCTAGATCATTAAATGTATCAGGAAAAGCTGAACAACTCGACAAATCTTCCTCCAAACCGAAAAGTATCCATCCAATTATTCAGCCAATTTTGTATCCTTGTTGTTATTGTCCTTTTTATTCCATGAACTAAAACTTTTCTCTCAGGTCTGTTGTGTGGCACTGTATCAAATGCCTCATCGACCCTTTCTGTTCCCTCTTCGAAAAACCCCAGCTAGTTAGTTAAATACTATTTCTCCTTTAGATATCCATGCTGGCTCCACCTAATCAACCCACATTTGTCCAAGTGACTACTAAGTAGATCCCGAATAATTGTTTCCAGAGCTTGCCCACTACTGATATTAAACTGACTGGCCTGTAATTGCTGGAGCTATCCTTACAACCTTTTTTGAAAAAGGGCATAACAATTGCAATTATACAGTCCTCTGGCACCTCACTTGAGTCTCAAGAAGACGGGAAGAATTTGGCCAGCACCCCTTCAATTTCCATTCTCACTTGCTTCAATATCCTTGGATGCATCGTGCGGTGCCTTGTCAACTTTCAGTAGAGACGGTCAGGCGCTGGGGACTTATTTACTTAAATGCTTTTTAAGATGCCCTGCACCTCCTCTTTATCAATATCAACATGACTCAGAATATCTACACACTCTACCCTATACTGCTCATCCATCGAGTCCTTCTTGAATATTGAAGCAAAGTATTCATTTAGTATCTCGATCCCATGTAAGGGATATCCCTGTAATGATATGA
The DNA here is from genome assembly GCF_902713615.1 of Scyliorhinus canicula. NCBI lineage: Eukaryota > Metazoa > Chordata > Chondrichthyes > Carcharhiniformes > Scyliorhinidae > Scyliorhinus > Scyliorhinus canicula. Next base: position 128,958,187 of record NC_052150.1, read on the forward strand.
ATGGCACATGCAGTACAATTTGGATAAATGTGAGGTTATCCACAATGGCAGCAAAACAGGAAGGCAGATTATTACCTGAAAGGCCATAAATTAGGAGGGGAATAGGCAACGAGATCTCGATATCCTCATACACCAGTCGCTGAAGGTAAGCATGCAGGTGCATTAGGCGGTAAATAAGGCAAATGGCATGTTGGCCTTCATAGTGAGAGGATTTGAGTGCAGACGCAGGGATGTCTTGCTGCAATTATACAAGGCCTTGGTGAGGCCACACCTGGAATATTGTGTGCAGTTTTGGTCGTCTTATCTGAGAAAGGGCATTCTTGCTTTAGAGAGGAATACAGAGAGGTTTACCAGACTGATTTATGGGATGGCAAGTCTGAAGTATGAGATGAGATTGAGTTGGTTAGGATTGTATTCACTGGAGGTCATAAGAATGAAGGACTTGAAAGGGGGGGGGGGGGGGGAGAGGAGGAGGAGAGAGAGAGGGGGCGGCGGGGGGGAGGAGGAGAGAGAGAGGGGGCGGCGGGGGAGAGGGGGGGGCGGAGGGGGAGAGATAGAAGAGGGGCGGTGGGGGGAGACAGAGGGGCGGCGGGGGAGAGAGAGGGAGGGGCGAGAGAGAGAGGGGGCGGCGGGGGAGAGAGAGAAGGGGGCGGCGGGGGAGAGAGAGGGGCGGGGAGGGGGGGGCGGCGGGGGAGAGAGAGAAGGGGGGCGGCGGGGGAGAGAGAGAAGGGGGGCGGCGGGGGAGAGAGAGAAGGGGGGGCGACAGGGGAGAGAGAGGGGGGGAGACGACCTATACAATTCTAACAGGATTAGACAAGGTAGATGCAGGAAGAATTTTCCCGATGGTGGGAGAGTCCAGAACCAGAGGTCACAGTCGAAGGTTACAGGGTAAACGATTTAGGAATGTGATGAGAAAATTCTTCACCCAGCGAGTGATCTCAGAGCCTGTGGAATTCAATACCATAACAATCAGTTGAGGCCAAAACATTATATGTTTTCAAGAAGCAGTTAGATATAGCATTTGCAGTGAAGGGGATCAAATGATGCGGGGGGCCAGTCAGGATCAGGATGATCAGCCTTGATGATAATGAGTGGCGGGGCAGACACAGAGGGACAAATGGCCTGCCCCTGCTTCTATTTTCTATGTTTCTATGAGGGGAGATGAGAAGAAATGTCTTCTGTCTTTAGGATTCTCTTCCACAGAGAACAATGGAGGTTGGATCATTGAATATATTACATAGAACATAGAACAGTACAGCACAGAACAGGCCCTTCAGCCCTCAATGTTGTGCCGAGCCATGATCACCCTACTCAAACCCACGTGTCCACCCTATACCCGTAACCCAACAAACCCCCCCCACCCACCTTACTTTTTAGGACACTACGGGCAATTTAGCATGGCCAATCCACCTAACCCGCACACCTTTGGACTGTGGGAGGAAACTGGAGCACCCGGTGGAAACCCACGCACACACGGGGAGGACGTGCAGACTCCGCACAGACAGTGACCCAGCCGGGAATCGAACCTGGGACCCTGGAGCTGTGAAGCATTTATGCTATCCACCATGCTACCGTGCTGCCCCTATCTGGGTTAGACAGATTTTGGATCTACAAAGGAGTTGAGATTGATGAGGGCAGGTAGGAAAGTAAATTAAGGCCATATTGAGATCAGCTATGATTTTTAAAAAAGGCAGAGCCAACTCGTTGGGCTAAATTGCCTTCTCTTGTTCCAATTTTTCATAATGTTTACAATATGGGCAGCCCATGCAATCGGTCGGCCTCCCCATTTGACATGAACTGCCCCAGTAGGAGGGACACCCCAACCCCCAACCAGGCTGCAGGCACACCTGGCAGAATTTACATGGGCAGATTACATGGATGACATGGACCTACCCACCACTAGTTGAATACCAGCAGCAGCAGCATGAGACACTGAAATGGCTTTTATGTCCCAAGTGGTTTCTGTGTGGGAAGGCTGCCCTCAACACTTTCCACCCCCCTTTCCCAGCCTGCCACCTGGATTTAATAATAATCTTTATTTTTGTCACAATTAGGCCTATATTAACACTGAAAACTATATTTTAAATGTGGCCTAACTAAGCTTCGATACAACTGCAGCATGACTAGCCAACTTGTGTACTCTATGTCCTGGCCAATGAAGGCAAGCATGTCGTATGCCTTCTTGACTACCTTCTCCACCTATGTTGGCACTCAGTGATTTGGCCTCCACAGCCTTCTGTGGCAATGAGTTCCACAGTTTCACCATCCTCTGGTAAATCTGACTCCAGAAATGCGTGAATGCAGGATTTTACTAGTCCTCATGAGGCAGGATCACCAAGGAGGGAGTAGGAGCTGGTGTCATAGAATTCTACAGTCGAGGAGGAGGCCATTCGGCCCATCGAGTTTGCAGTGCCCCTCCGAAAGAGCACCCAATCCCCATAACCCAGTAACCCCGCCTAACCTTTTGGACATGAAGGGGAAATTTAGCACCTAACCTGCACATCTTTGGGCTGTGGGAGGAAACCAGAGCACCCGGAGGAAACCCATACACACGCAGGGAGAACATGCAAATTCCACACAGTCAGTCATCAAGGTCGGTATCAAACCCAGGTCCCTGGCAGTGTGAGGTACCAGTGCTACCCACTGTGCTACCGTGCCGCCCACGGTAAGGGTTACCCAGCCTGCCTCCAGGGGAGCAATAATTTCTGACCTGTATCTACCTGTTTTTCTCATTAAAAAAATAGTATTTATAATATCTGTGTTAGTGCAGTGTTTGTCGGGATATCTTTTAGCTAATGTTCAAAATTTGAATCATGCTGTGGAAATATTAACTTACGATAACCTTTTCCTTTCTCCCTCCCCAGGCAATGCAGATGTTGCACTAGTCAATTTTTATGCTGATTGGTAAGTGACACATTAATAATGCATTTGAAGATTGATTTTCATATTTGCTGTAGGGACGTGATAACACTGGCAAGGCTGCATTTATTGTCCATTCCTAGTTCTGCAACTGCAGCAGCTGTTGTGATAATGTTCCCACAATGTTTACATCGTAAAATTCCATTATTTTGACCCAGTAGTGATGACAAAATGGAAATATGTGACTTTGAGGGGCATTTTCATGCACCAGTGGTCCTGTTACAAAGCTGCTTTTGTTCTTCATCGGGATAGATTTCATGAAAGGGGAAGGATTGTTGAAGTAACCTTGACAAGTTGCTGCAGTGCACTGATGTTAGGGGGTGCAGATAGTTCAGTCCAGTCAGAAGGGCATTTCTCAAAATAACTGCACTGCTCATTGTAACATTAACTGTAAGGATTCCAAGAATTAAATCAACTTGTAAATCTTCATACCAGGAGCCAGCTTGCTTTCTAGAGTATATTGTATACTGATGAACAAGTAGAAAAAGAACTGAGTGTGAATATTGTGGACAGCTGATGGGTACATAGAGTTATAACCATGGAGTTACAATTGAACAAGGTTAATCATCCAAAAATGGTGATAAGAAAAATGATTGTGCTGAGAAAATTGAGATGCAATAGTGTTTGTAACTCTTGTGTCTGTCAACGCGCTGCTACTCCAAGAAGCATGGAAGTCTTAATTTGAGTCCGAGTAGGTCAGGAAGGCAACCAAAAATGCATTTTGGAAATAATAGCATAACTATGTTCAATGCAAGAACAGAACAAGATATTATTTTTAAAAAGATGAGTGTATTTGGCTGGAAAGTGCAAATTAGAATGAGATGATTGTCTGGTTTAAATTGATATTTAATATTTAAATAGGAAATGGAAAGGGTACAAATCCAAGACATTCCAGTAGAGGAAAAAAAGGTGAAATTTAACTCTCCGAAAGAATAAATTTACAATTGTGTCTATTTTAACACCCTAGGATGTCACTTTGGGGCCAGTGAAAGTTCCTTCTGAATTGTAGTTGCTATTGTAACGTAGAGAAACGCAGCAGACAGTTTGCACACTGCAGTGCGATAAATGCCCAGACAATCTGTTCCAGCGATATTGGTTGCAAGATAAATGTTGTCCAGCGATATTGGTTGCAAGATAAATGTTGGCCAAGACACTGAGAATTCTCTTGCACTTCACATAGTGCCATGAGATCTTTTACATGCCTCTGAAAGAGCTGAGGGCCACTGTTTACAGCCTCATTTGAAAGACGGCACCCTTGATGTAGCTCAAATCCTGGAGCGGTCCTTGGACCCGCAGCATTCTAATTCAGATGAGAGTGCTACCACTAAGCCAATGCTGACTCCGTGAATAAAATTAATAAAATGATGCCACTGAATGGAACAGTTAATAAAAGACAGGAAAAATACAAGTCTATATAGAAAAGCTGCTTATAGAAATTTAGGGAGTGAAGAGTGGGAAAGATAAATGAAGATTAAAAGTGAATTAGTAAGATGTTAGTCAAGATATGGGCCACAAAGAGATGATGGCAAAAATACTAAATAAGTAATTTGCCTGCTTTTTACAGGTGATTCTTCAAAGAGAAATAGTAATAAAGAAGTTATGGGAAATAAAGGTAAACAATCACCAGTGCCCAGTTGTTTATGCCCAAGGATCTTGAAGGAAGCTCAGGAAGAAATAGCAGAGGCTCTGACTGTAATTTACCAACTGAACGATAGCAGATGTAACCGCTCTTTTCAACAAAGCTTGTGAATCTTACTTCGGCTTTGGTAAACAATTGGAGTTTTTGGTACAAAATATAGTTACTAGACACTTACTTGACACTAGGAGAAGCAATAATTAACCAAGGCCAGCCGTCTTTGATGACTAAAAGGCAGTTTGTGCTTGACCGACCTTACAGTATAATTTGAAGAAATAAGAAGATGTGCAATAGCTATAGTTTTATACAAAATTTCATGAAACTCATTTGATATGGTACACATGAAAGACTCTTAGCAAAATTGATGGCAAATGGAATTAAGGAAATGTAAGTTGGTTCGAGGGATATTTGGAGGGAAGTAAACAGAAAGTTGAGATAAAACAAATTCCTCGGAATGGAAAGATGTGGTGTTCCACAGAGATGTGTTTAAAGCTACTCTTCTCCATTCTGTGTACATGCAAGGTCTGACCTTAGAAATTGAGGGGAAAATGTTGAAATTTATTAATGGATATCACTAAATGTGGTGACAATAGTGAAAACGGTACAGGGGGATTAGCAGGTGGGCAGATGATGGGTACAGTCCAGTGTAGAAAGATGTGGTATTGGACAGTTTGGAAGCAAGAAGAGGGAAAGAAAAGAACATTTTAATAATAACAATAAAGAAATAAATTTGTATTTTTATAGTGTCTTTTATTTCATTGGAGCATTGCAAGCACTTTCATCCAATTAATTACCTTTGCAGAGTGGTCACTATGATGGGAACAAATTGTCGGTTTATGCACAGCAAGTTGCCACAAACAGCATTGAGATGAATTACATATTAATGTTTGTGTTGGTGATATTGCGGAGCTAATGTTGAACAAACCAGGAAAATTTCTCGCTATTTGTATGTTCATCTAAGTGGGCGGTTTAATAGTCTAATTTAGAAGTTGGCAGCCCTGATGGTGCAACACTCTTTCAGTATGGCACTTAAGAGTCAACCTAGAATATGGGCTCAAATCCTAGTGTGCAGCTTGAACCTATATAACCTTCTAACAAGAGTGCTGCCACTGAGCAGATCTGCAAATATACAGGTTTAAAACTGGCAGCATCTGTGGAGAGAAACAGAGTTAACATTTCAGATCTAAATGTTCCTTCGACAGAACAAAGTACGTTTTTTGTTTAATATCGGAGCCACAGTATACAAAAAGGAAATAGTTATAGAATCATAGAATTTACAGTGCAGAAGGAGGCCATTCAGCCCATCGAGTCTGCACCGGCCTTGGAAAGAGCACCCCACTTAAGCCCACACCTATCCCCGTAACTCAACCTAGCCTTCTTGAACACTAAGGGCAATTTCACATGGCCATTCCACCTAACCTGCACATCTTTGGACTGTGGGAGGAAACCAGAGCACCCGGAGGAAACCCACGCTGACATGGGGAGAACGTGCAGACACCGCGCAGACAGTGACCCAAGCCTGAATCAAACCTGGGACCCAGGAGTTCTGAGGCAACAGTGCTAACCACTATGCTACCGTGCCGCAGACATAAAACTCTGGATCATATTTTGAATACAGTGGGGGGTTTTGGGTACCCCAGCTTTGGAACAGAGCCTCAGTAAAATTTAACTTCTATAGGCTGGTGTTTTACAAGAGGTGAGAGGCTACAGTTATAAAATAAATAGTAGTTCTCAAACCTTTTGTCCACACACCACTTAGGTGAGGCGAAATAACTCATGGACCACCTACCATGGGTGGTCTTAATCCACCCACTTTTGTTCGCCAGAGCAATAAAACTACTCAAGTAATGGGAATAGTTGTGTTTCCTCAATAACAGTGCCAATGAAGTGATGCCTGGCTCGTCTTTGTTTTCAGCACCAGAAGTGTTGAAGATAGATTTTGTAGTTGTATGTTGTCAATGTAACATAAGCTGCATTGTGTTTGCTCACACTGTGATAGCTTGTGCCACGCATACTGGACCCAATCTGGTTGTGTATTGTCACACGAGAGGTGAGAATGAGGACCTGGCTTGTACACTTGCATGAAATGAAAATTGCTTATTGTCACAAGTAGGCTTCAATGAAGTAACTGTGAAAAGCCCCTAGTCGCCACATTCCGGCGCCTGTTCGGGAGGCTGGTACGGGAATTGAACCGTGCTGCTGGCCTGCCTTGGTCTGCTTTAAAAGCCAGCGATTTAGCCCAGTGTGCTAAACCAACCCCATGGCCTCAGCATCAATGCTTTGTGTTTTGGACAAATCCACGGACCACTTGGAGGGCCTCAGATCACACTTTCCACATGTGATAGAAAGACCGGGGAAGGTAGGATTTTTTTCATGACAACTTAAATGGTTGTGGTGACCAGGGATGTGAATAGTGAAAATTTGTTTCATTGGACCGTATGATGTCGGAGCAAAAGTAGGCCATTCGGCCCTTCGAGTCTGCTCCTCCATTCAATGAGATCATGGCTGATCTGATGTAATCCTCAATTCCACTTTCCTTCCTTATCCCCATAACCCTTGATTCTCTTACTGATTAAATATTTATCTATTTTAACCTTGAAGGAAGTTAATGTTCCAGTCTCTACAGTTGTCTGTTGTAAATAACTCCACAGATTCACAGCCCTCTGAGAGAAGAAATTGCTCTTGTTCCGCCATCCTGGGCAAGTGGACGGTCAATTCCAGCCCCAGGTACCCCGGAGTCACAAAACAATTGAATTAACCAATAATTATTTTTTTAATTCCCAAAGTCGACTTCCGGTGGCAGCCATGGAGGGGCAGGTCGCACATTTGATAGCTCCCGCCTGTAACGGACTTTTGAACCTTTTCCCCCGTTTTCTTTTTTGATTTTATGGGATAAATTGGTGAAGAGTGAGACAGTAAGGTCAAAACCCCCTCCGGTATATGGAGAATTGGACCAGAAGTGGCCGTGTGAGACAACAAAGTCCAATAAGGGAGACTCAAGGCAGAGCTGGTAACACGGGAGAGCATGGCGGAGGGCAAGGGCCGCGGGGGAGACGGCACAGTGGTTGACGGAGCAGCTGGTGAAGTTTTTTGAGGATTGCTTCGCCAAGCGGAAGAAGGACTCGCTGGACCCGATTTAAGGCTTCGATTGATCAAGTGGTTCAGAATCAGGGAACCCATGGGAGGTCGAACAAAAGTTGTCCAAGCACGAGGAATATATAACCGTGCTGGAAAGCAAGGTGGAGATGATGAACGACCGGCAGAAAAGAATGCAGGAGAAGACCTAGAGAATAGGTCCAGGAGGCAGAATCTCAGAATTGTTGGCCTCCCTGAAGGCAGTGAGGGATCGGATGCGAGGGCCAATGTGACGGACGTGTTGGAGAAGTTGATGAGGGCTGGGGCGTTCACTTGGCCTCTGGAATTGGACAGAGCACACCGAGCCCTCGCGAGGAAGCCCAGAGCGAACGAACCGCCGAGGGCCATGGTGGTACGTTTTCACCGTTTCAAGGACAAGGAACACGTTTTGCGGTGGGCCAAGAAAGAACGGAGCAGCAAGTTGGAGAACTGCAAGTTGCGCATTTATCAGGACCTGGGAGTGGATTTGGACAAGAGGCGAGCTGGGTTCAATCGGGCAAAAACAATCCTCTAAGAAGGGGGTGAAGTTTGGGATGCTGTACCCAGCATCCTGTACCCTGTGGGTCACACATGAGTAACGTGACTTCTACTTTGAAACGCCAGATGAAGTATGGACCTTTATTAAAGAAATGAAGCTGGAGGTGAATTAAAAGACACTTAAGCCTTGGAGAAGTACTGTGGCAGCGATTTGTGGTGCTGGATTGTAAAAATTTAAGTAGCTCTATGTGAAATAATAGGCGGTGTGGATGGATAAAGGTTGATCTGTCTTGCAGGGACCTTGTTGGAGGGGGGGATGGGCTTTAATTTTAGTTCTGCTTTTTGGGTGACTATTTTTCTAAAGTGTTTGTTTCTTCACTGGTTTTTTTTCTGTTGTCTGTTTACTGGGGAATGTGATGCTTTTAAAACGTTTATTCATGTGGGGGGAGGGAGCGAGGAGAGTACAATAGGGAGACAGACTGCTTGGTGCCAGGGGCGGGAGCTATCGAGTCAGCTGACTCTTGGAAGCGCAGTGGGGGGTGGACAAGTGTTAAGCTGGAGCTTGACTTGGGGGATTGGGTTTTTAGTGTTGTTGCTAGGGGGGAAGTGGGGGGGAAGCTGCTTTGCTGACAGGGGAGGAACTATTACTGGGGGACAAATGAGAGGTCGGGAACGGCGACAGCCCGAGTGGAGACTCGAGGAAGCTGGGGGGGGGGGGGGGTTGGTTGGTTGGTTGGTTGGAAACCCCCTGTCCAGGCTGATCACATGGAACATGAGAGGACTGAATGGGCCAGTCAAGAGGGCTCGCGTGTTCGCACATTTAAGGGAACTGAAGGCAGACATGGCAATGCTGCAAGAGACACACCTAAAGGTTACAGACCAGACGAGATTGAGGAAGTGGTGGGTCAGCCAAGTATTCCACTCGGGGCTGGACTCTAAGACCAGGGGTGTAGCGATCTTGATCAGCAAACGAATGGCATTCGAGGCAGGGAGAATCGTGTTAGACAAGGGGGTAGGTACATAATGGTGAGTGGGAAGCAGGAGGGGGTGCTAGTGGTACTTGTGAACATATGTGCTCCGAATTGGGACGCCGTGGAATTTATGAGGCGGGTGTTAGGTAAGATCCCAGACTTAGAGTCACGTAACCTGATCATGGGAGGGGACTTCAATGCAGTCATTGATCCGGAATTGGACCGGTCAAAATCCAGGACAGGGTGGAGGCCGGCTGCGGCAAAGGAATTGAAGGGGTTTATGGAACAGAAGGGGGGAGTAGACCCATGGAGGTTTGCACGGCCGAGGACGAATAAGTTTTCCTTTTTTTCCACAAGGTATACTCTCGAGTCGACTTTTTTGTTCTGAGCAGGGCGCTAATACCGAACGTGGTGGATACTGAGTATTCGGCAATTGCAGTGTCGGATCATGCCCCACATTGGGTGGATCTACGGGTTAGTGTGGAGAGAGGGCAACGCCTGCTGTGGAGACTGGATGTGGGGTTGCTAGCGGACGAAGCGATCTGTGGCCGGGTTAACAAGTCCACCCAGAACTACCTGGAAACAAATGATACGGGGGAGGTCTCTGCAGCGATGGTCTGCGAAGCTTTGAAGACAGTAGTCAGAGGGGACTTAATCTCGATACGGGCCCACAGAGAAAAGGTGGAACGGGCTGAGAGGGATAGATTAGTGGAAGAGATACTCCAGGTGGACAGGAGATACTCGGAGGCCCCGGACTACTGAGGGAGCAGCAGAGGTTACGGGTGGAGTTTGGGCTGTTGACCACCGGGAAATCAGTGGAACAGTTCAGGAAGGCAAGATGGGCGATCTATGAGTACGGGGAAAAGGCAAGCAGAATGTTGACGCACCAGCTCAGGAACAAAGAGGCGGCCAGGGAGATAGGTAAAGTAAAGAGTAGAGACGGTAATGCTGTCCTGGACCCAGCGGGGGTGAACGAGGTGATTCAGGACTTTTAAACCAAATTATATGAGTCAGAACCCTCGGCTGGGGTGGAGGGGATGAGGGAATTTCTGGATCAGTTGAGATTCCCGAGGGTGGAGGAGGACCTGGTGAAGGGGCTGGGAGCCCCAATTGAGTTTGAGGAAATAATCAATGGGCTGGAGGGCATGCACTCGGGCAAGGCCCCGGGGCCTGACAGCTACCCAGTGGAATGCTATAAGAAGTTTTCAGAGATATTGAGCCCACTGCTGCTGAGGACAAATAACGAAGCAAGAGAGAAGGGAGTCCTCCCCCCAACAATGTCGCAGGCCTCGATTTCATTGATCTTGAAACGGGAGAAGGATCCGGAGCAATGCAGGTCATACAGGCAGATTTCTCTACTGAATGTGGATGCCAAACTGCTGGCTAAGATACCGGGCACAAGGATAGAGGATTGTGTCCCGGGGGTTATAGGGGAAGACGAGACGGGATTTGTTAAGGGCAGGCAACTCGAGGCCAATGTTCGAAGGCTTCTAAATGTTATTATGATGCCCTCAGAAGGAGACGATGCGGAGGTTGTGGTAGAGATGGATGCGAAGAAGGCTTTTGATCGGGTGGAGTGGTATTACTTGTGGGAGGCACTGGGAAGGTTTGGGTTTGGTGAGGGCTTTATTGACTGGGTGCGGTTGCTCTATCAGGCACCAGCAGCGGGTGTGCGTACGAACCGGCTGAGGTCGGGGTATTTTGAACTATACTGAGGGACGGGTCAAGGGTGCCCCCTCTCCCCGTTACTGTTTACTCTGGCCATAGAGCCATTGGCCATGGCGTTAAGAGCCTCTAGGAACTGGAAAGGGCTGGTTTGGGAGGGGGGGGCGTGTAGCACCGGGTCTCGCTCTACGCAAATGACCTGCTCTTGTACATTTCAGACCAGTTGGAGGGGATGGGGGTGGGCGGATTGTTGTTGTATGGTTGAGGTGTGTGAAGATTGGGCTGTTTATTTTACCATGTTGATGTGATTGTTTTTGTTACTGTTCTAAAAATTTTGAAATACCTTAATAAAATATTATTTTTTTTAAAAATTCCTGAAATCTTTGGCCCTTGGCTGCTCAATAATTACTGTCATCAGTTTGTAAGCTGAAACCCAATTACTGTTTATTTATAACAAGAATAATAATATATGCAGAAAATGCAACTGGATAACAACAAGTGAACCTACTACCCCCTATAACTGTCCCACCCTCTACCCACACACAAGACAGACAAACCCAGAAGTGGGTGGGGAAAGTGGGGAAATAATACGGTTTGAAGTCAAAAGATAAGAGTCTTTGTTTCCAGTAGGAATTCTTTAGCACACTTTCCTTGCAGCATGCTCACTGATTCAAGTCTCTGGTTTACATGTGGTAATGGTCTTCTTCACAGAGTCAGTCATTCAATACAGCACTTGCAGGCAGCAGACTTTCCGGAGAGATGCTTTATTTCTTAGCAAACTGGGCCTTCAGCTCGAGGTTCACATTCGGGCCTTTCTGTATAGACACTTTATTGCTCATCTAACCTGACTTTCAGCTAATGGTTTGACTTCAAGCCTCTGCAATCTCAAGAGATCTCATCTCTGTTTTAACAGGGTGACCCCTTACTCTCAGATTATGCCCTATGGTCCTAGAGTCTCCTACAAGAGGAAGCATCCTCTAGGCATCTACCCTGCCAAGCCCCCGAGAATTTTTATATATATATATATATTATATAATATATATATTTATATATGGCCCTTATGAACTGCAGAGTGATGGAGTACAGATCATAAGGGAAGATTATTATTACCACTTGTAAAAAGAACAGCTTGTAAAAAAGGGAAATGTGAAATGGCATCAGGAGTGAGTAGTGGGATTGGTGAAGGGGGTTTGTGGAGAAAATCAGTAATGGTCACCTCTTAATAACCTGCTCGGCCATCATAACAAATATCCTAACTTCCATTGTGTCTCCATATAACTGTAATCTCTCGCCTTTGGGAAAATATTAATATATTTCTTTGATGCGCTGGGAATCCCTCTCGGAAATTCCCACCGAAGGGTTTACCCAGCAATTACCCAGAAGAGCTAACTTCCTCTGGACAACTGCGCTGGGCTGCGAACCATCAGATAGAAGTGATTTGAATCGCCAACCTCGGATGGTTCTGCCAGTTTTACCCTGAGTTAAATGGGAAAAAACTTCTAACTCCAGAGTAACTGTGTAGACACCCAGACCCAGCCTAAACATGACTCCTCCCCACCACCCTGCCCCCCCCCCCCCCCCCCCCCAAACATAAAAACTTGCGTGCTCCCTGTAAAATTTTCCCTTTAAACCTCTCCTTTATGGCAGCTAGTGCCGGTAAAAGGGGGTGCGACTTACCCCTCTGCGCCTCAGTTACTCCACGTCGATCCTGCTGGGGCCAGGCTTTGCTACTCCTGTCTCACCCAGCCTGAGGAAGGTTAGGCGAGACTGGGGCTTGGGAATCCCAGCAAAGGTAAATCTGACGAGAGTGGCAATCTGACGGCCAATGTAACTCTGAGAAAGTTATCGGCCATTATTTTGTGGAATGTTGGTAATAAGTGGGTTCAGCTTTTCAGTTTTATCTGGGAGCTACGTTTATGTTGCAACTACAGATGAGAGGAACTTAGTGAAGTATAAGTGTCCTTATTGATTCCCACTTTCAAATCAAAGTTGTAATTTTTGAGGGTTTCTGTAAGTTTCTGGAACATGATTGTTTAAATAGTGCCAATTATGTTATTACCACTATCTCAGAGGTGAAGTTTGCAACTAATCACCATGACTGAAATTAAGATATCATGACACCTGGTCCAGTAACTCTGTCCCCTTTATGATAGTCTTCAGTGTTCAAACTCGTTCTTTGAAAAGAGACCCAAAATGAGTAGTTATTTGAAATTTAAAACAGTTGCTGTTAAAGGGGCCATTTTCTTTTTATCATTGGCAGAGTGAATTTTGCTTTGCAGATGCTGAAATTAATCAGATAAATTTTGCTTTTAGTAAAGACAAAGCTGAAGAAGTCTTGAGCTTTTTAATGAGGTTTTGAGACAAGGTAGGAGGAATTGTTCATATGAGCTGAAAACAAAATTGTGACTGGGCTCAAACATGAAACTTGCCCTAACTTTCTGGTCGAGAATTGAAGCAAGAAAAGAAACTAGATCATGTGGCATGATTCTCCATGGTACTTCCTCGGAGAATACAAAGTTTTTAAATTTTGTATTGTAACAGTGATATGGCCATCAATTTGTAAAACACAAATATGGTTTCCAAAAGTTTGTAATATTTGTATCAGAAATTAAGATTGGAAAAGGTGAGGTGTAGATGAGGTGTTATTAAAGGAGGAAGGGAAGTCCAACAGTTTAAGAAAATACAGTATGAAATAATGCAAGAAATTAATAAGGGAATCTGTTTATAGAATATCGAACAATTAAGAAACTTTGAAACAAAATCCGGGGGGGGGGGGGGCTAGCCCGCCCGAATCTACAATTCTACCACTGGGCGGCAACAGCCGAGCGAGTAAGGGGATGGATCCAGGAGCCAGAAGCCGAGTGGGTGCGTGCGGAGGAGGCCTCCTGCATGGGGACCTCCCTCCGGGCCCTCGCCACGGCAGCACTCCCATCCCCACCCAAAAAACACTCCAGCAGCCCAGTGGTGACAGCCACCCTCCAATCCTGGAACCAACTGCGGCAGCAATTTGGCCTGACCAAAATGTCAGACAAGGCTCCCATCTGCAACAACCATAGGTTCACACCAGCACTGACTGACGCCACCTTCAAAAGGTGGAGGCAGGACGGAGGGACACTGACAGTCAGGGACCTATACACGGACGACAGAATCGCAACACTGGACGAACTGACAGAGGAATTTCGACTAGCTGGGGGGAACGAGCTACGGTACCTGCAACTCAAAAACTTCCTACGAAAGGAGACAAGGACGTACCCACAACCGCCACGACAGACATTACTGGAAGACCTACTGGACGCAAGTATCCTAGAGAAAGGGAACTGTAGCGACATGTATGACCGACTGGTAGAAAGGGACGACACCGTACTGGACGCAACAAGAATGAAATGGGAGGACGACCTGGGGATTGAGATAGGGTGGGGACTCTGGAGCGAAGCACTGCATAGGGTCAACTCCACCTCCACGTGCGCAAGGCTCGGCCTGACGCAACTAAAAGTGGTACATAGAGCCCACGTAACAAGAAACCGTATGAGTAGGTTCTTCCCGGAGGTGGAGGACAGATGTGAACGGTGCCAAAGAGGCCCGGCCAACCACGCCCACATGTTCTGGTCTTGCCCCAGACTTGGGGAGTACTGGAATGCCTTCTTCGAGGCTATGTCCAAAGTGGTGGGGGTGAGGGTGGAGCTATGCCCGACAGTGGCGGTCTTCGGGGTTTCAGACCAGCCAGATCTATTCCTGGGGAGGAGGGCGGACGCCCTTGCCTTTGCCTCCCTGATCGCCCGCCGTAGAATCCTGTTTGGCTGGCGGTCAGCAGCACCGCCCAGAGCTGCAGACTGGCTGTCCAACCTCTCGTAATCTCTCCAAATGGAGAAAATCAAATTCGCCATCAGAGGGTCAGACGACGGCTTCCACAGAACATGGGAGCCATTCATGCAATTGTTCCGGGACCTGTTTGTGGCCAACGAACAAGAGAAAGAATAGTCGGGTGGCCAAGAATCAGGGGAAAATGGACGGGAATCGGGGGAAGGTAGCCAGGGGGGGTTTGTTATGGGGGTTTGATGGCAAGCTAAGGCCCAAAACCAAACTATAAGTAAATGCCTATAAACATGTGCCTCAGCCATATTGGGGAATGTAAAATATGTATGCCGGCTAAAGGGGGCAGCCACAATTGTTATTATGAAGATGCTTACCTGTAAATATACATGTTAATTTTTGCATGTTTTTTTTTCTCTAATAATTTGTAATATGTTGTATATAAAATATGAAAACTCAATAAAAAAAACATTTAAAAAAAAAAAGAAACTTTGTGTGTTATAACTTTATCTAGTTTAGACTTTGGAGAAGTTACTTAATTTTTTTTTTCTATTAGGTGTAGATTCAGTCAAATGCTACACCCCATCTTTGAAGAGGCCTCCTCAGTTGTGAAAGACGAACTTACAGACACAAAACATGTAGTCTTTGCCAGGGTTGATTGTGACCAACATGGTGAGTAACCAAGTTCAAAATAACTTTGCACGTACAATTAACAACAGAATGTGGAAAGTAGCACTAACTGAAGCGGAGTAGCACATTGGTACTATCTTCCCAAACCACTGCCAGTGTCATCTGAATCTTTCCTATTTCTGTAGTCTAATATCATAGTTAACTGGAAATCTCTTTATTGGATTTATGAATGAATGAATAGCTGAGCTATATTACAATGAGTTTAATGTGAGTGCTTTAGATCAGAGTATAAAATATAATTCAGTATTACTTCAAACATTGCTCAATGGAAATGGAATATATAATCAAATTCTTAAGTGTATGCTTGGATGAGCTTGACATTTGATACCCGGTTTCTCTCCGTCTAACCATTTTTCGGGAGCCATAATTGTCAACATATTGGTTGAAAATTAAAATCTGACCGATAAATCCGCTTTTCTTTCTTTTAAAACAAAAACATTCCTACAATGTTTGAATTACAAATCAAAACTTCACAGCATTCTCTTGGACAGTCATTGAACGTTTGTCAGTTTTTACAGGTTTTATCTTTCTGCAGCTCTTTGTAAGCAAACACAACCACATCATTTCCATCTACCCAATTTCCATTTGTCCCTTCAAAAAGTGGGGATTTTTTTCATTTTCTGACCCTGAAGGATGTTAATGAACCAGTAAGATTTTTGTGAAAGGATAACTTTCTTTTTCATTTTTTCTTCTTTTTCTGCGGAAGATTACACAGCTGGCAGCTTCCATCCAGTGGCCATCTCATATTCAAGTCCAAACCTTATCTTGGCAGACTATTCAACTATGACAATATCACAGACGCAGACCAAATGCTATCCCAACATGAAGTTCACAGCAAGATCTAGGGAGATCTGGCAGAATTATTTCTTATTTTCCTTCACCTGGACACAATGGCAGCGATTTTCATATTGTTATTCCTCTCTTTGTACTTCTGGACATAGTAAAGAAACCAAAATGGTATGAATGATTGGAGTGGCAACGTAACATTTGGCGGGGGGGGGGGGAGAGGAAGGAGAGAAGAGGAAGCTAATGGCCCATCTTGTCAAGTGGGAATGGCCAGAAACACGGTTAAAATCAGTTCTTGTTCCTGATTGATTCTCACCCACCACCACCATGAATAGACCTTTTTCATATTGTCTGATGTGCCCATCATACTCAGTTGAGAGCCTCTTATTAATCCACAAAGCAGATGTTTTGAATCCTTGAGCAATAATTAAGACACTTCATGGTGTTGACCGCTATAACCCACAAGAGTGTCTCATGCGATAGTGGTTTTCTGTATGCTATATATCTCCACAGCAGAGGCTGTGATAACCCTTCCTGAAGGGACTGGGACACTGTTTTCTTCTTTCTGTTTGCCTGCTGAGACCCTCTGCACTCTTGAAATACCTTATTCCAAAAAAGGTCTGTAGAAAATTGAATTCACTGATAATGTTACTGTGGATGAATGTATAGAAAGTCCATCTTGCTGACACTTAATTGCAAAAATTAATTCTTCACAGACATCTCCCTAATGTGAGCCTCATGTGCTTGTCTTAGTTATGAATGACATTACCTGCGACAGTAGTGTACTATCCCTTCGCAGCCTATGATACCGTTGACTAAATCTTCCTCCTCCAACTACTCCTTGATTGTCAAGTTGAGTAGACTGCTTTTGTCTAGTTCCTCTCTTCCTATTCCAATGTTTGCGAGAGAACTTCCAATAATGGCTTCTCTTTACACCTGCACATTGTTACTTCTGAAATCCCAAAAGGATCTATCCATGGCCGCCTTCTATTTCTCATCTCCATGCTGAACCTCTATGATGTCATCAGTCAGGCTGCAGATGACACTCGGCTCAGTCTCACCACCACCACCAATACTTGCCATGTTTAAACTGTGCTTTTTCTGCCATCGATATCATTAGTGATATCCCCCATCAGTGTTTGTTCCTCATGTTCTGATTCACTTCCTCTGTGATTTGCCAGGTTATCTTGCAAGTAGTGCACAAGAAGCTTAATATATACCTTGCTTGAGTTTTCAAGATGTATGAGCGAGCATATCATAGTGGGCATGATGAGTGAAATAATCCACAGGTGTAGCTAAGAGGAAGAAGTGGTCTTGAAGCCAGTGACGGGTTTTAAAAGTCTGAATATTAACAGAATTGGAGGTGCAGTGAAGGCTCATTGCTGACTTGAGGAGAGCTGTGGGAAGGAAGTGATTATGCTGGGATTAAAGTAGGGTCCTAAAGTAGCATCTTGGCAGCAAAAGTGGGAAGGCAGATTATTATCTGAATTGCCGTAAATTAGGAGAGTTAATGTCCAACGAGACCTGGGTGTCCTTGTACATCAGTCACTGTAGGTACGCATGCAGGTACAGCAGGCGGTAAAGAAGGCAAATGGTGTGTTGGCCTTCATAGCAAGAGGATTCGAGTGCAGGAGCAGGATGTCTTGATACAATTATACAGGGCCTTGGTGAGGCCACACCTGGAACATTGTGTGCAGTTTTGTTTGGCTTATCTGAGGAAGGATGTTCTTACTATAGAGGGGAGTGCAGCAAAGGTTTACCAGACTGATTCTTGGGATGGCAGGGCTGATGTACGAGGAGAGATTGAGTCGGTTAGGATTGTGTTTGCTGGAGTTCAGAAGAATGAGGAGCATCTCATCGAAACCTATAATATTCTAACAGAACTAGACAGGATAGATGGAAGGGTATTCCCAATGGTGGGGATGTCCAAAACCAGAGGTCTCAGTCTGAGGATACAGGATCAACCATTTAAGACTGAGATGAAGAGAAATTTCTTCACCGATTGTTATTTGTTGAACAGCGTACAGTAAAAATTGGAATGAACTAGTCTCTTGAATCGCCTGACATGTCATTTTAATGAAGCTGCTAATACTCCAATTCTTCATGTAATTTGCAAATATGCCACATGATATTTTGGCATTCTGAGGGTAGTTGTTGGTGAGATTGATCAAAATATTCCTTTGCTTTGAAATAGAGTTCCAGAAAAAGAGACAAAATAAGCATTGTAGAAGGAAGAGACAAAATAAACATTGTAGAAGGGGCTTCACCAAGTGCTTTACAGACAATTAAGTATTTAAAGTGTTAAGTATTTAAGTATTGTTGATATCATATAGGCAAAGTTGCACACAGCAATGTTCCACTAACAATAATGAGAAAGACCCGAAAACTTGTTTTCAGTAATGTTGGTTGAGGAATAAATACTAGTCAGGACACTGGAGGGAACTGCTCTACTCTCCAGAGAGCAGTGGAGGCTTGGATATTGAATCTATTCAAGGCAGCATTCAAGAAATTTAAGACCAGGGAGTCGAGAGTTATGGGCGACAGAGTGGAAAGCAGAATTGAGACCGCAACCAGATCAGCTATGATCTTGCAGAATGGCAGAGCAGGCTCAAAGCACTAAATGGCCTACCTCTGATCCTTTGTCCTATGTTTTTCATCAAATAGTGCCATGGAATCTTTTACATGCACATGAAAGGACAGACATTAAATGCCTCATTTGAAAGACTGCAATTCTGACAGTGCTGCACTGTAGATGTCAGTCTTTTTTACATGGCAAATTCTCGTAACAATCAACTGAAAGTGAATAGGTGTTCATCACTGAAGCAGGAAGCTGACCAAGTAGTTGCAACTTTGGTGTGAATCCTTATATCTCTCGCTAAAAGTAGACAGATTTTGCTATCCCGGCATGTTGAGGTAAGAGCACTATCTTGGGAATCTGGTGCAGAGGGGAAAGGAGGTGCTGTTTTTTATATATTTGTTTCAGCCTCCAGAAGCTGGCAAATGTTAAATGCTTTAATTAGGTGATTGGTCAGTTTCAAGATTTTAGCCCTCTGAAACCCAGTAGTTTAAACCAGGGTACTGGGCAGATGCAAGTATTGCATTACATTTATAGTTTAACTCGATAAACTACTTGGTTTAACTACAGACCACAATTGAGTGATATTTCGAAACTTTAAACCTAATTAGTTAAATAAAACACAATAAATAGTCAGTTAGGTGATATGTTGGAGCTGAAGTGTGTGGATACTGGTGAACACCAGTATGATTCATGACAACCCCGTTTGCAGTAAGTGTCAAAGACTTTCGGCTCCAAAATGAAATGAAATTAAAATCGCTTATTGTCACGAGTAGGCTTCAATGAAGTTACTGTGAAAAGCCCCTAGTCGCCACATTCCGGCTCCTGTCCGGGGAGGCTGGTACGGGAATCGAACCGTGCTGCTGGCCTGCTTGGTCTGCTTTAATAGCCAGCGATTTAGCTCAGTGAGCTAAACCAGCCCCTCATAAACCAGTTCATAAGCTGAGTCCAAACTTAAGCCACTACAGTGGATCGGGGGGGGGGCAATGTGACTTGGGAGGCAGTCACATCCTTTGCAGCACGGTAGCATAGTGGTTACTATGGCTTCAGAACGTCAGGGTCCCAGGTTTGATTCTTGGCATGGGTCACTGTCTGTGCGGAGTCTGCACGTTTTCCCCGTGTCTGCATGAGTTTCCTCCGGGTGCTCCGGTTTCCTCTCACAATTCCCGAAAGACGTGCTGTTAGGTGAATTGGACATTCTGAATGCTCCCTCTGTGTACCCGAACAGGCGCTGGAATGTGGCGACTAGGGATTCTTCACAGTAACTTCATTGCAGTGTAATGAAAGCCTACTTGTGACAATAAAGATTATTATTATTAGATACTATATGTGGGGCAGATGTGGGAATACAGAAGGTAGCAATGGAGAAGCCCCTGCATTTGTCCAAACAGTATTGAGGTTCTTGCAACTTGTGTGGATGGAAACAAGGACTGCAGGGAGGCTCCATCGTATGGTGAGCCATTCAAGTGAGGGGAGCAAAAAGTAATGTAGGTGTAGTTGGGGCAGCGTTGTTAGGCCGATAAATACTGTTTTCTGATGCTGAGAGCATGAATCCTGAAGGTTGTGTTACCTGGTGCCAGGGGTACAGGCATCTTCTTAAGGCTGAAGAAGAACTTGGAATGGGAGGGGATGAATCCAATTATTGTGGTCCACATGGATAGGACTCTTAGTGGAGGTGGTGGTGCAGTGATATTGTCACTGGGCTAGCAATCCAGATACCCAACGTAATGCTCTGGGGACCCGAGTTTGAATCCCACCACGGTAGGTGGTACAATTTGAATTAAATAAGTATCTGGAATTAAAAGTTCAATGGTGACCATTGTTGATTGTTGCAAAAACCCATCTGGTTCACTGACGTCCTTTAGGGGAAGGAAATCTGCCTACATTTGACTCCACAGCAATAAATGCTGGCCCAGCCAGTCGCCCACATCCCTTGAACGAATAAAGAAAGAGTCCCCAGAGGAATTATGAGCAGTTTGGGGCGAAATTGAAAATCAGCCATGAGTATTCTAGAGCGTCACAAACATAGGGTAGATAAGATGAGTAGGGAAACATAGTAAAAAGACAGAATTACAGGCTCCTCATCTGAATTCTTGCTGCATTCATAAAATGATGGATAAATTGACAGCACAAACAGAAATTGAGTATGATATGATAGTCCTTTCAGAGAATTGGTTGCAAAGTGACCATGTATGGGGTCTGAATACTCGAGGGTATTTGACATTCTGGAAGGACAGGGAAAAAGGACATGAAGGTGGAATGGTTCTGCCATTAAAAGAATGGTAAGTTTAAACTCAGATTGCACATGGAGTAATGTATTCAGTTTTGGCCTCCCTACCAAGAGGGAAAATGAAAACAGCTCATAGAAGGGTTATTAGGCTGGCTCTTGGGATGAAGGTGCTGCATTATGAGGAAAGGTTGAGCAGGTGGGGCCTATATTGATTGAAGTTTAGAAGAATGTGAGGTGATCTAACGCAAACTGATAAAGTTCTGAGGGGCCTGACGGTAGATGCTGAGAGGATTCCCCCTCTCGAGGGAAAATCTAAAACTAGGAGTCACAATTTAAATATAATGGATCTTCCATTTAAAAAGATGAGGAATTTATTTACTCAAAACATCGTTAGTCTTTGAAGTTCTCTTCCACAGAGAGAAGTGGAGACTCCGTCATTAAATATATTCACTGTTAAGTTGGACAAATCTTTGTTCAACAAGGGAACCAAGGAAGGTTATGAGGGAAAAGCAGGAAAATGGAGTTGGGTCACAATCTGATCAGCCCTGATCTTCACGAACGGCAGAGCAGGCTTGAGGGGCTGAATGGCCTACTCCTTTTTTTTAATGAGATTATGAACTCTGGAGTTGTACTTGAACCTTCTGATTTAGAGACATAAATGCTACCGCTAATGTGTCATTTATTATGTCCTGGTGAAATTTGATCTCTTGAAACAAATTAGTTTAAACAGTTGAGGGCAGAAGAATTTGTGGCTTTGTTTGACTCCAAACTCAATGATGTGCTTTATTTGCCTCCCTTACTCAGGTGATCAATGCTTTGTAAAATAATATTCTATCTGAACATAATATAGTTTTGTGCATTGCTCTGGCTAACCTGTAAAATATTTTCAAATTGTTGTTTGGTTTGCTTGTCAAGTGATCCACTTGTGTTGTGCAACTTTGGCAGAATTCGTCAGACGGAATATTATCAAAAGGGTCAGAGTCCCAGCAGTTGTCAGAAATTCAGTTTGGCAATAAGTATGGCTAGCTGGCACGACCTCCCTCTTGATTTTACTGGCAGCAATTCATAAATAACCTGTCCTGTTGAGAATGGCCAGCCATCCCCGAAAGCTGCTGGCGCCTGCTTTCCTCACCAATGCCACCTGGAATTATGGGGCGGGATTCTCCCATTCGGCGCCAGAGTGTCCACGCCGTCGGAAACGACGCCGCGTTTCACGGCAGCATGAACAGGCCGCTGGGAGATTCTGGCCCCTAAAGGGGGCCAGCACGGCGCTGGAGCGGTTCAAGCCACTCCAGCCTCCCATCCCGGCACAAACTGTGCGTCACGGGATCCGCGCACGCACAGTGGCGCCGGCGTCAACGGGCTGGTGCCGGCACCAACCCGCGCATGCGCGGTGGCCTCCTTCAACACGCCAGCCCCAACGCAACATGGCGCAGGAGTTCAGGGGCCGACGCGTAAGAAAATAGGCCCGTGGGGCAAGAGGCCGACCCGCCGATCGGTGGGCCCCGATCGTGGGCCAGGCCCCATCGGAGGGCCCCCCTTCCCCCCCCCCCCCCCCCCCCCCCTCCTCCGAGCATTGCGCTGTTCAGGCTTTGGGTCTTGATTCTGGGGTCTGTTGCAGACTCATAAAGATGAACTAATCAGAAAAATCTGCAGTTCCATTAACATGCAACCACCAGGATGGTAGAAGGCAACTTAGATGGCCCTTTTTTCATCCAGCAATTCATGTTTGTCAGGAATGAAAAATGGTTTATTTAACCTCCCAACAAAAATGAGGCTTTTGTCTTGATAGGGATAAGAATTTTCAGATATAGGGAAAATTGTTCTTTTTTTTCCCCCTCAAAATCATTTACTTGGAGAATTTTCCAAGAAAAAATAATGATCTACTTCTTTAATGCATTTATTTGCAAAGCATATATTTCACCAATGCCAGATAAAGGCTACTCCATCTGCTAGCCTATTTTTTGAAATATTGTCAGTTTGCATCTGTTTTGCTTTTCTGACCCTAAACAACTTACAGAAATAATTTTAAATCAGCCATTATCTGCTAGTCTGTAGAGTAACGAAAATTTCTTTAAAATTTATTACAATTTGGGCAGGACTTAAGAGCGTTTGCCTTTTCATTAAATTATTTTGTTCTGCATTTAGTTGAATTTGTTTTTAATATCTGTTTCAGGCCTGGGAGCCTGTGTGCAGTTGTTGAAGCTATCTGAAATCACTTGTACCTTAATTATTACTGCCTGTGCATTTAATATTATGATTTTTTTTGCAGCGGATATAGCACAAAGGTACCGAATTAGTAAGTATCCAACATTAAAATTATTCCGAAATGGGATGATGATGAAGAGGGAGTACAGAGGTCAAAGATCAGTGAGTGCACTTGCAGACTTCGTCAAGCAGCAGAAAAATGATCCTGTTCAAGAGATTCTGAATCTGAGCGAATTGGGAACAGTTGATGTAAGTCTACACATTGGACCCAGAAAGTTCAAGCAATTTTCTATGACCTGTTTTCAAAATCAAAGTTTTTCCTGTGATGTAAATTATGATATACATGGGAAAGATTTTACCATAATTTCATGAAAATCTAGGTATAATGTATGTCTCATGAAAAAGATTTAAAATTAATGCCTTCAGAAACCTCAATTCCTGAGTGTTTTTTTAAAATCTTCTAACCATCTATGTGCATCTATTTCAGTAGAAACAAAAACAGAATATACAGGGCAGTAATACTTACCAAAAAATTGTTTACTTATTTTTGCACTGAATAAACTATTCTAATGACATTTTCACATTCTCAATCCTACAGAAAATCTGCCATAGGCATTGTATCCAAAATAAATTAAAGAATATTTTTGTAATATTGGAAACCATGGAAGTTTTGTATGTCATAGTGGTGTCTATTAATTAAAAGGAACTGTTTTTCTTTTATGTTGAAAATACAAAACAGCTAACTTGCATGTTCATTTGCATGCATAATACTTTAAACTAGTTGCACAAAAGACTCTATTGGATAGAACAGAATAATTGGGGAGGGTATCGACAAGTCAGCTTTCCTGTCCTTGTTGCAAATGCTGGATCTAATTTAATAATCTTTATTAGTGTCACAAGTAGGCTTACATTAACACTGCAATGAAGTTACTGTGAAAATCAAACTGATTCAAGCAAAGCAGAGATTTTTGCTTTGATCTCTAGGCTCTGCTTAGTTAATTCACCTCAATTACCTGGGATCAGGAGGAAGGGGGTCCATAGCAGTTTGGTTAAAAATTCTATATTCTGAAAAATATAAGGATTAGAATCATATAGAAGCACTGAAGGAGACCATTCAGCCCATCATGCCAGATTGCTCTTTTGCGATTGGAAACAGCTTCTCCTCATTATATTATCAAATCACCTCATGGTTTTGAAAGCCTTAACCTTCTTTACTCGAAGGAAAAACAACCTCTACTTCTCCAGTCTTTTTCACTTAATTGAAGTCTATCATGATGGGTACCATTCCAGTAAATTCCTTCTGCACCCTTCCCAAGGCTTTGGCTTCCTTTCTAAAGTGTGGTGCCCAGAGATGAACACTGTTTTATTAACTCCTCCATCTTGTTGGGTGGGGTTGCTGGGTTATGGGGATAGGGTGGAGGTGTTAACCTTGGGTAGGGTGCTCTTTCCGGGAGCCGGTGCAGACTCGATGGGCCGAATGGCCTCCTTCTGCACTGTAAATTCTATGTAAATCTGCTGCCGGAGCCCAAAACTCTGAAATTCCCACCGAGGAAAAACCTTGAAGTCGTTTTACTGCATTAAATGTGCAATATAAATGCAAACTATTATACGCCAATTGCGGCCTCATCTGTGTTTTTATAACTTGCTTGCTTTTGTACACTCTTTCTCTATTGATCAAACCAATGATCCTACATGCTTTTTTAAAAAATATTTTTATTCTCCATTTTCACATTTTCTTCAGAATTTACATCCCACCAACAAACCGTAAACGGTAACGAATACAATGTCAATCCCCTTATCAACAACAACGATCCCATCCTCCCACCACCCCCCAAACAACGGCCCGCATGACAATATAAGCATCAAATAAAACTAAACCTCCCAAGGAGGAAAAAGGAATCCGGAATCGCCCCTGATCACCATTGACCTATATAGTCCACCCCACCTAATATTCAATGCCATCCAATCCCTGAAAGAGTACCGTGAATGGCACCCATGAATTGTAGACACCCCCACACACACACCCCCCCCCCCCCCCCCCCTCCACTTCCTCTTGTAAACTCCTACCCCCCAACCTCTATTCCTTCCCTCAACTTTTCACCCTGGCTAGACTCACCGAAACCTGTTCTACCAGGCTCCGATGGCAGCAGCCCCCCCCCCAACCCACCTCATTCCCGTTCACTGGGCGGCTTAAACCGGCCATCGTGGGGGCCCCTGCCCGGGTCTCCCTCTCCCTTGCCCGGTCCCAGGAAAACCAAGAAATCCCCTTTAGCACACAACCCCTGCATACACACCCAAGCCTCGAAGAACCATCATTGCAAATGAAAGTCCCAACTCTTCCCTTGTCCAAATATACAGCGTCGACTCATTTAGTACATACACTAACACGCAGTGAAAAAAATGAAGTTACATGAGGCTACGTTGGTACACGACCCGCTCAGTCCCATTTCTCAATTCTGCCACAGTTCTTCTTCCTTCGCAAACTCCTCCGCGCTTCCGTCGTCCCAAAATAAAAGTCCTTGGGTTTGTAGGTCATCCTCAACTTAGCTGGATACACTATGCCGCACCGCACCTTATTGATGTACAGTGCCCTCTTCACCCGGCTGAAGGTAGCCCGCCTCCTTGCCAGCTCCACTGTAAAGTCCTGGTATATGCGTATACCAGCTCCAGCCCACTGCACCACCCGCTTCTGCTTTGCCCAGCACAGGACCTTCTCCTTCACACTGTACCTACGGAAACACACAGTTACTACTCTTGGCGGCTCACTCGCCTTTGGTATAGGCCTCCACGACCAATGAGCCCAATCCAGTTTGTATCGAGAGGGATCGTCCCCCTCCCCCAATAGCTCCGCCAACATCGTGGCAAAATCCTCCGTTGGCCTCGGGCCCTCCACCCCTTAGGGCAGACTCACAATCCTCAGATTCTGCCGCCTGGATCTGTTTTCCAGGTCTTCCATTTTGACTCGCAGACCCTTGTTGGTCTCTGTCACCTTCCGCAACTCCTTCCCCATCGAGGTGATTTGATCACTGTGCTGCAATAATGCCTCTTCCACTTCCTTCAGTGTCTCACCCTGCTCCAACACCTCCGCCGCTGCGCTTGATACCGCCGCCCTCACCGGGGCAATCGCCTCCTCCACCAGCACTTACAATACCACCCTCGTCTCCTTTATCGCTTCCATGTGCTTTGTGAACTGTTTTTCAAGTTCCACAACTATCACTTTGGTCATTTATTCTGCTGTGAGCGATGCGGCCTCTCCTGGTGCTCTAGCCTCCGCTTTCCTTACAGTTCCTGAGCTGACCTTTCCACTCACTGGTGGACTTTCATTAACCCCCTTTTTCATGGCCGTTTTTCTCAAGCTTGGACACTTCTCCTCCCTGTGCCTTCTTACAGCTTTTTCAGCCTCCGTTGCCCCTGGGACTGGGTGTTAAAACCCCTAAATTTCTATTCCCGAGTGGGAGCCCTCCGGTGTGCGGCTGCCTCACACCCGCCGTCACAGAAGTTCCCAATCCTACATGCTTTTTAACAACTTTGTCAATTTGTTCTACTACCTTCAAAGATTTGTTTATGTACACCTTCATGGCCTTTGATAGTTTTTTCATTGGGTTATTGCAGCTTACACTCATTCTTCTGATCAAAATTTATTACTTCACAGAGCCTCCCCGGCAGAGAGAGAGAGCCTCCCTCGGCTGAGAGAGAGAGAGCCTCCCCCAGCGAAGAGAGAGAGAGAGAGCCTCCCCTGGCGGAGAGAGAGAGAGAGAGCTCCCCCAGCGGAGAGAGAGGTGCCTCCCCTGGCAGAGAGAGAGAGAGAGAGCCTCCCCCAGCGGAGAGAGAGAGAGAACCTCCCTCGGCAGAGAGAGAGAGAGAGCCTCCCCCAGCGGAGAGAGAGAGCCTCCCCCAGCGGAGAGAGAGAGAGCCTCTCCCGGCAGAGTGAGAGAGAGCTCCCCCAGCAGAGAGAGAGAGAGAGCCTACCCCGGCGGAGAGAGAGAGAGAGCACCTCCCCCGGCGGAGAGAGAGAGAGAGAGAGACTCCCCCAGCGGAGAGAGAGAGAGCCTCTCCCGGCAGAGATGGAGAGAGAGAGAGCCTCCCTAGCTGAGCGAGAGAGAGAGAGCATCTCCTGGCAGAGAGAGAGAGAGAGAGCCTCCCCCGGCGGGGAGAGAGAGAGAGCTCCCCCAGCAGAGAGAGAGTGCGCCTCCCCCGGCAAAGAGAGAGAGAGAGAGAGTGCGCCTCCCCCGGCAGAGAGAGAGAGAGAGCCTCCCCCGGCAGAGAGAGAGAGAGAGAGCCTCTCCCGGCAGAGAGAGAGAGAGAGAGAGCCTCTCCCGGCAGAGTGAGAGAGAGCCTCCCCCAGCAGAGAGAGAGAGAGCCTCCCCAGGGGAGAGAGAGCGCGCCTCCCCCGGGAGAGAGAGAGAGAGCCTCCCCCAGCGGAGAGAGAGAGAGCCTCCCCCAGCGGAGAGAGAGAGAGAGAGAGCCTCCCCCGGCAGAGAGCGAGCAAGAGAGTGCACCTCCCCCAGCGGAGAGAGAGGTGCCTCCCCTGGCAGAGAGAGAGAGAGAGCCTCCCCCAGCGGAGAGAGAGAGAGAACCTCCCTCGGCAGAGAGAGAGAGAGAGCCTCCCCCAGCGGAGAGAGAGAGCCTCCCCCAGCGGAGAGAGAGAGAGAGAGAGAGAGAGAGACTCTCCCGGCGGAGAGAGAGAGAGACCCTGCCCCGCCGGAGAGAGAGAGAGCCTCCCCTAGCGGAGAGAGAGAGAGCCTCCCCTAGCGGAGAGAGAGAGAGCCTCCCCCAGCGGAGAGAGAGAGAGCCTCCCCCAGCGGAGAGAGAGAGAGCCTCCCCCAGCGGAGAGAGAGAGCCTCCCCCAGCGGAGAGAGAGAGAGAGAGCCTCTCCCGGCGGAGAGAGAGAGAGAGCCTCCCCGGCGGAGAGAGCGAGAGCCTCCCTCGGCGGAGAGAGAGAGAGAGCCTCCCCCAGGGGAGAGAGAGAGTGAGAGCCTCCCCCAGCGGAGAGAGAGAGTGAGAGCCTCCCCCAGCGGAGAGAGAGAGTGAGAGCCTTCCCCAGCGGAGAGAGAGAGTGAGAGCCTCCCCCAGCGGAGAGAGAGAGAGAGAGCGCGTCCCCGGCGGAGAGAGATAGAGAGAGAGAGCGTCTTTCGGCTGAGAGAGAGAGAGAGCGTCCCCCGGCGGAGAGAGAGAGAGCCTCCCCCGGCAGAGATGGAGAGAGAGAGAGTGAGCCTCCCTCGGCTGAGAGAGAGAGCGTCTCCCGGCAGAGAGAGAGAGAGCCTCCCCCGGCGGGGAGAGAGAGAGAGCCTCCCCCAGCGGAGAGAGAGAGTGAGAGCCTCCCCCAGCGGAGAGAGAGAGAGCGCGCGTCCCCGGCGGGGAGAGAGAGAGAGAGAGCGTCTCTCGGCTGAGAGAGAGAGAGAGCGTCCCCCAGCGGAGAGAGAGAGAGCCTCCCCCGGCAGAGATGGAGAGAGAGAGAGTGAGTCTCCCTCGGCTGAGAGAGAGAGAGAGAGAGGGTCTCCCGGCAGAGAGAGAGAGCGCGCGAGTGTCCCCGGCGGAGAGAGAGAGAGAGAGAGCCTCCCCCGGCAGAGATGGAGAGAGAGAGAGTGAGCCTCCCTCGGCTGAGAGAGAGAGCGTCTCCCGGCAGAGAGAGAGAGCCTCCCCCGGCAGAGAGAGAGTGAGAGAGAGCCTCCCCCGGCAGAGAGAGAGTGAGAGAGATCTCCCCCAGCAGAGAGAGAGAGAGAGAACCTCCCCCAGCGGAGAGAGAGAGAGAGAGAGAGTCTCTCCCGGCAGAGTGAGAGAGAGCCTCCCCCAGCGGAGAGAGAGAGAGAGCGTCTCCCGGCAGAGAGAGAGAGAGCCTCCCCCAGCGGAGATGGAGAGAGAGCCTCTCCCAGCAGAGATGGAGAGAGAGAGCCTCTCCCGGCAGAGATGGAGAGAGAGAGCCTCTCCCGGCAGAGATGGAGAGAGAGAGAGCCTCTCCCGGCAGAGAGAGAGAGAGCCTCCCCCAGCGGAGAGAGGGAGAGCCTCTCCCGGCAGAGTGAGAGAGAGCTCCCCCAGCAGAGAGAGAGAGAGAGCCTCCCCCGGCGGAGAGAGAGAGAGCACCTCCCCCGGCGGAGAGAGAGAGAGAGAGAGCTCCCCCAGCAGAGAGAGAGAGAGCCTCTCCCGGCAGAGATGGAGAGAGAGAGAGCCTCCCTAGCTGAGCGAGAGAGAGAGAGCATCTCCTGGCACAGAGAGAGAGAGAGCCTCCCCCGGCGGGGAGAGAGAGAGAGCTCCCCCAGCAGAGAGAGAGTGCGCCTCCCCCGGCAAAGAGAGAGAGAGAGAGTGCGCCTCCCCCGGCAGAGAGAGAGAGAGAGCCTCCCCCGGCAGAGAGAGAGAGCCTCTCCCGGCAGAGAGAGAGAGAGAGAGCCTCTCCCGGCAGAGTGAGAGAGAGCCTCCCCCAGCGGAGAGAGAGAGAGCCTCCCCCAGCGGAGAGAGAGAGAGAGAGAGCCTCCCCCGGCAGAGAGCGAGCAAGAGAGTGCGCCTCCCCCAGCGGAGAGAGAGGTGCCTCCCCTGGCAGAGAGAGAGAGAGAGCCTCCCCCAGCGGAGAGAGAGAGAGAGAACCTCCCTCGGCAGAGAGAGAGAGAGAGCCTCCCCCAGCGGAGAGAGAGAGAGCCTCCCCCAGCGGAGAGAGAGAGAGCCTCTCCCGGCAGAGTGAGAGAGAGCTCCCCCAGCAGAGAGAGAGAGAGAGCCTACCCCGGCGGAGAGAGAGAGAGCACCTCCCCCGGCGGAGAGAGAGCTCCCCCAGCAGAGAGAGAGAGAGACTCCCCCAGCGGAGAGAGAGAGAGCCTCTCCCGGCAGAGATGGAGAGAGAGAGAGCCTCCCTAGCTGAGCGAGAGAGAGAGAGCATCTCCTGGCAGAGAGAGAGAGAGAGAGCCTCCCCCGGCGGGGAGAGAGAGAGAGCTCCCCCAGCAGAGAGAGAGTGCGCCTCCCCCGGCAAAGAGAGAGAGAGAGAGAGAGTGCGCCTCCCCCGGCAGAGAGAGAGAGAGAGCCTCCCCCGGCAGAGAGAGAGAGAGAGAGCCTCTCCCGGCAGAGAGAGAGAGAGAGAGCCTCTCCCGGCAGAGTGAGAGAGAGCCTCCCCCAGCAGAGAGAGAGAGAGCCTCCCCAGGGGAGAGAGAGCGCGCCTCCCCCGGGAGAGAGAGAGAGAGCCTCCCCCAGCGGAGAGAGAGAGAGCCTCCCCCAGCGGAGAGAGAGAGAGAGAGAGCCTCCCCCGGCAGAGAGCGAGCAAGAGAGTGCGCCTCCCCCAGCGGAGAGAGAGGTGCCTCCCCTGGCAGAGAGAGAGAGAGAGCCTCCCCCAGCGGAGAGAGAGAGAGAGAACCTCCCTCGGCAGAGAGAGAGAGAGAGCCTCCCCCAGCGGAGAGAGAGAGCCTCCCCCAGCGGAGAGAGAGAGAGAGAGAGACTCTCCCGGCGGAGAGAGAGAGAGACCCTGCCCCGCCGGAGAGAGAGAGAGCCTCCCCTAGCGGAGAGAGAGAGAGCCTCCCCTAGCGGAGAGAGAGAGAACCTCCCCCAGCGGAGAGAGAGAGAGCCTCCCCCAGCGGAGAGAGAGAGAGCCTCCCCCAGCGGAGAGAGAGAGCCTCCCCCAGCGGAGAGAGAGAGAGAGAGCCTCTCCCGGCGGAGAGAGAGAGAGAGCCTCCCCGGCGGAGAGAGCGAGAGCCTCCCTCGGCGGAGAGAGAGAGAGAGCCTCCCCCAGGGGAGAGAGAGAGTGAGAGCCTCCCCCAGCGGAGAGAGAGAGTGAGAGCCTCCCCCAGCGGAGAGAGAGAGTGAGAGCCTTCCCCAGCGGAGAGAGAGAGTGAGAGCCTCCCCCAGCGGAGAGAGAGAGAGAGAGAGCGCGTCCCCGGCGGGGAGAGAGAGAGAGAGAGAGCGTCTTTCGGCTGAGAGAGAGAGAGAGCGTCCCCCGGCGGAGAGAGAGAGAGCCTCCCCCGGCAGAGATGGAGAGAGAGAGAGTGAGCCTCCCTCGGCTGAGAGAGAGAGCGTCTCCCGGCAGAGAGAGAGAGAGCCTCCCCCGGCGGGGAGAGAGAGAGAGCCTCCCCCAGCGGAGAGAGAGAGAGCCCCCCCAGCGGAGAGAGAGAGCCTCCCCCAGCGGAGAGAGAGAGAGAGAGCCTCTCCCGGCGGAGAGAGAGAGAGAGCCTCCCCGGCGGAGAGAGCGAGAGCCTCCCTCGGCGGAGAGAGAGAGAGAGCCTCCCCCAGGGGAGAGAGAGAGTGAGAGCCTCCCCCAGCGGAGAGAGAGAGTGAGAGCCTCCCCCAGCGGAGAGAGAGAGTGAGAGCCTTCCCCAGCGGAGAGAGAGAGTGAGAGCCTCCCCCAGCGGAGAGAGAGAGAGAGAGCGCGTCCCCGGCGGAGAGAGAGAGAGAGAGAGAGCGTCCCCCGGCGGAGAGAGAGAGAGCCTCCCCCGGCAGAGATGGAGAGAGAGAGAGTGAGCCTCCCTCGGCTGAGAGAGAGAGCGTCTCCCGGCAGAGAGAGAGAGAGCCTCCCCCGGCGGGGAGAGAGAGAGAGCCTCCCCCAGCGGAGAGAGAGAGTGAGAGCCTCCCCCAGCGGAGAGAGAGAGAGCGCGCGTCCCCGGCGGGGAGAGAGAGAGAGAGAGCGTCTCTCGGCTGAGAGA
This sequence comes from Scyliorhinus canicula, assembly GCF_902713615.1. Taxonomy (NCBI): domain Eukaryota; kingdom Metazoa; phylum Chordata; class Chondrichthyes; order Carcharhiniformes; family Scyliorhinidae; genus Scyliorhinus; species Scyliorhinus canicula. Next base: position 128,989,901 of record NC_052150.1, read on the forward strand.
GAGAGAGAGCGTACCCCAGCGGAGAGAGAGAGAGCCTCCCCCGGCAGAGATGGAGAGAGAGAGAGTGAGTCTCCCTCGGCTGAGAGAGAGAGAGAGAGGGCCTCCCGGCAGAGAGAGAGAGCGCGCGAGTGTCCCCGGCGGAGAGAGAGAGAGAGAGAGAGCCTCCCCCGGCAGAGATGGAGAGAGAGAGAGTGAGCCTCCCTCGGCTGAGAGAGCGAGCGTCTCCCGGCAGAGAGAGAGAGCCTCCCCCGGCAGAGAGAGAGTGAGAGAGAGCCTCCCCCGGCAGAGAGAGAGTGAGAGAGATCTCCCCCAGCAGAGAGAGAGAGAGAGAACCTCCCCCAGCGGAGAGAGAGAGAGAGTCTCTCCCGGCAGAGTGAGAGAGAGCCTCCCCCAGCGGAGATGGAGAGAGAGCCTCTCCCGGCAGAGATGGAGAGAGAGAGCCTCTCCCGGCAGAGATGGAGAGAGAGAGCCTCTCCCGGCAGAGATGGAGAGAGAGAGAGCCTCTCCCGGCAGAGAGAGAGAGAGAGCCTCCCCCGGCGGAGAGAGAGAGAGAGGGAGAGCCTGCCCCGCTGGAGAGAGAGAGACTCCCCGGCGGCGAGAGAGAGAGAGACTCCCACGGCAGAGTGAGAGAGAGAGAGCGCCTCTCCCGGCAGAGAGGGAGAGAGAGAGCCTCTCCCGGCAGAGAGAGAGAGAGAGAGCCTCTCCCGGCAGAGAGAGAGAGAGAGAGCCTCTCCCGGCAGAGAGAGAGAGCCTCCCCCGGCGGAGAGAGAGAGAGAGAGACTCCTGGCGGAGAGAGAGAGAGCCTGCCCCGCTGGAGAGAGAGAGACTCCCCGGCGGGGAGAGAGAGCCTCTCCCGGCAGAGAGAGAGAGAGAGAGCCTCTCCCGGCAGAGTGAGAGAGAGCCTCCCCCAGCAGAGAGAGAGAGAGAGAGCCTCCCCCAGCAGAGAGAGAGAGCCTCCCCCGGCGGAGAGAGAGAGAGCCTCCCTTGGCTGAGAGAGAGACACCCGGCGGAGAGAGAGAGAGCCTCCCTTGGCTGAGAGAGAGAGAGACTCCTGGCGGAGAGAGAGAGAGCCTGCCCCGCTGGAGAGAGAGAGACTCCCCGGCGGAGAGAGAAAGCCTCTCCCGGCGGAGTGAGAGAGAGAGAGTGCGCCTCCCCCGGCAGAGATAGAGAGAGATCCTCCCCCGGCGGAGAGAGAGAGAGATAGCCTCTCCCGGCAGAGTGAGAGAGATCCTCCCCCAGCAGAGAGAGAGAGAGAGAGCCTCCCCCAGCGGAGAGAGAGAGCCTCCCCTGGCAGAGTGAGAGAGGGAGAGAGAGAGAGCCTCCCCCAGCGGAGAGAGAGAGAGAGAGCCTCCCCCAGCGGAGAGAGAGAGCCTCCCCTGGCAGAGTGAGAGAGGGGGAGAGAGAGAGAGCCTCCCCCGGCAGAGTGAGAGGGAGAGAGAGCCTCCCCCAGCAGAGAGGGAGATAGAGAGCCTCACTCGGCTGAGAGAGAGAGATCCTCCCCCGGGAGAGAGAGAGCCTCCCTCGGCTGAGAGAGAGAGAGAGACTCCTGGCGGAGAGAGAGAGAGCCTGCCCCGCTGGAGAGAGAGAGACTCCCCGGCGGAGAGAGAAAGAGAGACTCCCACGGCAGAGAGAGAGAGAGAGACTCCCACGGCAGAGAGAGAGAGAGAGCCTGCCCTGCTGGAGAGAGAGAGACTCCCCGGCGGAGAGAGAGAGAGAGAGAGAGCCTCTCCCGGCAGAGTGAGAGAGAGAGAGAGAGAGAGAGAGAGAGCTCCCCCAGCAGAGAGAGAGAGCCTCCCCCGGTGGAGAGAGAGAGAGAGAGGGTGCGCCTCCCCTGGCAGAGTGAGAGAGAGCTCCCCGAGCAGAAAGAGAGAGCCTCCCCCGGCAGAGTAAGAGAGAGAGAGAGAGCCTCCCTCAGCAGAGAGAGAGAGAGCCTCCCCCAGCAGAGTAAGAGAGAGAGAGAGCCTCCCCTGGCAGAGTGAGAGAGGGAGAGAGAGGGAGCCTCCCTCGGCTGAGAGAGAGCCTCCCTTGGCTGAGAGAGAGCCTCCCTCGGCTGAGAGAGAGAGTCTCCCCCGGCGGAGAGAGAGAGAGAGCCTCCCCCGGCGGAGAGAGAGAGAAAGCCTCCCCCGGCAGAGATGGAGAGCGAGCCTCCCCCGGTGGAGAGAGAGAGAGAGAGGGTGCGCCTCCCCTGGCAGAGTGAGAGAGAGCACCCCGAGCAGAAAGAGAGAGCCTCCCCCGGCGGAGAGAGAGAGAGCCTCCCCCGGCAGAGTAAGAGAGAGAGAGAGCCTCCCTCAGCAGAGAGAGAGAGAGAGCCTCCCCTGGCAGAGTGAGAGAGGGAGAGAGAGGGAGCCTCCCTCGGCTGAGAGAGAGCCCCCCTCGGCTGAGAGAGAGCCTCCCTCGGCTGAGAGAGAGAGCCTCCCCCAGCGGAGAGAGAGAGAGCCCCCCCAGCAGAGAGAGAGAGAGCCCCCCCAGCAGAGAGAGAGAGAGCCTCCCCCGGCGGAGAGAGAGAGAAAGCCTCCCCCGGCAGAGAGAGAGCCCCCCCAGCGGAGAGAGAGAGAGCCCCCCCAGCGGAGAGAGAGAGAGCCTCCCTCGGCTGAGAGAGAGAGCCTCCCCCAGCAGAGAGAGAGAGAGCCTCCCCCGGCAGAGATGGAGAGAGAGCCTCCCTCGGCTGAGAGAGAGAGAGTGCGTCTCCCGGCAGAGTGAGAGAGCGTCCCCCGGCGAAGAGAGAGAGAGCCTCCCCCGGCAGAGATGGAGAGAGAGAGAGTGAGCCTCCCTCGGCTGAGAGAGAGACAGAGCGTCTCCCAGCAGAGAGAGAAAACCTCCCCCGGCAGTGAGAGAGAGAGATAGTGCGCCTCCCCTGGCAGAGAGAGAGCCTCCCCCAGCAGAGAGAGAGAGAGAGCCCCCCCCCCCCCCGGCAGAGAGAGAGAGAGAGCCCCCCCCCCGGCAGAGAGAGCACCCACCCAGAAAGTCACATCTGGGAAGGTGCCCAGCCGCCTGACCTCTTTATCCAGTCGCCCACTCAAATTGATAGCCTGGTGACGGAATCCCTGCCTTGCACAAATTTGTATCTCCAGGTATAGCGAATCACCTCTGATTTGTGTTCCCAGCATGAGTGCAAATCAAAACCGATTCATCTCCGGCGAGAGAACATGGTCTTCCAAACGGAGAATTCCGGCTGATATATTTCTGTCAGCCTGAAAAAGAGTTCACCACTACTCCCTGCTTTTTGTCCCTTAGCCAATTTTGGATCCACACTGTTATTGTATCTTTAATCCCTTGACCTATAAATTTTTTAAGAAGTAAATTTTTTGGTATTTTATCAAACACCTCTTGGAAGTTCATAGCCACAACATTAACCACATTATCCGTATCAACTTTCACCGTTAAATAACTGCTCCAGTGAGAGAATTTCTCTTTTTGTAAAACTGGATGGAGAATGGAAGAAGGAATCCTCCCTGAAGAATATGAGTAACAGCTAGTTGGTGTCACCACTTTATAGGATAAAATGGTCTAAAATTGCAGCAAAAGACTTGCTCACTCTACCAAAAGACCTCGATTCCAAAATGACCAGTTTCCAGCAATTCTTCGTCGGAAAACAGCGAAGTCCCAATATGTCACATCGGCGACATGGATGAAACGTCTCTGAATTTCTGTATGCCCAACAGCCAAACAGTGAGTGGAAAGGTTTGAAACCAGCTCGACTGAAAGCCACAGGACATGAGAAGACGCGATTCACAGTGGTATTAGCCTACATGGCCAATGGGACAAACGTAAAGCCAGAGATAATTTTCAAACGTAAAACCATGCTGAAAATCAAGTTCCTTGAAGGAGTTTTTGTGCATGTCCATTACAACAGTCTGATGAATGAGGATGGAGTGAAGTTGTGGATTGATAACCTGGAATAGACCTCTTGATGACCTTTTCAAGGAATGAAGCAGACGAGTGTGGGACAGGTCCGGATCCCATATAACCAATGAGATCAAAAGTTATCGGCAAAGAAATAGCACCCAAATTGCAGATAAATCCGGGGGTCTAAAATCTATAGTGCAACCATTCTGATGTATGTCTCAGCAAGCCATTCAAGTATCATGTTCACACCAAATAAGATTGGTGCTTGATTGACAGGAAAAACCTTGAAGTAGAAATATACATTCTGCCCCACTTGATATTTTGTGTTTCTGTCTTCAAATCATGGAATGCTATTACTGCACAAATCGTCATCAGCTCATTGGAAAGTACGGGACTTCTAATTCAGTGGTTGGAGGGGAAGGTGATTTGTTGTGGAGGGATGATTCTGAAACCGAAAAGGTCAAATTTGATTCATAATGGGCCCTTAGATAATGCCATTGCCAGTAACTCAATGAATTTGATTAACGCTTTGCCTCAGATGCTGAAAGCAATAATTTGACGTTTTTAAAATGGTTTGATTGTGATTGAACATATACTAGTAGAATTAATTCACTCAATAAAACATCCCATTGATATAATTCAAACTGCTGATACTTTCAAAATGGCAACCACCTACACCAACACAGGCGGTTCACATTTTATCCGCCCCACATAAATTGATCCCTATTCTTGGAAGGATTTTCAAAGGCTGACTTGTACGTTGCAATCTGTAGCCTTCGAGGGGAGGCGATGGCATAGTGGTATTGTCGCTTGTCTAGTAATCCAGAGACTCGGTAATGATCTGGGGTCCTGGATTCGAATACCCTGGCAGGTGGAGGAATTTAAACTATACAAAATATCTGGAATTAAAAGTCTAATGATGACAATCAAACCATTGTCAATTGTCATTAAAAACCCATCTCATTCACTAATGTCCTCTTAAAGAAGGAATCCTTACCTGATCCAGCCTACATGTGACTCCAGATCCACAGCAATGTGATTGACTCTGAAATGGCCCAGCAAGCCACTCAGTTGTATTCGACCTCTACAGGAACACGAAAAAGGAATTAAACCGGACAGAGCATCCCAGTATCGACCCAGGCATCAGAAATGACAACGGCAAACCCAGCCCTGTCGACCCTGCAAAGTTCTCCTTACTAACGTCTGGCCAAAGTTGGGAGAGCCATCTCACAGACTAGTCAAGCAACAGCCAGACTCACATAATCATACCTTAAAATGTCCCAGACACCACTATCACCAATCCTGGGTATGTCCTGTCTCAATGGCAAGACAGGCCCAATAGAGGTGGAGGCTCAGTGGGATACATTCGAGAGGGGGTTGCCCTGGGACACCTTGACATCAACTCTGAACCCCATGAAGTATCATGGCTTTAGGTTAAACACGAGCAAGTATACCCCTTGCTGATTGCCACGTACCGTCCACCATCATCTGATCAATCAGTACTACTCCATGATGAACACCACTTGGAGGAAGCACTGAGGGTAGCAGAATATACTCTGGATGGAGTCTTCAATGTCCATCACCAAGTGGTACCACCACAGACCGAACTGGCCAGGTCCTAAAGGACATAGTTGCGAGACTGGGACTGCAGCAGGCAGTGAAGGAACTAACAAGATGGAAAAACCTACTTAACCTCACCCTCACCAACCTACCTACTGCAGATGCATCTGTCCATCACTGTATTGATAGAAGTGACCACCACACAATCCTTGTGGAGACAAATTCCCGTCTTCACAATGAGGATACCCTCCAGTGTGTGGTGTGGCACTACCACCGTGCTAAATGGGATAGACTTTGAACAGATCCAGCAACTCAAGACTGGGGATCCATGAGGAGCTATGGACCATCAGCATCAGAATTGTATTCAACCACAATTTGCAAGCCCATGGCCTGGCATACCCCCACACTACCATTACCACCAAACAAGGGGATCAACTCTGTTTTATTGAACAGTGCAGGAGAGCATGCCTCAAGCAACACTAGGCATACCTAAAAATGAGCTGTCAACCTGGGTGAAGCTGCAACCCAAGAATACTGTGTGCCAAACAGCATAGTAAGCAAGTAATAGACAGAGCTAAGCGATCGTACAATAAACGCATCAGATCTAACATCCGCAGGCCTGCCACATCCAGCCGTGAATGGCGGTGGTCAGTTCCACAAATATCCCCATCCTCAATGATGGAGGAGTCCAGCACATCTATACAAAATACCAGACTGAAGCATTTGCAATATTCTTCAGCCAGAAGGGCCGAGTGGATGATCCATCTTTATCTCCTCTGGAGGTCCCCAGCATCACAGATGTCAGTCTTCAGCCAATACAATTCACTCTACATGATATTAAGAAACAGCTGAAGGCACTGGATACTGCAAAGGCTGTAGGCCCTGACAATATTCCAGCAATAGTATTAAAGAGATTCCCTCCAAATCACTCACCTCCCTGACTCCTTCTCTATTTCTGGGCCAAAATCCTGGAATTTCCTCACTCACAGCACAGTGGGTGTACCTACACCTCTGGAACTGCAGCGGTTCAAGAAGGCAGGTCACCACCACCTCCTGAAGAGCAACTAGAGGTGGCCAATAAATGCTGGCCTAACCAGAGACATCTACATCCCGTAAATGATTTAACAATTTATATATTTAACGCTAATTCTCTGGGTTTTCTTTGAAGAAGTAACGTGCTGTTGATAAAAGGGAACCGATGGATATACTGTTCTTAGATTTCCAGAGTCATTTGATAAGGTGCCACATCAAAGGTTATTGCGGAAGATAGGAGTTCATGCTGTAGGGCGTAACGTATTTGCATGACTAGAAGCTTAGCTAGCTAACAGGAAAAAGAGTAAGCATAAGTAGGTCATTTTCTGGTTGGCAAGATTGTAACAGGTGCTGGGGCCTCAGCTTTTTACAAAAAGTTGACTTGGATGAAGGGACCAATGGTTATTTTGCGAGATTTGGTGATAACCCAGATAGGTAGGAAAATAAATTGTGAAGGTTACATAAGGATGCTACAAAGGGCTATATATGGGTTAAGTGAGTGGGCAAAGATCTGGCAAATGGAGTATTTTGGCAGGAGGAATAAAAATAGCATTTTATGTAAATGGTGAGAGATTGCAGAACTCTGTAGAGTGATCTGTGTGTCCTAGTACATGAATTTCAAAAGGTTAGTGTGTGGGTACAGCAAGTAGTCAGGAAAGCCGAAAGAATTTTTAATCATATATTGCAACGGGAGGTTATGCTTCAGTTAGGTATTGGTGAGACCACATCTGGAGTATTGTGTACAGTATTGGACGCCTTATTTAAAGAAAGATGTAAATGCATTAGAAGCAGTTCAGAGAATGTTTACTGGACCAAAACCTGGATTGGGTGTGAGGAAAGGTTGGACAGGTATTTGCTGGAGTTTGGAAAAGTAAGAAGTCACGTGATTGAAACATAGATCCTGAGTGCTCTTGACAGTGTGAATGTGATTAGAATGCTTCCTCTAGTGGGAAAATTCTAGAACCAGGAATCACTGTTTTAAAAATTAGGAGTCACCCATTTAAGACTGAGATGACAAGAAATATTTTGTCTTGAGGATCAGGAGTCTCTGGAACTCTCTTCCTCAAAAGTGATGGAAGCAGAGCCTTTGAATATTTTTAAGCCAGAGGTAGATAGATTATTGATGAGCAAGGGGATTGAAAGGTTTTTGGGAGTAGGTGGGAATGTGAGGTTGAGGTTATAGTAGGATCAGCCCTGATCTTATTGAATGGCTGTGCAGCTCGAGGGGCTGAGTGGCCTACTCCTAATTTGTATGTTCTAAAATTTATGTTGTGCACTCCTAACTTTTTAGTTATTGCTGTACGTACACGAGATCAGTGGGTTAGCACTTTACTGTATGATTTGTTTTAACTATATAGTAAATTATAAATTGTTATTTGGAATCTTGGTCTGGTTCCATTTCCTGATTAGCAATTTTTTTTTTTTTGCTAACTAGTGACAACTACTGTAGTAATACACCATCTGCTACATGCGCACATACTTATAACACCCTATAGCGTGAGACTCTTTTAATCCTCATATATTTAAGAAGCAATTATTTATTGAATTCTGTTGGTGTATTGTTAATTTTATTGTGCTTTTATGTTATAATGAGGGTCAGTAACGATGTAGTGCCGAATTTCCTACTTTTACACTGACAGTGCACTCAATAACTTAAGACTGACAACCGTAAAGGCACAGCTGTTGCCAGGATCAGCTGACACAGGCGGATGTGGTGTTTGAGCCTGAAGAGAGAGTCTCATTAGCAATTTCTGCAGCTGGGAATTTCTCTTTGCAGTAATTTGATTTCTTGTTTTGCCATTCTGCCTACACAGACCTGAATTTGCCTCTCACTGTATCTCACCAGGTTAGAGCACTAGAACTGAGTTTTGCCACCCATAAACCCTCCCCCTCCCATTGTTCCTTCCTTCAATACAGCCGCTACTTACAATCATGGCGTCACAAGAACAATATCTAGCCACGACTCCATAGCCACAGTCTTCTCTTCGGCCTCCACTGGAAAGTGGCATTTCTCACTCAAGCCTACTGGTCTGTTACTCACCCTGCCACATCCTCAATAGCATTATCAGTTGTCCCAGTTGAAAATATCAAAGCTGGTTCTTGGGAGGGTAGGAGCAAAATTACATAGCGGTAAGTTGAATATTGCTTGGGCCATGGTGCATTAAACAGGAGTTCCATGCAGGAACTCATCAGTGGACTTGAGTCTGGCTTCTTTCTCTCCCTCATCATTGTTTGCAGGAATATTCTAGTATCTCTATTCTTGCCTCTCCTTTGTCCTTTTTAATGTGGTGGATGTATAGAAAAGAACATGGAAGCTAAGAACAGATAAAATTCCACCCCTAGGACTAAGGAATCGGAGAAGGAAATTAAAGCTTGTATCTATGAAATGCTTTCAGGGTGCCATGGTGCACAGATAGTGTTTAGTCATTAACCTGGTGTCAGAAATGTGCTCCTTACCTTCTCTTCTCTCAAAGCAAGAGCAGTGTGTCTGACTATGAGCTCCTTTGGCTGCCTTTTTGCAGCACATGAGGAGCTTTGGCATTCCCTGTCTAGTGGCTTCCCTCCAATGGGAATTCTGCACCCATTTCCCTGGCAAGTATTTGAAGGGATGGATAGCAGTTGAATATGTGACAAATGGTAAGGATGAACGGAAGTAAGAGATGTAAGGGCATAAATTTTTATGTTTGTACCAGTAATTGCCTATTCCAAAAATAAATAACCAACGTGAATGCTTTGTGAAGTCATTTGTACAAGTGTTTCTCTTTGGAGGATGAAGAGTTGCTGGTGACTCTGGAAGAGGACACTTTGTCTGTGTCATTTCGGCAGATCTCATTCGGTAATTAAACTTCTTGGGCGTTGGTCTGCAGTCCTTTGGTCAAGAGACTTAGCAGTCAATGATCGTGCCATATCTCCCCCCACCAATTTATATCTACTCATATTGTTTTTCTGAAAGAGGGCTTGCAACCTGAATCATTTTGTGAATCTTTACCGTGTCCTGTTGCCTTATTTGACAGAGTACCAGCTGGAGTAGACATTTATGAAAGAATCAGAAAAAAATCACTGAGACAGGCAAAGAAGTTATCTGGGAGTTGAGTGAGCAAAGCATTGTTTTTGTTCGTTACCTGTTCAAACAATTTTTTAAGGTTTCGTCCTAATTTCTATACCTTCCTTAAGAACATAAGAAATAGCAGTAGGAGTCGACCAAACAGTCTGTCGAGCCTGTTCCGCCATTCAGTATGATCATAGCTGATCTTGGGCTTGGGCTTCAACTCCACTTTCCTGCCTGCTCATTGATTCCCTTATAAGACTAAAATTCTACTTCATCCTTAAATGTGATTGCAAATCCATAACCATATGGGGTAGAGTGTTCCAAAGATTCACAAAACTTTGAGTGAAGACATTTCTCTTCATCTCAGCCCTATCTGTTGGTCCCTTACGCTGAAACTGTGCCCCCTTATTCTAGATTCCCCAGTCATGGGGAGATGGTGGTGTAATGGTGATGCTACTGGACTGGTGATCCAGAAACCCAGGCTAGTGAGCCAGAGGTTCAAATCTCACAATGAACCTGGTGGAATTTAAATTCAATTATTAAATCTGGAATTGAGAAGCTAGTCTTAATAATGGTGACCATGACTGTTATCGATGTGTTTTTACAAATGTCCTTTAGCGAAGGAAATCGGCCATCCTTACCCAGTCTGGCCTCCATGTGACTCCAGACCCAACGTAATGTAGCTGACCCTTGACTGCAATGGCAATTAGGGATGCGCAACAAATGTTGGCCTGTCAGCGATGCCTACATTCCATGAAAGAATGAAAAGAAACCAGTATCTACCATGTCAAGCCTCTCTCAATCTTGAATGTTTCAATGAGATTACCTCATTTTTATGAACTCCAGAGAACATAAGAACATAAGAACTAGGAGCAGGAGTAGGCCATCTGGCCCTTCGAGCCTGCTCCGCCATTCAATGAGATCATGGTTGATCTTTTGTGGACTCAACTCCACTTTCCGGCCCGAACACCATAACCCTTAATCTCTTTATTCTTCAAAAAAACTATCTATCTTTATCTTAAAAATATTTAGTGAAGGAGCCTCAACTGCTTCACTGGGCAAATAATTCCATAGATTCACAACCCCATGGGTGAAGAAGTTCCTCCTAAACTCAGTCCTAAATCTACTTCCACTTATTTTGAGGCTATCACCCTAGTTCTGCTTTCACCTGCCAGTGGAAACAACCTGCCCGCATCTATCCTATCCATTCCCTTCATAATTTTATGTTTCTATAAAATCCCATCTCGCCCTTCTAAATTCCAATGAGTACAGTCCCAGTCTACTCAACCTCTCCTCGTAATCCAATCCTTTCAGCTCTGGGATTAACCTAGTGAATCTCCTCTGCACAACCTCCAGCGCTAGTACCTCCTTTCTCAGGTAAGGAGACCAAAACTGAACACAATACTCCAGGTGTGGCCTCACTAACACCTTATACAATTGCAACATAACCTCCCGAGTCTTAAACCCCATCCCTCTAGCAATGAAAGACAAAATTCCATTCGTCTTCTTAATCACCTGTTGCACCTGTAAACCAACTTCTTGCGACATGCACTAGCACACCCAGGTCTTTCTGCACAGCAGCATGTTTTAATATTTTATCATTTAAATAATAATCCCTTTTGCTGTTATTCCTACCAAAATGGATAACCTCGTGTTTGTCAACATTGTATTCCATCTGCCAGACCCCAGCCCATTCACTTAACCATCCAAATCCCTCTGCAGATTTCCAGTATACTCTGCACTTTTTGCTTTACCACTCATCTTAATGCCGTCTCAAACTTGGACACATTGCCCTTGGTCCCCAACTCCAAATCATCTATGTAAATTGTGAACAGTTGTGAGCCCAACACGGATTCCTGAGGGACACCACTAGCTACTGATTGCCAACCAGAAAAACACCCATTAATCCCCACTCTTGGCTTTCTATTAATTAATCAATCCTCTATCCATGCTACTACTTTACCCTTAATGCATGCATCTATCTTATGCAGCAACCTTTTGTGTGACACCTTGTCAAAGGCTTTCTGGAAATCCAGATATACCACATCCATTGGCTCCCCGTTATCTACTGCTCTGGTAATGTCCTCAAAAATTTCCACTAAATTAGTTAGGCACGACATGCCCTTTATGAACCCATGCTGCGCCTGCCCAATGGGACAATTTCCATCCAGATGCCTCGCTATTTCTTCCTTGATGATAGATTCCAGCATCTTCCCTACTACCGAAGTTAAGCTCACTGGCTTATAATTACCCGCTTTCTGCCTACCTCCTTTTTTATAGGCTCCCAGGGAGCAATCCAGGGAACCTTTGTTGTACTAACTCCAATGCAAGTATATCCTTGAAACTGCACACCATATTCTTGGTGTGGTCTCAGCAAAACCATGGGCGCAATTCTCCCAAAGGGAGTCTAAGTGCCGACGCGGAGTGAAAACTGGAGTGTTTCACTCCGGCGTCAGAGCCCGCTCCCAGCCCCCAATTCTCTCGCCCCCGGGGGGGCTAGAAGCGGCGTCGCGTCATTTACGCACGCTGGGCTTTGTCACCGTGTAAATGACGCGGCCGGCGCCGTGTAAATTACGTCACTCGCGCGTGCACAGGTTGGCCAGCACCAACCCGCGTATGCGCAGTTGCCGTCCGCCCCGCAAGATGGCGGATGGGTCTTGCGGGGCGGCGGAGGAAAGGAGGTCCTCCCTTAGAGAGGCCGGCCGGCCGATCGGTGGGCACCGATCGTGGGCCAGACCCCATCGGAGGCCCCCCCCAGTGCAGGAACCACCCCCAACCCCCCACACAGGCCGCCCCCCCAGCGTTCCCGCGCAGTTTCCGCCGGCAGCGAACAGGTGTGGACGGCGCCGGCGGATATCTGTCGTGTTGGGACAGCCGCTTGGCCCATCCGGGCCGGAGAATCGCCGCTCGCCTATTGCAAACGGCAAGCGGCGATTCTTAGAGTGGCCAGCCGTGATTCTCGCCGCGCTGGTTGGGGGGGTAGGCAGGGGGGGGGGGGAGAGAATCGCGTGCAGGTGCCTGGGCGGTGTGGCGGGATTCGCGCGGCGCCCCGGCGATTCTCCCACCCGGCGTGGGAGGGGGGGGAGAATTCCTCCCATATACAACTGTCACAAGAATTTTTTATTCCTGCACTCCAATCCCCTTGCATTAAAGGTCAACATGCCATTTGCCTTCCTAATTTCTTAGTTTACCTGTGTTCTAGCTTCTTCCTTATGAAAACACTCAAGGCAGTCTGAACATCAACATTTAAAAGTTTCACGCCTTATAAAAAATATTCTACTTTTCTATTCTTATGGCCAAAGTGAATAACCTCACACTTCCCACCTTGTTGCCACTCACCTAACATATCTACATCATTCTGCAGCCGCCTCACACTTTCCATTTCTACCTAGCTTTGTAACACCAACAAAACTGGATACATTACTCTTTGTCTCTTCATTTAAGTCATTAATATCAGTTGTAAATAGCTAAAACTCCAGGACTGATCCTTGTAGCACTCCACAAGTCACAGCCAGCCAAAAATGACCCTGTTATCCATATCTGCTTCCTGTCCATTAACCAATCCACTTTCCATATGAATGTATCACACCTGACTCTGTAAACCCTTGCCTTGTGTATTAACCGTTTGTGTGGTGCCTTGATGTAGCCTTCATCTACTGTTTCCCCTTTATCTACCCCACCAGTTACATTCTTAAAAAACTAACAGCTGTGTTACCTTTGCTAACTTACAATCTGCTCAGACCATTCCAGAACCTAGAGAATTAAAAAAAATTCATAGCCAGCACATCTACTATCTCTGCAACTATTTTGTTTCGACCCGAGGATATCGATCATCGGGTCTTGAGGATTTGTCAGAGTTTAGTCCTTTGAGTTTCTCCAATACGCTCTGCTGATATTCGTTACCTTAATTTCTTCACTGTTGTCAGCCCCTAGGTTACCTTTTATTTCTATTATGAATGTCGTTTACTGTGAAAAGACAAAATATTTGTCCAAAATATCTGCATTTCCTCATTCCCGTGATAATTTCTCCTTCTAAGAGAATGCTATTTATTTGATCTATTTTCTTTTTATATACTTATAAAAGCCCTAACAATCTATTTTTATATTCCTGGCTGATTTACTCTTTTCCTCCTTTTTCACCTGTTATAAACTAAATTCACATCAATCACTGTGCCAATGGATATGCCAATACACTGACCTAGGAAACCCCTGCTTAAATATCTCTTCAGGCCGCTGGTGGACATGAGTATTTACCATTTTAGTCAAAAGCAAAGAAATTGAAGTTCACCTACGTGGTGTCAAATGCTTCTGCCAAATATTAAGCATTTTTAAAAATATTCCAGCTTGTTCTTTGTATTGGAAAAATACTGTTATTGCAAAAGTGTCCTTTTGTAGAAGTGTAGATTTAGGACTGCGTTTCGGAGGAACTTCTTCACCCAAAGGGTTGTGAATCTATGGAATTCCTTGCCCAGTGAAGCAATTGAGGCTCCTTCATTAAATGTTTTGAAGATATAGATAGTTTTTTTGAAGAATAAAGGGATTAAGTGTTATGGTGTTCGGGCCGGAAAGTGGAGCTCAGTCCACAAAAGATCAGCCATGATCTCATTGAATGGTGGAGCAGGCTCGAGGGGCCAGATGGCCTACTCCTGCTCCTAGTTCTTATGTTCTTAATCATTTTAATTTAACAAAAACAATAAAAGTAAGTATTCTGAAGTGTTAAGAACCAGCATGCCAGTTAATCCCTTAGAATCAATTTATTAAAATCCTGTTGTCAACCCCCGCGCACCACATTTTGTTTCTGTCCAGGAGATGAAGCAATATTTAAACTGTGCTGACTGCCAATCTTTTGTCATGGCGGAGATTTGTTCTGTTGACCTTGATTAATATGTCAGGAGTTTCAAATATCCATCAAGACATTTCTTGAAAAGTGGGGCCAGAGATCACTGTGCTCTGAATATACTACTCTGTTTAAATTACCCTTTCTTTTTCACGATGCGCAGATTTTATGTGGTATTCCAATTGCAACTTAACAATAGGAAGTATATGTCCTGAGGATGTTTGTGCAATTATGGAAAGTGTCAGCGATCAACATTTTATCCTGGCTTTTGAGATTTACTTGTTAACTACAGGTAGAGAGACAAGACACATGGTGGGTTTGTGTAGTTTTCATCATTAGATGGTTCTGCACACTGCAGAATACCACAGAGCAATGAGATGTAGTTGATACTTGTTCTGCTGAATCCCTGATCTTGTGTTTCTGTGGACAGGTGAAAAGGCAGAAAGTCAAACCTAAGCTACTCTCTTGCACCTGTTGAAGGTTGGTCCAGAGCAACACTACTGCAGTTGCCTACCTGCTCAGTCACAATTGTGTGCAATATTTATATTCTCAAACAAAAAAAATGTCAAAGTTTATAAGAGGGAATTTGTGCTCAAATTCTTGATCATTTCACTCTTTTGGTCATTTCACAAAATAAATACCTCTTTTGACTTTGGAATTTGCACAGAACTGGATTGTAAAACTATATTTTTACACTGCCTTTAACATCATACACCTATATCAGTTGAACAATCCAGAATGTGGCTGTTGTATTTTACAGCGCAGCAAGCGAAACATCATTGGATTTTTTGAACAGAGAGATTCCGACAATTACAGGGTCTTTGAAAAAGTGTCCAATATTTTACGGGATGATTGCGTCTTTCTGGCTGCATTTGGGTAAGAGTGAACTGAATTTGTTTTAAGTTTTTTTTGAATGGGAAACAATAGTACAAACATTTTATTAATTTCCTGGTACTATGCAATATTCCTGGTATTAGAGGCCCGTCAGGTTATCTGTTCAGAGATCTCTGCTAGAGTTGCTCTGTAACTTGCTGCTAAGAGTGCATGAGAACAGCTTAGCAGAAGTACTTTTCTGGCTATTTTCTTAACCCCCCCCCCAACCACACACACCAACCACATCCCACCCCTTGCTCTTCCCGCCTTTGTGTAGAAAATTGCTGCCGCAACTGCATGACTGAGATTTCAATCTTGATTTGTGCTTTATGATGGCAACGAGCATCCTATCGCTTTGCTACAGTGCTTTAAGATTCAAGATGCTCAGGTATTTGATATTTTAGTTTGTTTATAAAGGGTATACGAGATGTATAATTTCATAGCACACAGTAATGAGATAAATTCTTCTCTCAAATTATTTAAATTTAGTAGTCTGTACTGTGTGAAATTCCAAATATTTTGTCATGGAAAATTATTCAGACAAATATAAATTACAGAAGTTATGAATAATGTCGCTTTGACCATATCCTATTTAAAGGGAGCATGCAGTTGAATACACACGTTTATTTGCTCTGGGATTAACACATGATGCATAGTTTCAGGCTTTGGATAAATAACGATTAAAAAAAAAAAATTACAACTCTTCAAACTAATCTGTTCCTTACAGGGACCCAGTGGGATTGATGACAACTAATAATACTCTCTTCCAGAACTGATAATTAAGTGTTGTTTGCAGCTGTTGTATACTTATCAGGAACAAGAATCAGACTGTGTTTTTGTCAGGAAAATAACTTGCTTAATATGTAATTGTGTACTGTGCAATGTGGATTTACTTAGGAATTGCTACAGCATATGTCACACAACAATGCCTAAGGGATCATGCTCTCTCAGGCATGGTATGAAAGATGCTGAGGAATTATTAAAAACACTTCATATTCTCCCTAGGTTCAGTCAGTAGAACAGGTGGCCTCCTGTTTAACACTGCCATTTATTTGCATTGGGTACATTTTAGAAACTTTCACTTAATATAAATAACATTTTGTAAGTGGGAACAATATTCCAGAAAGAATTCGCACAAATTGGGGCGGCACGATGGCATAGTGGTTAGCACTGCTGCTTCACTGTGCCAGGGACCTGGGTTCAATTCTGCCCTCGGGTGACTGCATGGAGTTTGTACGTTCTCCTGTGTCTGAATGGATTTCTTCCCACAGTCCGAAGAAGTGCAGGTTAGGTGGATTGGCCATGACAAATTGCCCCTTAGTGTCCAAAGGTTGGATGGGGTTACAGGAATAGGGCGGGGGATTGGGTTAGGTGGGGTTGTCTTTTGAAAGGTTAGTGCAGACTCAATGGCCTGAATGGCCTCCTTTTGCACTGTAGGGATTCTATGAAATTATACTTATGGACTATCCCTGAACAAACGGCACACCCTTAAATATATGATCTCTATATGGCCATACACTTAGTTATTCTCACTACCATCTTGTATAACTGGATAAATACAACTAAGGTGTAGCCCTAGTTGCACTGGTGTTGAAGGTGCTGCTGTGTACAGTACTGTGGGACTGCTAGGCACACACTCTATACTTCCACGTTTCAGCGTGGCGCTGGTCAACTGGTCTCTAAATGGCTAGAACCTACACCAATGTTTTAAATGTTTTCTCCAAAGAAGTGTCACATTGTGAAAGGCTTAGATATAGCTTTATGAATATTTCCTCAAATGTATATCCCATTTAAAATCATGAGATTTGAAACATGAGTTTAATATTTCCTTTTAACTTTTTTGAAATAATCTTCTTGATGATCGCCTGCTTCAAATTGCTTAGATGCACTAAGGGCTGATGAGGTTAGAAAGTTGGATAGATTATGTTTCTTGGAACTGGAAGTTTATTATATAGCTGCATCTGTCAAAAGGCATTTGGAGAAATTACGACAGAAATTACGACAACTATAATTTGCATTTTTATAACTTGGTAAAATATCCAGAAGCTTGTTAAACAAGGTGGGATTTATGAATGATATTTAAAGGAGATGGAAAGTCAGAGAGATTTAAGGATGAATTCTCAAAGCATGGAAAGGCATAGCTGCCAACGGTGGGATAAAAAGAGGTGGGATTCACAAGAACTACGGAATAGTGAGTTTGAGAGGGATTGCAGCATTGGAGGAGATTATGCAGATGGAAATTGGCATGGGTAGATTTGAACAAAGTTGAGAATTTGCGCTTATTTCTATCAGGATATATTGATGAGGCTGTGGCTCACTCCTCTCAAAGGTAGCCATGATATGAAGATCCCAATGTTGGACTGGGGTGGGCGCAATAAGAAGTCTTACAGCACCAGGTTAAAGTCCAACAGGTTTGTTTCGAATCATTAGCTTTCAGAGCGCAGCTCCTTCTTCAGGTGAATCCTGCGCTCCAAAAGCTAGTGATTCAAAACAAACCTGTTGGACTTTAACCTGGTGTCATGAGACTTCTTACTGTCCTCTTAAACGGAAGACCGAAAGACAACCCGATAGAAGTCTTCAAGATTACGAAGGGATTTGATTGGATAGATGTAGAGAAGATTTTTTTCAGGGCTGAACCTTGCATATCAATACACTTCCCTGCCATCGCTTTAATACAAACCTACATTCCTTGGTGTCCAAAACTACATCAGTCTCTGTCTTTGATATGCTTCATCAGCTGATCATCCACAGCTTTCTGGTGTAGAAAATTCACAACCCTTAGTAAAGAAATGTTTCCTATCTCAATACTAAAATGGCAGACTTCTTATCCTAAGGTTATGTCCCTTAGTTGTAGACACTCCAGCCAGGGGGATTGAAGAATACACTTGAGGATTTATATGAAGATGTGAAGCATGAGGCGCGTTTGTTTCATAAACCCCAATGTAAAGTTATTGGGCCAAATGGCATGTTTCTGTGCTATATATATATGATGTAATAATACAAGTGTTCCCGATTAGCACTGTTGCCTCTCGATACTTAGGACCCGGGTTTGATCCCAGCCCCGAGTCACTGTCTGTGTGGAGTTTGCACATTCTCCCCGTGTCTGCATAGGTCTCACTTCCACAACCCAAAGATGTGCAGGCTAGGTGGAGTGGCCACGCTAAATTGCCCCTTAATTGGAAAAAAATAATCGGGTACTCTAAATTTTAAAAAGAGAAGAAAAAGTGTATCCCGATTACATTAATTGATAAACAAGTAATACAATCTTTTTCCTAAGCTTTAGGTGATTGGACTCAACTCCTGTAGACTGTCTGATCAGCTGTAGACCTCTGCCTATCCTCAAGATTCTAATCATCACTTACCACTGGCCCTCAAATGGCACCAAATAAACGAGAGTCTAATTGCCTTGTCCATGTGGGGAGATAGCGGGATTAGGCTATTGAGTTGGATGATCAGCCATGATCGTAATGAATGGCGGAGCAGGCACGAAGGGCCAAAAGGCCTCCTCCTTCTCCTATCTTCTATATATCTATGTATCTATGAGCATAACCTGCTGTTTACCACCTGTCATCTGTAAATGCCTGGTACTTGCAGCTACAGGCACACTATGTCCCTAAACAATGCAAGCTCACTTAGTACATCACAAGGGCATTCTAACTCTCCATATGGGTCAGATGGGAAAATGGTCAACTTTCTTGCAGCCCCCTCAAACTTGTAAATTCAAGGGAATACCAGCCAAGTTTATGCAACCCGGCCTTCTAAATTAAGTCTGTAAGTGCTGGTATTATTCTTTTGAATATCCATTATATCCTCTCTGTTTAGGAACTGCCTTTGTCCACAAATCCAGAACTCATATCTAAAGCTAAGCAGACTAAGATTTTGCAAAAATGTTCTAGAATTCTCTCTGAAGTATTTTAGGATATTTTTCTACTTAAAAGGTGTACTACGCATGTACAAATTGCTCTAACGTTACAGGATGAAGTGGGGCAATTAGATAACATAACTATAGGTATGGAAGTAATATTGAAAACCTATAGGAACTTGGTATTGAAACAATATTAAACCCCAGTGAAATACTAAGGGAAGTCAACAGAGGCTGTGATCATAATCTTCAGTGTATTCTTATCTATGGATGGCTGCCAATGTAACAACTCAATTCAAAAAGTGGTAAAGCAGGTCTCTCTAGATTAGTCAGCCTAAACAAGTAGCAATAAATTGCAAGAAACCATACAACAGAATAAAATAAATACAGAAGAACAAAGGAATCGGAGCTGGGTAGGCCATTTGGCCCTTTTAAGCTTTTCCGCCATTCAGCAGTCTGCTTGGATGGATATAAAAGATCACCTGACACTATTTCGAAGAAGAATGGGGGAATTATCCCTCAACCAACATCACAAAAAAATGTATCTAGCCATTATCACATTCCTGTTTGTGGGAGTTTGCTGAGTGCATATTGGCTGCCACGCTTCATATATTACAACAGTAACTACACTTCAAAAAGTGCTTAATAGGCTGTAAAGCTTTGAGGCATCCAGTGGGTGTGAAAAGCACTTTATAAATCCAGATCTGTTTGTCTTTCTTACTCTACCATACCTAGAAAGGCATTTAAGGGCAGCCAACATGCTTTGTAAAAGGCAAGTCAATGACCAATGTTAAAGAGCTTTAAGGAGCAAAAATAGGCTAAATCAGTAAAACTCTGAAGAAAGCTACTTGTAGATTTAGATGCAGAATTCTGAGAGGACAAGGTGATGAAGCTGTAAACGAAATAGCAGGAAATGCGGGTTTTCTAAATTGGAGCAGTGAGGTAATGCTAAGCTAAACCTGGTCATTGGTCAAACTGTTGAGCATTATGTTAGGTTTGGGCCACATCACTTTGAGAAGAATCTCTAGATCTTGAAGAGATTACTAAAATTATGCAAGAAATCAAGACTTAGTTATGAGGAGGAATTACAATAATTGTGCATTATACATTATAACATTGTGAAAAGAATGAAGCAGTTTAGAAACGTGTTTTAATCCAGAGGGTTGTTAGGGTGTGAAATGATCTGGGAAATGGATAAATATTTGAAAATAAAAAAATTAGAAGGAAATAGGGGAAAGGGTGGGAGAATGGGAGTTACTTTTGGTGTTGGCGTGAATGGCCTCCTTCAATGCTGTAAAATTTATGAATAGGAAAAGTGACATTTGGAAAGGAAGAATTCATTTTTTGAGGCTGTCACATTAAATGTTGGGGTTAATCTCTTTTCAGTGTTTTTCTCATTGCCCACTGACTATTTTGAGATTAGTTAAAATTTCACAAATTGTGAGCAAAGCTCTATTTTAGGTTGTATTCAATACTTACTTTCAGTTCACACTTGCACAATTTCCAGATGAACAGATCAAAAAGACTTGTGCGCTATGTCCTGTGTTTCAGCAAATAAAATGCTAATTTCATTTGCAATCAGCAGTACTAACCCATTCATCTGCCAGTACATTTGTTCCACTAAATCATGACTATTTATGACCACTTGTGGTCAAGCAGAGATGGATTGCACAAGGCTTGTAATGGATAATTTTATTTTCAAATAGATATGCTGTTACTGAATAATTTTGTAGCATAGCATTGAAACTAATGAGTGATGTGTATCCTGATTGTTTTATTTTCCTTTTTAGGAGTGTGGCAAAACCGGAGAGATATAGTGGTGATAATGTAATTTACAAACCATTTGGGGTAGGTTCAAAGCTCCTCTTGTCAGTAATTGTTCAAACCACTTAGTCTACTGTTTGCTACTTGGAATTCATAACTAGTTTTGATTAATAGCCTAGCAATCATTCGGTAGCATTAACTCTTGTAGTACTATGAAACTTGCATGTTTGGTTCTAACTTTGTATATATGTTTTACC
This sequence comes from Scyliorhinus canicula, assembly GCF_902713615.1. Taxonomy (NCBI): domain Eukaryota; kingdom Metazoa; phylum Chordata; class Chondrichthyes; order Carcharhiniformes; family Scyliorhinidae; genus Scyliorhinus; species Scyliorhinus canicula. Next base: position 129,010,981 of record NC_052150.1, read on the forward strand.
CCATTCCTTAGGAGAATAGTCCTGACATGGTGTATTTGGGTTCATTAACCAACTTTGACCTGACATTTGCCTGGACACAAGATAAGTGTGTTCCACTTGTTAGGGAAATTACTTTTGAAAATGGTGAGGTAAGCATGACTTTAATCTATATGCATATCACACTTTTTTTTAAACAAAGGACTTGTACTAATACCGTAAACATTTTCTTGGAGAAGTAGGGAGTGGGAATAAACTGGTCCTTTTCAGAGTGGCAGGCAGTGACTAAAGGGGTTCAGTGCTAGGACCCCAGCTGTTCACAATATTCATTGATAATTTTGACGAAGGAATTGCATGCAATATCTCCAAATTTGCAGACAACACTCAGCTGGGTGGCAGTGTGTGATGTGAGGAGGATACAAAGAGGCTCCAGGGTGACTTCGACAGGCTGGCTGAGTGGTCAGGCTGGCTGAGTGGGCAAATACTTGGCAAATGCAATATAATGTGGGTAAACGTGAGGTTATCCACTTTTTGTGGCAAAAACAGGATGGCAGATTATTATCTGAATGGTGGCAGTTTAGGAAAAGGGGAAGTGCAACGAGACCTGGGTGTCATGGTGGAAGAGTAGCTAAAGGTTGGTATGCAAGAACAGGAGGTGGTGAGGAAAGCTAATGGCATGCTGGCCTTCGTAGCCCGAGGAATTGAGTATAGGAGTGGGGATGTCTTGCTGCAGTTATACAGGGTCTTTGTGAAGTCACATTGTGTGCAGTTTTGGTCTCCTAATTTGAGGAAGTTCATTGTTGCTATTGAGGGCATCCAGCGAAGGTTCAACAGAGTAATTCCCGGGATGGCAGGACTGACATATGAAGAAAGACGGGATCGACTAGGCGTGTACTCACTGGAGTTTAGAAGAATGAAAGGGGATCTCATAGAAACATATAAAATCCTGATGGGACTGGACAGGCTAGATGGGGGAAGAATGTTCCCGATGTTGTGGACGACCAGAACTAGGGGTCACAGCCTAAGAATAAGGGGTAAGCCATTCAGGACTGAGATGAGGAAGAACTTCTTCTCTCAGAAAGTTGTGAACATGTGGAATTCTCTCCCACAGAAAGCTGTTGGGGCCAGTTTGTTGGATATATTCGAGGGAGCTGGACATGGCCCTTGCAGTTAAAGGGATCAAGGGGTATGGAGAGAAAGTGGGAGTGGGATACTGAATTTGCATGATCAGCTATGATCATATTGAATGGTGGTGCAGGCTCGAAGGGCCAAATGGCCTAGTCCTGCAGCTATTTTCTATGTTTCTATTGCTTAACCCATAGCAGTTGGCAATTCTGAGGACAAAACACCCACATATAGCACTGAAAACATTTCTAAATTATATTTGACAACTGATTTTGGTATTTTTTTTAATTCCTCAATCATGCTCTTCTGGCTTCTCTTGTAAAACCACCATGGTTGAAGGGTATTTAATGGATTACTTATGCAAATGCATCAGTGTGGCTCTAACATGCCACAAAATCAAATGAGTGTAGCCTGGGCTGACTTTGCTTTTTGTCAGCAAATTTTCTTCTTGTCCTTTGGATAGCTCCACTGCCAAATTAATAATAGAATGAATAGTTGCATTCCTGCCTTTCACCATTCAATGTTACCTTTCAAAATTACAGAAGAATAGTCTATACAAATGAAAGGGATATTTCTTGAGCAAGAAATTCTGAGGTCAGAGTCCATAGAAAAGTTCTTAGTTTCACTTTCCCCAACTTTATGTGCCAGGATCAACTGAGGCATTCCTTTTATTGGTGCCGTTAGATGTCCGAATGAGTGAAGTTGCACATTCTAGTTTAGGTGGGTTCCATGCAAAGTAGCTCTCTGCGTTTAGATGGTCCTAGTTAAGTCCTAATTCTGGACAAGCATAATGAAAACCTTGCTAAGACACATAGTCAAATTATTAGAGTACTCCTTTCTTACCTGTTTGCCACTCATTCTGAAGGCCTTCTTAAAGGTCACACACCAGTTTCCAATTGCTTCAGCTGCTGATACCCATTTTACCCCAATGGCTGCATCAATGGGGCTAAATGATCAGACCCAGCCAAACCAGGGTGTAGCTTCCTCTGCGGGTTGGAGCAATTTACAAGGAATTATACAGTTTGACTCATTTTGAAGTAATTCTAGACTGTGATATGGAAATCTGTTGAGCAGAATCCTGCATGGACTACTGCATGAACACCTGTTTCTAATCTGGTTAAATGATCTGGGAATAAAAGCCAAAGACATTCTTGTTGTTAAACACGTTTTTGAAGTAGGAAATTGGTGAGGGTAGAAAATATAGCAAAGGATTTTCAGTATGGATTCAATCAGTTGTGCAATTGAGTAGAACAATATCAAATTGAGTAAAGTATTGTAATTTGCTTAAAATATGCAGCCTAACTATGTTCATGTATAGTCGCTTAGTAGTACAGAACTTGGAAGTATTGCTGATAAAAGAGACATGCTGTCAAAGCTTTTCATCTTGCACTCATCTGGATGATAAATGTCAACGGGAGCAACAATTTATACCGCATGAGAAAAGAGTGCTGATTGGTTGGCAAGTCAACTCTGGTTGAAATATTACCATGGGGAGTACACCATACATGACTGTCCCCAAAACTTTTGTTTAATTCAAAAAAAGGCTCAATACCTGGACATGTTCCTTTTGCCTGCTGAGGACAGGTCTATGTATTTAAAATATATGTAGCTTCGAGAAAACGTAAATGAGTTATATTGCAAACCCCACTGATTATCTTAAATTGGTTGTAAGTGTAATACATAGCATACTCGGAATTATTCAGCAAGGGCTGTTTAATTGCAGGATCACATTGAATGTTAGACCTTATATCTGAGTTTTGCAAGCATGGGCTGGATGGGTATAGCTAGTAGTCTGCCTATTGCGAACATTCAAATCTGTTTGATACGACCTGCCACAGTTTATAATCTATGGACTACATGGCTGCTATCCCATCGACCCTGAAATGCATAAACCATATTGCTCATTTGTGGTAGGTTGATAAAGTCAATCTTATAGAGCATGGAATGTAAGAGTCCCAATGCAGATTTTGAGCAGTAAAGATCTCTCTTTTCAACAATATTGCGTTTGTGTACCAAATTGACAAACAGTGTATTACAAATGGACCCAGGCATAGTCATTGACTGATCACTTTGTATGTCTAGGCATGTGGCAAAATATTTTTCTTCAAGGGTGGTGGCCTATTTAGCCAGATTTTAACGGTTATGCAATAGTCTGGCTGGCCTTGGTTGGATAATGAGGTCAGTGCTGGAAGTCACTGCAGTTAGAAAATGTAAAGAAAAGCAGCGTGAAAAGGCACACGAGGATATAAACTTAAATTTCAAAAGGTACATTTAGAAAATTGATATTATGAGCAGCTTTCTTTACTCTTATAAATGTTTAATATTTAGGCAGGATAATAGTGATTCTAAAATAGGACAGTTCAAATACTAGATGAAGGAACTGTGACCAAATGTTCTTTTTTCATGCTGAATTTATGTTGGAATGTCTTATTTATTATCTGTCAAAAGACAACTTTACTAGAATGTGTTTGAAGACTTATCATTTCAAAACAGATTATTTTAAAATTGTGTTTTTAATTTCCAGGAGCTAACTGAAGAGGGCCTACCATTCCTTATACTGTTCCACTTGAAAGAGGACATGACAAGCTTGGAGAAGTTCCAGCAAGAAACTGCACGACAGTTGATCAGTGAAAAAGGTATTTTTTTCCTCTGACAATGAGCATGTTTTCTTACTTCTAATCAGTTGTTTGTATTACTTATACATTGTATGACTTTTGCAGTTTATCTATAAAGTGTACATTTAAATAGCAATATCTCAAAGCATTCCACAGCCAATGATGTTCTTTTGTCAAAGTTCTAATGTATAGACAAAAGATGGCAGACAATTTACGCATAGCGAGATCCCACAATGAGATAAATAGCCAAATAATCTGATCGTCTTGGAGAACAAAGTGATCATCCTGGAGAACAAAGAAAATCTGTGGCTTCTTTTCACTAACAACTTGAAACTTTTCCCTTTAGTCTTTCAACTCTTAGCAAGTATGAGGAGCTAGTGTAGTTTGTCACCCAAGATTGAGACCATCCATTCAGCTGTCTCTGCTTCTTCTCCATTCTGTTACATGCCTATCCAGCCTTACTCTCCCCATTATCTCTGAATCTATGCCTTTGTTTAGTTTCTTTGAATCCTCACATACCCTTTCAATCATATATTGTACACAGATCCACTTCTCCCTTGCATACTATTCCCACTAAACTTCTCACAACTCAGCTTCCTTCCTGGCTCTTTGGATGCTGTCCCTTTTCTTTCATTTAACATAGCTACCCTTGACCCTCTGTTCTTTTAGTCTACCACACTATCTGCAAAAGCTTTTTCCACTCAAGTTGTTGAATGTATTGAGTTCCTAACCTAAGCTCATCTTTCATTACCACATTTTTCATTACCACATTTCAATTTCCCCAATCCAGCTTCCATCCCTGCTATAGCATCAAGATAATCCTAACTACCAACCATGGTGTATTATCCTTCCTTGACCACTTTGAAGCTGTTGACATGGTCAACTAAACCGGCCTTCTCCAATGTTTTCCCTCCATTTTACAGCTTAATAAGATTACCCTCACTTAATTCCACCCTTACAGCAACAATATTTCAAGGCCTTTCCTAGGAATGCTTATTAAACATAATTTGATTCTGAGCCGATTAAAAGTATTGGGATAAGTGACAGCTTAGTCAAAGTGATAAGTTTTAAGAAGCATCTTAAAGGAGCAAGAAGCATTAAAATCAGGGATGTGCAGAAGGCCAGAATTGAAGGAGCACAGAAGGATCTACGGTGAGACAGTTACAGAGATGGGGGAAAAACAATGAATTTGCGCAAAAGGAAGCTCATTTTAAAATCAAGGACCAGGCGCCAATATAGATTAGGGAGCACAAGGGTTGCTCGGTGATTGGGACTTGTTGTTCCAGGCAGCAGAGTTTTGGATGAGCTCAGATTGCTGGAAGGGGCACTGTGCGAGCCAGGTAATGTCCAGAAACCTCTCTTTCTTCCATCCTCTCTCTCCCCCCCCCCCCCCTCCAAATTCCCCAGTTATCTCTGCATCCCGTCGGCTCTCTCTTCATTTGTATGCTGTCCTTTGGCAACATCAAGCAATGATATCAGGCCACCTTCCATGCATACCCTGATAAAACCCAATTCTATCTCTCCACTACTTCCTCAACTGCTCCAGTGACACCAGGTTGCTTACGTGATATCCAGTCATTAATTAGTCACACTTTACCCCATTGAGAAGACTGAGGCCATTATCTTTGGCCCCCATAAAAAGCTCCAAGCCCCTCCAATGATTCTGTCACCATCCTGGTGATTGGAATGTCTTGTTCTGAACTATAGTTTTCAGTCTCGGCATCCTATCCAACTCGAGATGAGCTTCCAAATCCAATGTTCGTTACATTATAGGAAACGGCAACTAATCACTTCTGTATAGCATTGCCAACTTCCACCCCTGCCCTGCCTCGGTCCATCTGCTGCTGAAAACCCTTATTAATTCCTTCATGTCCAGACTTAATTATTCAATGCACCTGTGGTCAACCTACGATCTTCCACTCGCTAAACTTTAGTTCATCCAAATCTGTGGGTCATGTACTATCCTGCATCAAGTCCTATTCACCCATCATCAGCATTCGTGCTAAGCGGTGTGAGACCACGCAGCAGCCTGGACAATAAACTACACAGGCTTAATTCCGTGGCTGTGCAAAACAAGTGCCACACCCAACATCAAATTATTTTATATGGATCACTGCCCACCAGTTCTGTCCTTGCATTTAAATATTTTCTTGGCTTTTGAATTTAAAGATTTCCGTGGCTTTTTTTCACCATATTTCTAATCTTGCGGCAGCGTCCAACTCTGGCACCTACCTTTTATGCAACCTCCAAACTTAAGCTTTCTCAGCTTCACACTCTGGAATTCTCTCTCTCAAAAGCCCCACATTTATTTATTCTTTAAGACCTTCTTTATACCCAGCTCTGAGCATGCTTTTGGTCCCCATCCTAATAAGTCTTTCACTGGCCCTCATCTATTTTGCTTGATTACAGCTCTGTGAATCTGGTTAGTTTTCCATGTTAAAGGTATTATATAAATGCAAGTCACTAAACATATATTTTATAGCTTTGCTGTGTTGTGGCTCATGATCAAATAGCCTATAACATTAATTACAAAGGAAATATTTTCTATCCCTTTGATGTGCCTATTATGTTTTAAATACTTTATTTCTCCATATTCTTAATAATAATATAATAATCGCTTATTGTCACAAGCAGGCTCCAAAAAAGTTACTGTGTTTTCACATCACTGCTCCTATCATTGATTTTTTTAAAAATATTTCTTTATTCTCCTTTTTCACATTTTCCCCCCAATTTAGACCCACCAACAATAAACAATACTTAGTAACAAATATGCCAATCCCCATATCAATAACAACGATCCCATCCTCCCACCAAACCCAAAACATTCACTCACATGTTCACATAAACAACTGACAAAAAGGAATCCGGAATCCCCCCATAGTCACCATTAACACACATCACCCCCCCCCCCCCGCCCCCAGCCCTTCCATCCACCCCCCAACTAATATTCAATGTTATCCAGCTGAAAGTGCATAATGAATAATGCCCATGAATTGTAGAACCCCTCTGTCCTTCCCTTCAGTTCAACCTTAACCTTCTCAAGAGTCAAGAATTCCAACAGGGCCCCACGCCAGGGCACAGGGTGGAGAGGCTGCTCTCCAACCCATCAGGCTCCGCCTTCGGGCGATCAATGAGGCGAAGGCTACAACATCTGCCTCTGCACCCGTTTCCAACCCTAGCTGGTCCGACACCCCGAATATGGCCTCCCGGAGGCCAGGGTCCAGTTTCATGTGCACCACTTTAGATATGATCCTCAAAACCTCCTTCCAGTAATCCTCTAGCTTGGGACAGGACCAAAACATATGAACATGGTTAGCACCCCCCCCCCCGGCAATGGTTCACGCACATCTTCTACTCCTTCAAAGAATCGGCTCATCCTCGCCCTCATGAGGTGTGCTCTGTATACCACCTTCAGCTGTATCAGCCCCAACCTCGTGCACGAGGTGGAGGCATTCACTCTCCAGAGCACCTCCCACCAGAACCCCTCTTCCATATCCTCTCCCAACTGTTCCTCTAACTTTGCTTTGATCCCTTCCAACGGTGCCCTCGCCTCCTCCAAAAAGCTCCGTAGACCGCTGACACAACCCCCTTCTCCAGTTCCCTGTCATCAGCACCTCCTCCAGCAATGTGGTGGCCGGCTCCTCCGGGAAGTTCTGTATCTCCTTTCTAGCAAAATCTCGAACCGGCATATATCTCAACATTTCCCCCTACTCCGGCCCATACTTCACTTCCAGTTCCTTCAATCCTGCAAACCGACCCCTAAGAAACAAATCCTTTAGTGTCTTAAACCCCTTCTCCTCCCATTTCCGAAAATTTCCATCCCACCTCCCTGGCTCAAATCTGTGGTTCCCCCAAATGGACATTTTCCTTGACCCTGCCCCCAACCCGAAGTGTTGGCGAACTGTCTCCAAATTTTCAATGAAGCTATTATTACCGGACTCCCTCAGTATTTCCCCGGAGCTATCGGGAGCGGTGCTGTTGCGAGTGCTTTCAGTCCCGACCCCCGACACAAACTCTCCTCCGTTCTGACCCACTGGGAATCAACCCCTCTGACCCAGCTCCGCACCTTCTCCACGTTCGCTGCCCAGTAGTAATACATCAGGTTCGGAAAACCCAAAACCCCTGCCTGCTTTCCTCCCTGTAGTAGCCTTTCTAACTCTGGCCACCTTCCCTCCCCACATGAACAACGTAATCCTTCCCTCAATCTCTCTGAAAAAAGCCTTTGGCAGAAAAATCGGTAGGCATTGAAAAATAAACAGAAATCGTGGCAACAGGTTTATTTTAACCGCCTGCACCCGACCCGCCAGTGACAGAGGGAGACCATCCCACCTTGCCAGATCCGCTTTCACTCTCCCCACCAAACTAGAAATGTTGTACCTGCTGAGCCCCCCCCCCCCCCAAACTCCCGGGAAACTTGAACCCCCAGATACCTAAAGTGAGTCCCTGCCCTACAGAATGGCAGCCCCCCCACACCCGGCTGAGATACCACAAAACATTCACTCTTGTCTAAATTCAGCTTGTACCCCGAGAAAGACCCAAATACTCGAAGCAGCTCCAATATTCCCCCTATCGACACACTCGGTTCCGACACGTATAACAGCAAGTCATCGGCATATAAGGACACCCTAAGCTCTATCCCCCCCCCCACCTCCGCCCTATCCCTTTCCATACCCCCGAACTTCTTAATGCGATGGCCAACGGCTCAATCGCGAGTGCAAACAGCAGGGGGGACATAGGACATCCCTGCCTAGTCCCACAGTGAAGAGAAAAGTATCTCGAGCTGATGTTGTTTGTGCGGACACTCGCCTTCGGCTCCTTGTATAGTAGCTTTACCCATTCACAAATCTTGGTCCAATCCCAAATCACTCCAGAACTGTCAACAAGTACCCCCATTCTACCCGGTCGAACGCCTTCTCAGCGTCCAATGCCGCAACCACCTCTGTTTCCTTCCCCTCTGCCGGTGCCGTAACGACGTTCAATACCCTTCTAATGTTTGAAAAGAGCTGCCTCCCTCTCACGAACCCCGTCTGATCTTCACCTATCACCTTCAGGAGGCGCTCCTCCAGCCTACCTGCCAGTTCCTTCGCCAATATTTTTGCGCACACATTCTGAAGTGATATGGACCTATACGACTCACACTCCCCCCGCCAAGATATATCGTCCGCTTCCACCCAGTCCCAGAGAAAGAAAAAACCAAAACAACAATCCAACCCTACAATTCACTAAACTAAGATATAACCGTCACAACACAGAATGCCAATCAACCCAACTAATAATTTGAACTCTGTAACAATGTGAAGAGAAGTAAATTACAATACAGTAGTCCCCCTTTATAACGCGGGTGTTGGGGTCCAAGACAGCCACCCGCGTTGCAACCGAGCCGCGGATATCCACAATGGGGGTTTTAAATTTATTTAAAAATCTATGCTAGCGCTTCCCATTGAGAGTCTACGGGGGGCGGGGGGAGAGGTCAGACCCCCGTAGACTCACAATGGGAAGCGCTAGCATAGATTTTAAAATAAATTTAAAACCCCCATCGTGGATCCAATTAAAATTTCAGCGGCCGGCTCACTTTGATCCGGAGAGGGAAGCTGCTCTCACTGAAATCAGCCGGCCGCTGAAATTGACACTGCCCGCTGCTCTCTCCCTCCAATCCAACTTTTAAGTTTTAATGTTTCTGATTGGAGGGAGAGAGCAGCCGGCAGTGTCAATTTCTTTTTTTTTCCTCCGGCTTGCCCCCTCTCCCCCCACATCCTCCAACTAGACCCCTCCCCCCCAACACCCTCCGGCTCGCCCCCTCTCCCCCCACACCCTCCGGCTCGCCCCCTCTCCCCCCACACCCTCCGGCTCGCCCCCTCTCCCCCCACACCCTCCGGCTCGCCCCCTCTCCCCCCACACCCTCCGGCTCGCCCCCTCTCCCCCCACATCCTCCGGCTCGCCCCCTCCCCACACCCTCCGGCTCGCCCCCTCTCCCCCCACAGCGTCCAGCTCGCCCCCTCTCCCCCCACACCTTCCGGCTCGCTCCCTCTCCCCCTCTCCCCCACACCCTCCGGCTCGCTCCCTCTCCCCCTCTCCCCCACACCCTCCTGCTCTCCCCCACAGCATCCAGCTTGCCCCCTGTCCCCCCACACCCTCCGGCTCGCCCCCTCCCCACACCCTCCGGCTCGCCCCCTCCCCCCCCCCTCTCCTCCCCCGTCCCCCAACACCCGCAGGGCCCTCCTCTCTCCCCCAACACCCGCAGGGCCCTCCTCTCTCCCCCAACACCCGCAGGGCCCTCCTCTCTCCCCCAACACCCGCAGGTCCACCCTCTCTCCCCCACACCCCCAGGGGGGTCTCCCCCACACCCGCCCACACCCGCTCCCCCCCAACACCCACCCCCCCACCTCTCTCCCCCCAACACCCGCCCCCCTCCTCTCCCCCCCAACACCCGCCCCCTCCTCTCCCCCCCCAACACCCGCCCCCCTCCTCTCCCCCCCCCAACACCTGCCCCCCTCCTCTCCCCCCCCCAACACCCGCAGGTCCACCCTCTCTCCCCCACACCCCCAGGGGGGTCTCCCCCAACACCCCGCCCCCCCGCTTCTCCCCCCCCCCCCCCCGCCCCCCCCCCCCCCCCCTCCCCCCCCCCCCCCCCCAACACCAACCTTGCTGTCATGGATGACCCTATCAGGACCAAGGAGCTCCAAACAGCATCACTTAAGGGATCAATTCAGTGCAAAAACCTCGCCATCTTGCGATCCTCTTCTCCCCCCCCCCCCCCCAAGCACCCGCCCCCCCCTCTTCTCCCCCCCCCCCCCCAACACCCGCCCCCCCCTCTTCTCCCCCCCCAACACCCGCCCCCCCCCCCTCGGCAGTGTCAATTTCAGCGGCCGGCTGATTGTTTCAGTGAGAGCAGCTTCCCTCTCTGGATCAAAGTGAGCCGGCCGCTGAAATTGACACTGCCCGCTGCTCTCTCCCTCCAATCCAACTTTTAAGTTTTAATGTTTCTGATTGGAGGGAGAGAGCAGCGGGCAGTGTCAATTTCAGCGGCCGGCTCACTTTGATCCAGAGAGGGAAGCTGCTCTCACTGAAATAATCAGCCGGCCGCTGAAATTGACACAACTGACAGTTGGGGTCCATAATCCCCCCCGCGGTATATCGCGAACCGCGGTATTGCGGAGCGCGGTATAACGGGGGACTACTGTACATGTCAGTAAAAAGAAAGTTGTAACATTTGTGCATTTTCCAGCGCCCCAATGACAGTCCACAGTCTCTCTCCAGCTCCACTCCTTGCGTCTGTCCTAAGCCTTCTGCCCTCACGAACGCCTCAGCCGCCTTCGCTGTCTCAAAATAAAAGTCTTTGGCGTTATACATTACCCTCAGCTTCGCCGGGTATACCATACCAAATCGCATCCCCTTATACAGTGCCGCCTTCACTCGCCCGAACACCGCTCGTCTCTTTGCCAGCTCCACCGTCAAGTCCTGGTAGATCCGTGCTCCGGCACCATCCCACTGTACCTCGCGCTTCTACTTCGCCCAGCTTAACACCTTCTCCTTCATGCAGTACTTATGGAAACAGATGATTACTGCTCTTGGCGGCTCATTCACTTTGGGCTTCGGCCTTAACAACCGTTGAGCTCGGTCCAGTTCGTATCGAAAGGGGTTCTCCCCCTCCCCCATCAGCTCCACCAACTTCTTAGCGAAGTACTCTGTTGGCCTTGGACCCTCTATCCCTTTGGGCAAGCCCACAATTCTTAGATTGTGCCGCCTCGAGCAGTTCTCCAAATCCTCAAACTTTGCTCAGAGTCCTCTGTTGGCCTCCACCACCCTCCGCAGCTCATCCCCCATCGAGGTGAGCTGGTTGCTGTGCAGCAATTCGGCCTCCTCCACTTCCTTCATCTTCTCGCCCTGCTCTCTCACCTCAGCCGATATCTTTGCCACAGCTACTCTCACCGGGGCGATTGCCTCCTCCACTAATAACTTCAATGTGACCGCCATCTCCTTCTTCAAAGCCTCCATGTGCCTCGCAAACTGCTTTTCCAGCTCCACCACCATCACCTCGGTCATTGTCTCCACTGTAAGTAGTGCGGCCCCACCATGCAGTCCGTCCTCCGCCATCTTGTCAGCACTTTTGCCCGTCTTCTCATTCAACGGCGAGCCCGTGTTTCCTCCCTTCCTCGACGCTGCTTTTCGCATCCTTTACCGGCTTATTATTTTTCCTTTTTCTCACTTTTCTTTCCTCCTTCAATCTCAAATTTCTTTAAAACTTCTTTCTCTTCTTTTTTTCTGTATACCTCCAGAATTTCCCTGGGGCCGGGCTCAGTCTTCTTACCACATTCTAGGCGGGAGCCATCCGATGTGGGACATCTCACCTACATCGTGCCCTGGCTTCAGGCCTGCCGCCTCGGCCTCTGTTTGGCTCCGCCCCCGCCGCTACCTTCCAGTTTTCAGAGGAGAGTAAAAACAGAAAAAAAAAATCTTTCTTTTTTCTGCTCGTGGTTTTTGAGGCCTTCAGCTCTCAGGATGCTCCTTGGGGAAACAGGTCACGTTCCCCGCCCCTCCTCCACGTGCAGCCGCCCCCGCCGAACCCACCGGGACCAGTCTCTCCCCTCCCGCCTTTTCAACCCCCCAGCTCCGTGAAACGGAGCTTTGATGCTGTCACAGGGCGAGGGAGGCAGGGCCGACCCTGGAGAGGTTTAATTATTTTTTTACCCCCCAAAATCTTTGCAGAGAACCCCCGAAAAAGACAGCGATATCACGGACCGGCGGGAGCTTCTTCGCTCCTATCATTGATATAGAATCCGCCAGCTAAATCCAAAATATTGGCTTTGGATTGAAAACCCACTCCAAAGATCATTATTTTCTCTTTTTTTTTTAAAATAATTTTTATTGAAATTTTTACAAAATATAAACATCTTGACTCTATTAACAAACAACCGCGGTAACACCCCAAGAACAATACCCCCCCAACTTCAAGAGCAACCTCAAACAAAAGGAAAAAGAAAAAAAAAACAACAGATCATCCAAACAACAAAAGGGAAAGAGATAGCACCCCCCCCCCCCCCCCCCCCCCCCCTTCCCGGGTTGATGCTGCTGTCGGCCTATTTCCCTACCGTTCCGCCAGGAAGTCCAAGAAAGGCTGCCCCCGCCTGAAAAACCCTTGTACTGATCCCCTCAGGGCAAATTTCACCCTCTCCAATTTAATGAACCCCGCCATATCATTGATCCAGGCCTCCACGCTTGGGGGCCTCGCATCATTCCATTGAAGCAAGATCCTCCGCCGGGCTACTAGGGACGCAAAGGCCAGAACACCGGCCTCTATCGCCTCCTGCACTCCCGGCTCCACTGCCACCCCAAAAATTGCGAGTCCCCAGCCTGGCTCGACCCTGGATCCCACCACCCTCGACACCGTCCTTGCTACCCCCTTCCAAAACTCCCCCAACGCTGGGCACGCCCAAAACATATGGGCGTGGTTCGCTGGGCTCCCCGTGCACCTAGCGCACCTGTCCTCGACCCCGAAAAACCTACTCATCCTCGTCCCAGTCATGTGGGCCCTATGCAGCACCTTGAACTGTATGAGGCTAAGCCTCGCGCAGGAAGAGGAGGAATTCACTCTCTCCAGGGCATCCGCCCACGTCCCCTCCTCAATCTCCTCACCCAGCTCCTCTTCCCATTTACTCTTCAGTTCCTCCACCGAGGCCTCGTCTACCTCCTGCATTACCCGGTATATGTCCGAAATCCTCCCTCCTCCAACCCACACCCCCGAGAGCACCCTGTCCCGTACCCCATGTGGGGGCAACAAGGGGAACCCCTCCATCTGCCGCCTGGCAAACGCCCTAACCTGCATGTACCGAAACATGTTCCCCGGGGGGAGCCCAAACTTCCCCTCTAACTCCCCCAAGCTCGCGAACCTCCCCTCCACAAACAGGTCCCTCAACCTCCTAACCCCTGCCCTGTGCCAGCCCAGAAATCCGCCATCAATGCTCCCTGGGACAAACCGATGGTTCCCCCGTATCGGAGCCTCCATCAAGCCCCCCATTTCTCCCCTGTGCCATCTCCATTGCCCCCAAATTTTGAGGGTAGCCGCCACCACCGGGCTCGTGGTATACCTCGTTGGAGGGAGCGGCAACGGCGCCGTTACTAGCTCCCCCAAGCTCGTGCCCACACAAGACGCCGCCTCCATCCTTTTCCATGCTGCCCCCTCCTCGTCCATTACCCACTTACGCACCATCGCTGCGTTGGCAGCCCAGTAGTACCCACAGAGGTTGGGCAACGCCAGCCCCCCCCCCTATCCCTGCCACGTTCCAGGAACACTCTTCTAACCCTCGGAGTCCCATGCGCCCACACAAATCCCGTGATACTCCTGTTGACCCTCCTAAAAAAAGGCCTTCGGGATAAGGATGGGAAGGCACTGGAACAGGAACAAAAACCTCGGGAGCACCGTCATCTTAATGGACTGCACCCTCCCCGCCAGTGACAGCGGTAACATATCCCACCTCTTAAACTCCTCCTCCATCTGCTCCACCAACCTTGTGAGGTTGAGCTTGTGCAGGGCCCCCCAGCTCCCCGCCACCTGGACCCCTAGGTACCTGAAGCTCTTCCCTGCCTGCTTCAATGGGAGCCTACCAATCCCCTCCTCTTGATCCCCCGGATGTACCACAAACACCTCACTCTTGCCCAAGTTCAACTTATACCCCGAGAAACCCCCGAATTCACTAAGAATCCTCATCACCTCCGGCATCCCCCCCACCGGGTCCGCCACATACAGCAACAGGTTGTCCGCGTACAGCAACACTCGATGCTCCTCCCCACCCCGCACCAGGCCCCTCCAGTTCCCTGACTCCCTCAATGCCATGGCCAGAGGCTCAATTGCCAACGCGAAGAGCAAGTGGGACAGGGGGCACCCCTGTCTCGTCCCCCGGTACAGCCGAAAGTATTCCGACCTCCTCCTATTTGTGGCTACACTCGCCATCGGGGCATCGTAGAGCAGCCTCACCCACCGGATAAACCCCTCCCCAAACCCAAACCTCTCCAACACCTCCCACAAATACTCCCACGCAACCCTATCAAAGGCCTTCTCCGCATCCAATGCCACCACTATCTCCGTCTCCCCTTCCACAGCCGGCATCATAATAACGTTGAGGAGCCTTCGTACGTTTGTATTCAGCTGCCTTCCCTTCACAAACCCCGTCTGGTCCTCATGAATGACCCCGGGCACGCAATCCTCTATTCTAGTGGCCAGGATCTTTGCCAGCAGCTTAGCATCGGCGTTCAGCAGCGAAATCGGCCTATATGACCCGCACTGCAGAGGGTCCTTGTCCCGCTTCAGGATCAAGGAAATCAGCGCCCGTGACATAGTTGGGGGCAAAGCCCCCCCCCCCCCCCCCCCCCCTTGCCTCGTTAAAGGTCCGGACCAACAGGGGGCCCAACTGGTCCAAATACCTTTTATAAAATTCCGCCGGAAACCCATCCGGCCCCGGCGCCTTCCCCGACTGCATGCTCCCTATCCCTTTGACCACCTCCTCCAGCTCGATCGGCGCCCATAGTCCCTCCACCTGCTCCTCCTCCACCCTCGGGAATCACAGCTTGTCCAAGAAGCGCCCCATTCCACCCCCCTCCACCGGGGGCTCCGACTGGTACAGTTCCCCATAGAAGTCTCTGAAGACTCCATTAACATCTACTCCCCTCCGCACCACCTTCCCAGCCTTATCCGTCACTCCCCCAATCTCCCTGGCCGCGTCCCGCTTTCGGAGCTGGTGTGCCAGCATCGCCTTCTCCCCGTATTCATACACCGCCCCCTGTGCTTTCCTCCACTGAGCTTCCGCCTTTCTGGTAGTCAATAGGTCGAATCTGGCCTGAAGGCTACGCCTCTCCCCCAGCAATCCCTCCTCTGGGGCCTCTGCATATCTCCTATCCACCTGCACCATCTCCCCTGTCAGTCTCTCCCTCTCCCTCTGTTCCCCCCTCTCCCTATGGCTTCGAATGGAGATCAATTCCCCCCTCATCACCGCCTTCAATGCCTCCCAGACCGTCCCCACTCGGACCTCCCCGTTGTCATTGGCCTCAAGGTACCTCTCGATACACCCCCGAACCCTCTCGGCCACCTCCTCATCTGCCAGCAGCCCCACCTCCATGCGCCAGAGCGGACGTTGGCCCCTCTCTTCCCCCAGCCCGAGGTCCATCCAGTGCGGGGCATGATCCGAAATGGCAATGGCGGAGTATTCCACATCCTCCACCCTCGACACCAACCCCCTGCTCAGGACAAAAAAATCAATCCTCAAGTAAGCCTTATGTACGTGGGAGAAAAACGAGTATTCCCTGGCCCTTGGCCTCGCAAACCTCCAGGGGTCCACTCCCCCCATCTGGTCCATGAAGCCCCTCAGCACCTTAGCCGCCGCCGGCCTCCTACCCATCCGGGACTTGGATCGATCCAATGGGGATCCAGTACTGTGTTGAAGTCCTCCCCCATGATCAGGCCCCCCACCTCCAGGTCCGGAATGCGGCCCAACATACGCCGCATAAACCCCGCATCGTCCCAATTTGGGGCGTAAACATTCACCAACACCACCCGCTCCCCCTGCAGCTTGCCACTCACCATCACATATCTCCCGCCACTGTCAGCCACCACACTTAACGCCTCAAACGATACGTTCTTCCCCACCAGGATCGCCACCCCCCTACTCTTCTCATCCAGCCCTGAGTGAAATACTTGGCCCACCCATCCCTTCCTCAGCCGAACCTGGTCCGCCACTCTCAGGTGTGTCTCCTGGAGCATGGCCACATCCGCCTTCAGTCCCTTCAGGTGCACAAATACCTGGGCCCGTTTGACCGGCCCATTCAGCCCCCTCACATTCCAGGTTATCAGCCGGATCCGAGGGCTCCCTGCCCCCCTCCCCTGCCGATTAGCCATACCCCATCCCTTGCCCACCCCCGGCCAGCGTCCCACGCTCTGCCAGTTTCCCACGGCGGCAACTCCCCCCCCCCCCCCCCCCCCCTGCGTCCTCCAGCTCCTTCCTGACCGTTTCAGCAGCAACCCAGTACACCCCCCCCCCCCCCCCCCCCCCCCCCCCCCCCCCCCCCCCAGGCTAGGACCCCTCCTAGCTGCGCCCCTCCCTCCACAGCACTCCCATGAGCCAGCTAACTTCTGCTGACCCCGGCGACTCCCACCCTACCGTCGGCTCCTCCCCACGTGGGACTGCCCCTCTTCCATTGTGCCCGTCAACGGATCCCCCCTCCCCCCGCTCTTGCGCGGGAAAGGAAAACAGCCAGCAACGACCCGCGCTTCTCAGCCCCGGCCCCGCCCCCACCATCTCACAGCGCGGGAAACCCGCAGAAAGCCCGCGCTTTCGCCCTGCCGGGCCCCGCCTCCTCCAGGGCCACTCCCATTGTCAGTCCCCCCCACCAGCTCCCCGAACTCCCCGTTTACCCCTCTGCCCGAACCCGTCCACCCGATCCCTGCTTAAAAACCCATATAGAAAAAACAGTACGACATCACCCCACCCACCCTAAGGCCAACCCACTTCTTACACTAAACCAAGCAAATGCAAATACAGTATAATACAACATCCCCCATCCCAGACCCTCCGTTTGAGTCCAATTTCTCGGCTTGCACAAAGGCCCACGCCTCCTCCGGGGACTCAAAATAATGGTGCCGTTCCTTATAGGTGACCCACAGACGTGCCGGCTGCAACATGCCGAACTTCACACTCTGTCTGTGGAGCACCGCCTTCGTCCGGTTAAACCCGGCCCTTCGCCTCGCCACCTCCGCACTCCAGACCTGGAAGATCCGCACCTCCGTGTTCTCCCACTTGCTGCTCCGCTCCTTCTTGGCCCACCGGAACACACACTCACGATCCACGAACCGATGAAACCTCACCAACACCGTTCGGCTTGGGCCTCGTAGCCAGAATTCTGTGGGCCCCCTCCAACTCCAGGGGCCCCTGGAAGGACCCAGCCCCCATCAGCGAGTTTAACATAATCACCACATAGGCCGCTAGGTCCGACCCCTCCAGCCCCTCCGTGAGGCCCAGGATCCGCAAATTCTTCCTCCTCGACCGGTTATCCAGCTCCTCGAACCGCTCCTGCCATCTTTTATGGAGCTCCTCGTGCATCTCCACCTTCCCCGCCACGGCCACGACCTCGTCCTCCCTTTCGGAGGCCTGCTGCTGCAGCTCCCGGATCGCTGTCCCTGGGCTGTCTGGGTCTCCATCAGTTCCCTGTTAGTTACCTTCAGGGACTCCAGCAGCTCCAACTTCAGGTCCTGGAAGCAGCGCAGCAGAGTTGCCTGCTGCTCCTGGACCCCCCACCTCAGCTCCTCGAGGTCTCCGCCGGCCGCCATTTTATCTTCCTGCCCCCGGTTTTCCAGAGGTGCTTTCTTCGGCTTTTTCTCTGCCCCGCTCCTGGTCCGGACCGTTGGGGTCGACTGCTGCCCTCTTCCCCCGTTGGGGTTTGCCGCTACAGCTCCGTTGGGGGCCCTGAAAAGAGCCCCAAAGTCCGATCTCCGCGGGAGCCGCCGAATGTGCGGCTTAACTGCTCATCGCCGCCACCGGAAGTCCCAAGATCATTATTTTCAACAAGGTGAAGTCTACAAGTGAAAATTGAGTCAATAACTGTTTAAGGCCCTTCAACAAGGTTTCCATGCATCAGAGACCTGCTAAGCTACCTTTCTGGTCAAATTAATGGTCTTGAGAGAATTTTGTCCACTATAATTGGCACCAGGTGTTTAGTAACCATACTATTTAAAACCTGGAGGTCTATAACACCATATTCCACAAATATTTTGAATGCAATGCCTTTTACAGGTGGTTTTATGGTAATTTTATCTACTGTATATTGACCTTCAGCAACACAATTAAGACATCCTTGCTTATATACAATACATTTGTATGAAATATACCTTCACAGCTAATTCTCAACTTTTGGATTATTCGTGAACTGTAAAGTTAACACTTGCCTTAAATTGTGAAGATATGCTAACCTTTGAAACTGTGACAACATGCAACTCTGTTTGGCAGGGTTTGATGCAGTGTTAGGCAAGTCATAGCTAATTGTGATGTCTCTTTCACAATGCTAATTCAATTATGACTTTAAGTCACTTGGTTGCTCAAAGCCACGTAAGTGAAATAAAGTATTTTGAGATAAGACATGCTGCTACACCGGGATAAACTCCCAGCATCCAGTTTTGCATTTGTCAAACCGTCAACGTTTTTTATTGATGTTATTAGTCTGGTAAAATGCTAATGTTGCTGTAAGACCATTTTAAACTTGTTAAGAGTATAAACCTTAAAATGTTCAATGGACTATTAACCACAATATCTGAAGAATATCAATTTTAAATATTTATAGATAATTTATTAATCCCTTGAGCACACTATTTGAGATTGAAAAAATGCTGTATTATAAGATCCCACATAATGAATAAAGCTGCTAGTGACTGTCCTGCCTGTAAAATAACTAGAATTCTGGAGAAATCATTGCAACATTAGTAAGCAGAAATATGTATATTTTATTAGAGCAAGCCTTTATGCAAACTAACAGTTTAACAGCCCCAAGTCAGTAGTAGTAGCATAGTAAAGTAATAAGGCTCATCACTTATTTTAAAAGAACACTACTACAATATGTCAGAGTTCCTCTTGGCTCTTTTTAAACATGACCCATATAATATAATGCCGATTCAATGTACAGTCAATATAATTGACTTGTGAATTACCTTTTAGCACACACTCATAACATCAACGTATTTATACAGCACCTTTAACATAATCAAAGTCCCAAGATGCTTGACGTGATCGTTGTAAAGCAAAATTATACATTGAGCCACACAGATGATATTAGGGCAGATTGGTCAAAGGGAGCATCTTTAATGAAAAAAGAGGGCTGAAGAGAGGTTTTGGGAGAAGATCCAGAGCTTAGGGCGAGACAACTGAAGGCATGATCACCAATGTTGCAGAAATTAGTTGAACATAGATATTTTGCAGGGTTGCGTAGCTGGAGGAGATTACAGAGATAGGGGAGCAAGGCAACAGAGACATTTGAAAACAAGAAAGAGAATTTTAAAATCAAGGTGTTGCTTTGCGGGGCGCCATTTATAGACCAGAAAACACAGTGGTGATAGGTGATGGCAACTCAGTTCAAGTAAGGATGCAGGCAGCATACTTTTGGATGGCCTCTGGTTTGTGGAGGGTAGAATGTGGGAGACCAGCGAAGAGTGCATTGGAATAGGTAACAATGTAAATTAGGGTTTCAGCAGCAAATGAGCTGAGACGGACAAAGTGTTGTGGAGTTTGAAGGCATGGTGATGGCCTATATGCGTGGTTGGAAGCTCATCTCTGGGTCAGATATGACACCAAGGTTGTGAAAATCAGACTTAATCTAAGACATTGCTAGGGAGAGGGATGGAGTCAGTAGCTAGGGAACAAAATTTAGTGTGGGGACTGAAGACTATGAGGGTATGAGAGAGAAACTAAAGAAATACGTGAATTCAGAGCTCGGACAAGGGAAAACTTTAGTGAAACTTTGGCCCAGTGGGTTTGTGGGAGGGAGGCAGTAAGAGCAGCTGATTGAATGGTCTCAATCTTATGACAAAGTCGTCCATGAGCTCCTTGCACTTATTATAGGTGAGGGTGTGGCACATAAGGGTTTAAGATGATTACAGTAGAGAAAAGAAGCGAACGGTTATTTTTGTATTCCTTGATTATCCGACAGTGGCCAGCTGTTTTGGAAGTTAATGCTTTAATTGGTCCAACCACATCTGGCTGTAGATGGCTAAACGGGTTGTCTGCCATTTCCTTTCAAGTCTGTATCCTTCGACTTGTGGGGTCTGTGATGAGGTCCATACCAGGGTAGGAGAACAGAGGTGAAGATGATGGTGCAGTTGAGCAAATCAGGAGCTGCATAAATATTGTTGCAAATGGCAGATCAAAGACTAGACATTGGGAATTTGAAAAGCAGCTGAAAGTGAATTGGGGGATAGGCTGAGGAAAGAAGTAAAGATCAAGAAGAAAATGTTTTAATTCTTGGGGGGGTGATGAATAACGAGATGAGATGTTCTAAGGTGGAAAATGTATCCGTGAACCGGAGTCAGGCCAAGGTGTGATTTGGTGATAAACACCACATAGGCATTCTAGAGGGAGATGTAGAGAGGGGCGGTGAGAGTTGATCCATTGGTAGAATCCACAAGATCAACACTGGAAGTGAAGAAGATTGTCAATTTTGGTCCCAGCGGCCATACTTAATGAGAAGATTGACGAGTGTAGGCTAGGACGGTTGAGTCATTGCTGAATGCTCCGTGAGCCTGTCGAAGGATGCCATAAGAGAGACGGGGAAGCTGTAGGCTTATCAAAGAGAGAATCACGCAGGGATGGTAGCAAGAGAATGGGAAGGTTAAGGAAGATTGGTTGAGATATTTGAAGATAGCATATTAGAGGACATTCTGTGGAGATTAGGATGTGAAGATGTATGGTCAGTTGCAGGATTAGAAAGATCCTAAAACATACCAAATGCAACATGTCTCACAATTTACAGTGCAGAAGGAGGCCATTCGGCCCATCGAGTCTGCACCGGCTCTTGGAAAGAGCAACCTACCCAAGGTCAACACCTCCACCCTATCCCCATAACCCAGTAACCCCACCCAACACTAAGGGCAATTTTGGACACTAAGGGCAATTTATCATGGCCAATCCACCTAACCTGCACATCTTTAGACTGAGAGGAAACCGGAGCACCCGGAGGAAACCCACGCACACACGGGAGGATGTGCAGACTCCGCACAGTGACCCAAGCCGGAATCGAACCTGGGACCTTGGAGCTGTGAAGCATTTGTGCTATCCACAATGCTACCGTGCTGCTCATAAATCCTTAGTAAATATTTTATGAATCTGGACGTTATAAATTTGAGTAATTACTTGAAAGAGTGCCTCTATTTATGTATTACACACTTGTCCAGGAAGCAGAGACTAACTGTTGCCATTTTGAAAGCTGCGATTACAGTAATACTAAAGCTTTCTCCTGTTTGAAAAGTCAGCTCCATTTGGGAGGGGATTTGATGAAGGATATCTCCTCTTGATGTAATGATATGTCAGTGTGCTCTGCTACATTTGGGTCAAAGAACCTCTTGCATTTATGTGACTATGTTAACCCATGGATACATTGTCTAGGTACGATAAACTTCCTGCATGCTGACTGTGACAAGTTCCGTCATCCTCTTCTGCATATACAGAAGACACCAGCAGACTGCCCAGTTATCGCTATTGACAGTTTTAGGCATATGTATGTCTTCCCAGACTTTAAAGACTTAGAGTAAGTATAGTTCTTTTTCTTTCTGTGATAGTTTGTCTTGATGGAAAATTAGCTGGTGGTTCTGGGTCATATAGATCTTGAGTACTTGTGCTCTTATTGTTTGTAAATGCTGTTCCCTTCTATATTTTGAAATCAGCTATACCACCACTATAAAACACATATAACCACAATTTCTGTGGGATTCTCCAAATTTACTGCCCTAACTTTGGTAGATCAATCCTCAAGGAAATTCTACTCCTTTTTGTATCGAAGATAGATTTGCAAAATGTGTTTAACTTCCTGTTTCTGCTAAAATATCTCCAATCACTTTTTAAATATAAACAGGTAAAGAATATTTGAGATATGAAATGTATCTATTACAGACTTGAGGTTTCATTGGGGAAAAAACAGTCTGCATTCACTTTTATCACGATCTACCGGTATATATTTTTTGAAAAATAAAGTGGAATTTCCCCATTTTCAAAATGTATTGCTTGAAATAAAACTTGTGGGTGCAAGCCAATGTTTGATTCATTTTTTTTAACTGACGCACTGCATTTGATGTACAATCTCGAGTAGAACATATCTTTGAATCATGCCATAGAACAAAACCGTGAATATTCATGAATTATTGGCCAAAATATGCCTTCTGTCCAGACTTTTAGATGTCATCTGTTCAAAGTTATATTCCAGTGCTGCCTTTGATAAAATAGAATAAATGTTTGATATGGTTCTGAGCTATAAAGGACTAGGAGGATTCTAGATTTAGCCGGCTTGCTTGCTATTACATGATCTCCGTTGTAATGCGGGATCCTTCAAATGTCTGGATTAGGGAGGGTTTCCTGCACCCAATCTCCATTTACTGATTTCTGCTGGAAACTGGATATTATTTTTAATTTTCCTTTACATTGATGGATAGTATAAAACTTACTGTACCTATAGAGCCATCTTCATTTTACCATTATAGAATAAGCTCCTTAATTTTTAATGTATGGGATGTTTTGGCAGATTACTGCATATTTGAATCATTAGCAATTCCTTTTCAGAGCTGTGCATCAGAAAGACTTTTACAAGTATCTGTTTTTAGTGTGCATTGACAGAATAATATTCTATCATTTCCAAAATGTCATAGCCTTTTGGGTAGTGTTGAGCTTATAGTCTAAAGAAATAACTATATATGTATCTTTATAATTTGATATGATGTTTAGGTCATTTATAAATTATCTGTAGTTTACAAGTGGGTCGAATCTATAAGATGAAATGTATTCTTCAGAGATATTGAGACTAACTAACAGCAATCCCGCGATTGCAGTAAATTTGACATTTTATAGATTAAATTGATTGCTGCATTTTAGCACTTTGCAGTAGGTGACAACAGATGATCTAAGATGAAATTTAAATTGATCTTCCCTCAGCATTTTGTTTCTGGTATGTATGCAATTACTTTGCTCCAGAGGACCTTTTGAAAGCCGTCTGTCAATACCAACTACCTGACTGGTGCTCGTATTTGTAAACTCTATGTTAGACACCTGCTGTTGGTTGCTTTTTGGCTGCTATACAGAAAAGCTGTTGCAGGGGCTATGCGCTGTGGGAGTTATTGAGGGGCAGCAATAGGCTGTCATTGCTGTAATGCCCTCGGGAAATGGCAGAATCCCAGGATTCAACACAGTACAAACTGACACTTCGTCTTCTGCCTCCTTTTAATTAAATAGCCTCTGACTAACCAAAAGAAGAATCAATTGGGATTGACTTTTCAAATGGCTTGATTTTATTTCTTGTTTCATGCTCTCTAGCTTTCCCAGTTAGTTGACTGTTTTATTTTAATTTCAGTACTCCAGGTGTACTGAAACAGTTTGTATTGGATCTACACTCTGGGAAATTACACAGGGAATTCCACCACGGCCCAGATCCCACTGATGTTGCTCCCGGACAGGTAAGAAACACATTGTCCAGAATTTAAATTGTTAGGGTAAAGTAACAGGCAGGTTAGAGCTCTAAAGTAATGGGTGAGTTGCAAATATTTAATCTAAACCACAAGACCAAATTATCAGTTTTCAAATGTCTGAATTCTAATCCCTTGAACCATAACTCAATTCCACAGTATGTAGTCTGCAGAGCACAGTTTATACTGAACATTAAAATGTTTATAAACTTCTGAGCATTTTCAATTGAGACGATCATACTGTTCAATTGCAGTTTTAGTCACATGGTGTGGTGTATATATAATTTATGATCTGATGCATTACATAGTAATGAATGGAAATACAAGGTAGAAATTTCAGTGTTAAGTGGGAGAATGCCATAAATTCAATGTGATATTCAAGTCTGTGTGTACATTAAATACATTCTTGAGATTACATTTAAAAATCCACATGAACAATTTTATTGTGTAATCTACACTGGTTTCTTGGATTGTTTCATTCAGCTTTCATTTCCCAATTAGTATCCATTTTCTTGGTTTATTTGTGGTCAGTATAACTAACACTGGATGATGCATGATGATGCCCACAATGAACAATGAAACTGATTATTTCTCAGTCCAGTTGGGGTGATTGTAATCAACAGTGGATTGACTAGGAAATAAAGCAGACCAAATACAAACATGCACCTCTTGAGCCAAATTGCCTTTTTCTGTGCTGCAAATACTTTGTAAGTACAATATATTTTATAAATACCTGATCATACGAGTGAATTGTGTCATTCGCAGTTGAAAACTTGAATTTATAGAGAACCTCATCACACCCTAAATATTAAGTGCTTCCTGCATCATTAATTTCTTTGGTTATCACATTTTGCATAAAATATTTTATTTTGTGCACTGGAATGCCTCGAGTCGCGTGGAGAAATTTGGATAGCTAATACTTTAATATCCCCTCTTTTTCCAACCACAAACCAATATTAACAATATTAAAATAGAAACCGCTGAAAAATCGCAGAAATACAAAAAATATTTTGCAAAATATTGAAAAATATCTAAACGTAGTTTGAAGCAATTCAATGAATAACCCTCGACGGTGAAATAGCACTGAATACATAGGTTATAATGAAATATGCTAAAGGCCACTGTAGGTGGTGGAATCAATAATACTGTGATACTAAAATTAAGTTTTAAAATTATCATAACTTATTTTTAAGATTTATTGCAGATGTGGAAATCGTAGTCGACCAGATGAAATCTTCATTCTAGAGACTGTGATAGTCTACATTTGATTGTCCAAATTACTGTGCAGAAATTTCTACTTGTAATCCAAAGCAATTCATTATTTGAGAAGTAAATGCAACAAAGGAAGTTGAGAACATATGCAGCACAGTAGCATAGTGGTTAGCATTGTTGCTACACAGCGCCAGGGACCTGGGTTTGATTCCCAGCTTGGGTCCGTGGCTATGTGGGTTTCCTCTGGGTGCACCGGTTTCTTCCCACAACTCCCGAAAGATGTGCTTGTTAGATGAATTGGACATTCTGAATTCTCCCTCAGTGTACCCGAAAAGGCGCCGCAGTGTGGCGATTAGTGGATTTTCACAGTAACTTCATTGCAGTGTTAATGCAAACCTACTTGTGACACTAATAGATTATTATAAAGAAATGGTACATTTTGACTTTTTATTCTGAATTAAGCACAAGGTCCTTATATATAAATCGGATAATTGCTTTTTAGCTATATTCTATTTATTTTCTCCACATCATAAAATGTAAATATTTTTGCAAGTACTTAATCTCACCCATGATGAAACATGGCTTTCATTCACTTCACGGTGGAGGCATGTAGCCTCCACATTGAAAATTCCCACACGTGATATAAATAAAGCAATGAAGACTATTGCAGCTCCCAAGATACAGGCTTGTAGAATCTTGTTTATTGTACAGCATTGAATTTAAATGTTTTTAAGCACTGACTACTGTTTGCATTTTTCTCTATATCCGTAAAGTGTTTCTCACCATTATTAGCAGGGAAGATATGCTGCTTTTCTCTCAAATAGTTTATAGTGTTTACTATGTCTGAGCTGCAAGCACACTCAATTCCTTGTTTTTCCACCCCCTCCAAAATGTATTACTTCAGACGTAATCACATTAATGTACCACCTATTTGCCCTGACTTCCTGAAGTCCTTTATATTCCTCCTAACTGTGTATCAAATCTCCTAAGTCTCCTTTTCTGTCATTGATAAATTTAAAGCTTGTGTTCCTCAAACCAAGTTTTTTTTTATATCTAAAGATCCCAGCAATGATTCTGGGGTTGTTACTTCCCATCATTTCTCTGGTCTGAGTAATACCAAAAAAAAAGAAATACCCTTTTACCTTCTTTAATTGCTCTTTGTCAACCAATAGAGGAATTTACCCTGTATATGAACAAATGAGCCTAATTGCACTTCTCCAACCTGATCCTCTTGCCTTCTAATAATCTATTCTCTTCCTTGTGCATCAAATTAGTCACCGTTTTTTTAAATACAAATATCAAACACAACTTCTGTCCAACAAACCCTTGGTTATCCTAAAATGTCACCAACTTTATGAATGTTTTCTTTAAAAGTGTGAGGAACCACAAATGTTTTGTGCTTCTATTCACGAATGCACGTCTTTGTTTTTACCCTTTGTTTTAGCCAAGTGAAGTCGCAAGCAGCCCCCCAGAAAGCTCATTCCAGAAATTGGCTCCAAGTGAACACAGGTATACCATTCTCAAGCGAGAGAAAGATGAATTATAGATCTAATGAAGGAACTGTACAAGACCAGAAATCAAAGAGCTTTGCCTGATGAGAGGCAGAAATACTAAGCCTATATTTTCATAAGTCTGTGTGTACAGTTTTTATTTTGGATAAAACAAAAAAAAAGAAATGTTTGACGAACTGTGGGTTTTTATTTTTCTTTGCTTCTCTGGCTTGTGAATATGTTGACGTACTGTGGTCATTCAGTGTAGTAGATTTTAATAAAACTGTTAAATGTATAACTGGTGGAAAACACTGATCATTTGCAGATCCTAATTTTTTTCTAATAAAAGGCCATATCTTGTATTAGGATTTGCCAAGAGTATGCTTGCCACATACTTTCACTGTCCCATTAAACAGGTCTTATCTTTTGGTGTTCTGTTTCCACATTTTGTCGATGCAAGTTTTCTTTAAATAAGTGGAAAGTGTTCATTATTGCTTGCTCTGTGGGAGTAACTTGAGGTGTTCCTGTTTCACATTCTTTACAGAATGTGTCGACCTCTTAATTTTGAGAAACAATAATAAAATAAGTGGCCTACCAAGATGGTTGAAGAGATTTTGTTCAAGTTACAATCATACATTCCAATTAGTTTTTAAATAAATATTTTAATAAAGACTTAAAATATACAAAAATCAACATTTAGTGATCGTACATTCTTTGTACATTGCTGATATAACAGTAATACAACTGATCAAATATAACTGATCATCTTTTAGTCATGAAAAATGAAAAGCCAGAAGCCAGATTAAAATTCTGTTGAGAGATGAATCATACTGACAGCTTGCAAATTGTATATAAAATATTTTTAGTCTTTTCTCCATCTTTATCTGAAAGAGGCATTTGTGTGATTCAACTAGATTTTTGTTCCATCTCGAGTCTTCAGCTCTGGGCAGCTGGAAGAAAGTGCAAGTTCCTGGTCTACCTTTTGCTGCTGTTTCTTCAGTAACAATCTCCCACCTGTGAAGCCCAGTATCCCTCCACTGACTGCAGCTGCGACCCCTGCGACTTTGAAGCCTGCCAGGAGACCAATAGGCCCTCCCATTACACCACCAATGAGAGCACCTGCCACAGGCAACATTGCAAGTTTATATTTAGCGGCCTGAAAAATCAATGAAAAACAGGTTTAACAAAGACCCAAACTAGATTGTAAGTTACTGTGTGATTTCTTGCTTTCTTAAGAGCTGGTACCAATCCATCAGTGTAAAGTCTTTCTTTACTGCAGCTGTTCTGTGGATGATTACTATGTACAGAGCAGTGCTAGTTGGTTTCACTGCACGAGACCATCACAATACAGATTGATTTTTTTTTTGACATGCAGTGTGTCACTTCTCCCTTATTTTCTTAATTGCTGCTTCCTTCAACATTAGAGAGCCCAGATCAATCAGTTGGGTTAATTCAGAGTATTGCTAGCAGGCAGAGTGCCATTGATTACTCAGCAGGCAAAGATCCCTACCTTGGCCAGATTCTTGGTTCCCTCTTCAACATTCTCAGCAGCAGTACTGACATGGTCTTCAATGCTGTCAATCTTCTCCTGTTGGGTCTAGATGCAAAGGAATTATGTGCTAGCTTTCCAGCTGGGAAGCAGCAGTCAACCAATACACGCAATTATAATTCCTATAATCAGAGTTTGCAGCATCTTTCATCTGCTAGTCAATAAATCTACAATTTCTTAAAAGTACCTCCTCTATTACCTTTCCTGGGAGACCGTTCAGATGGCTTGCCAAGTGTTTAAACATTTATCAACATTAATGTGTCCTTAAATATTTATGGATTAGTGCTAGTTTAACCCATTTGAGGGCTAATTCTTATATGATTTTCAGGTTAGCAAGAATCCTTCAGAATTTTTAATATTTCTGACCACTACATAAGGTGATTTGTGTAATGTTAATGTGTGTGGTATTCACTTTCTGCTTCCAAAATCTGTAACGAGCTTGAGATAGAAATATGACAGGAAAGATTAAAGGGGCTGGTGCACTTTGGCTTTCCTGATCTCAGCTGTCATGAAACCAGGGGATTCTAGGCACTTACAAAATTAAAGACTATGGGAGGAAGGAAGAAAACTATAGACCACTTCAGAAATAAATTTCAATACCGAAATCCAAGCAGAAAATATGAGACGAACTCCAACATTGCCTCTAGCCGATATAATGGTTCATATTTTGAAGTTGTGATGATGGTAAAACTTTGTTCAACACCATTATAACTGAAACTCAACAACCTCTGGTGTCCAGACATTGTGTGGTTAAATGCAATAATGTAAAGTTACTGTCAATGATTGTTCACCCTTTAGCACAATGGGTTAAACAGCTGGCTTGTAAACAATGCCAGCAGTGCAGGTTCAATTCCCGTACCGGCCTCCCCGAACAGGCGCCGGAATGTGGCAACTAGGGGCTTTTCACCGTAACGTCGTTGAAGCCTACAAGCGATTATTATTATTATTCTGTCAAACAGCTAAAGTTCTCCCAGAATCGTAAAATTCACTTGACTTGATGTCGGTTTGCACTTTTTACACAATTAGCCTTGTTGTGAAATTCCTTGGAAATAGTTGTGCCGTTTTGACAGCATACTGCTGAATAACACTGGCCCTGAAAAACTAATTTTGTATTTGTGAAATGTGACATTTCGGATTTTTTAAAAAACTATTTTTAAAAATATAAAAAACCTATTTCACCGTCTACTTGAATCCCACCTCTAGGTTCCAACCTTTATTTGGTTTTCTGTAAAATTATTAAGTGAACGACAGTCAGTATTTTGGTTTGCTGTGCTGGAGAATATTTCAATGTGATTAATTGCCTAGCTTGCTTGATGACATTACTGGATGCTGGCTATTCTGTATAACTGATATTGGAGCAAAATTATCAGGAAAGGTGGAATTCATGTCAGAAATCAGCAAGAGCTTTGTAGCCGCTGCCTTTGAAGTCAGCAGATACCACCACTGTTGCTTCACGACTGACCACAAAATCCAGGCTTCTGAGTTGTGGACAGATAAACAAAATATTTTGAAGATTTTATAACAAGATTGCTATTATCTAATGATTTATGCTGAAAAGTATGGACAGTTGGCTGGGAAGAGAATCGGGCTCAGCTATGATCCCTTCAGATTCATAGAACAATTTACCAATCCTGAATGAAGAATGATCACACAGGAGTAGTACTAAAGAGCTGCTGTCATCCATTAAATTGTAAGTGAGGGAAGTGTATATTAAAGAGGTGATGCAGTAGATTATGCTCCTTCTAAATCTAATATATTTTTCAAATTCTTTGAGTGGGGATGTCTTTTATTGGGCATGATTTTGTTACAAGATGATAAAAAAAGTCAATACTCCTTGAACAAGTTGCTCACTACTGTGCAAGTCACTAACTTTCCTTTTTTTTTAAATGAACCTTGTTGCGATCACAAACACGATGTGGACTTTGGTGTTAAATGTTATTTTTTCAATGTGCAGTATGAGTGCCAAGTTTCCGGCCAGCAGTGATAGGTCACTTACCCTGTAACTTGGGCATGGCAGATCAGGTAAAACAAACACGCTTCCAGAGGCCAAATTTTACTTTGTGTTCATGTCAACATCATTAAACATAGATTAAAGTTTACAAAATACGGTTTATGATGCTGCCTGATACAAATCTAAAGGCTCATTTAGAACATAGAACATTACAGCGCAGTACAGGCCCTTTGGCCCTCGATGTTGCGCCGACCTGTGAAACCACGCTAAAGCCCATCTACACTATTCCCTTATCATCCATTTGTCTATCCAATGACCATTTGAATGCCCTTAGTGTTGGCGAGTCCACTACTGTTGCAGGCAGGGCATTCCACGCCCTTACTACTGGAACCTACCTCTCGCATCTGTCCTGTATCTATCTCCCCTCAATTTAAAGCTATGCCCCCTCGTGCTAGACATCACCATCCAAGGAAAAAAGCTCTCACTGTCCACCCTGTCTAATCCTCTGATCATCTTGTATGCCTCAATTAAGTCACCTCTTAACCTTCTCTCTAATGAAAACAGCCTCAAGTCCCTCAGCCTACACTTGTCTCATCAGTATTCTTGAAATGCACAAGAAGATTCTTACCGCTTAATCACAACCACAATGCTGCTGCTGTAACTATTTGGCACTTTGGCACAACAGTTTTGTACAAAATATGATTGCCCCTTTCTCACATAACTATGTAACTATAAAACCCATTATTTTGTCATTCTGCGGTAATAGGCCACTGATGTTTGTGCCCGTGTATCACAGATTTCCCCCTTAAGATAATAGTTCATAAATTAATTTGCTTTTTATATGGTCACATTTTGTACCTTTCAAAATCTTTGAAGAAACTAAATATATACATATGTATAGGATTCACTATTGTGGACTTCAAATGTTCCATCTCAAAGGAGAAGGAGCATTGATTCCATTTACTTGGTGCTTATTTAATAAAGTTGTAAATGTGATTTATATGACTGCAACAGTTCCTACTTTTTCATTCAAAAATTGCAAAATATGCATTATTAAAAATGGACTAAAATAAATCTGTATTGATTTCAAATTAGGCTGGTAGAATTCATAAGCATAACTGCTAATACAGATAATTACCATCTCGTGGAAGAGAGGGTTTAAAAAAGAAATTAAAAGCAGGAGAGGTAGTGCTACCATTAGGCAAATGGTGGAACAAAATATTGGAGAGAGAAAAAATACAACATAAATGAATTTGTGAGTAGCAATTAAACAGTTACGCCTGAAGAGCAGTTGTGATTTAACTGCTCACAAATGCTGGCACTCGCCCTGTTACAATAAACTCCATGGATGTGTGGTCGTGTTTAATTTGGCACTGGGGTTACTACATACTAACATTACAACTGGTGTTAAATCTAATTTCTCCGGCACCAAATGTTCATCTATCTTGCTGCTTATGTGTCAAAATAGGATATCCTTTTTACTTCATACAAAGTAAATCCTGCTTTATTTAGCCGCAAATTATTATTGCAGGCCCAAAACATATGGCAGCCATGAACTGAAGATATCGCTTCCCCTTCATTCCAGTACACAAGTAATTGAAAGATAAATACTTACATGAAGTAACTGAGAAAATTCATTTACCAAGTTGCTAAGATCAATTAAATTCTGAAAAATAAATGTGTAAATTAGCATTGCAAGCTACTCATACAGACCCCTGAGAAAATCAATTAGATATGAATGTCTAAATATGCCTGCAGTAAACCCTACCAGTAGCCTACATAATTTAACAGAATAATGGAAATTAAACACCCTTACCATTAACATAATCAGAGCTCATCCTCGCCACATATATAATAAACAAAATATACAGTTAAACTGCTCAAGAGATTAGGGTATACAAAATAAGGGTATACTCAAACCAAAACTGATTTATGTTGCAAACATATGTTACAATCCACTGGTTACAATTTTCCGTTATAATCTCAAATATAAGCAATTATGACTTGCCTCTTCTAGCTTCTCCCATGATTCAGCTGCATCTTGATCTTGTGGAATCTGTGGTAGTGGCACATTCAGCTGAACCTGATCTTGGGACAACAGTGAGTCAGAGTCTTGGGAACTCATAGGTGTTCCTAAAATAAAAAAAAGCTTGAGCAAAGACAGTACAATTTCCAGTTGCACAGACTTAACATTTTGGATGTTTCATAGCACTTATTGTTTCAATTGCAAGAAACCCCTGAAAGAGAGTTCCTGGCCCGCTTATATTGACATTTTTATTTTAGCAGAAAGTCACATTGTTTTCTCAGAATTTTGTACATTATTTCATCCAAACACATTTACTTTAAAGGATTTAATTTAACTGCAGTAAAACAAGTCTTTGCGTAAAAAGAGATTGCTTCTAGGCTAATTGATGATTTAGAAAACAGACAGGTCTCAAGTAAAAAGATTGTTTAAGTCATAATTTTTTTTTTACAGGGACTGTACACCACACAGATGGCAAGTAATGTTTCTTTGCCTATAAATGTAAAGAATAAAAGTCACATTTGTGTTTTATCTTCATTAAAACAGTAGAAGTTCTTGGAATATCAACAGGTTGCAGGTCAGATCAAGCCACTGAGTGACTTTATGCTTTATTTCTGCTGTAAGGTTCCTCTCAGGCTGGGTGGGTGCATATGTCATCACAATCTCCAGCTAAAATATTTCACACACTCCCTAGAGTGCAGGAGACCATCCGAAAGAGCATGCTACCTAGACCCACTCCCCCATTGTAACCCTGCACATTGATCATGGCCAATCCACCTAACCTGCATAGCTTTAGACGAGAGGAGGAAACCCACACAGACACGGGGAGAACGTGCAAACTCCACACAATCATCCAAGACTGGAATTGAATCCGGGTCCCTGACACTGAATTTATTCAAGTAGGAAGTCTTAACACCAGGTTTGTTTCGAATCAGTAGCTTTCGGACCACTGCTCCTTCCTCAGGTGAATGAAGAGGTAGGTTCCAGAAACATATATATATAGACAAAATCAAAAATGCAAGATGATACTTTGAATGCGAGTCTTTGCAAGTAATTAAGTCTTTACAGGACCAGGTGGAGCAGATTAAAGAGGTGTGAATTGTCTCAAGCGAGGACAGATGGTGGTGGGGGGGGGGGGGTGAATGTAATGCGACATGAATCCAAGGTCCCGGTTGATGCCGTACTCGTGTATGCGGAACTTGGCTGTAAGGTTCTGCTCGGCAATTCTGCATTGTCGCGCGTCCTGAAGGCCGTCTTGGAGAACGCTTACCCGAAGATCAGAGGCTGAGTTCCCTTGACTGCTGAAGTGTTCCCCGACTGGAAAGGAACATTCCTGCCTGACGATTGTTGCACGATGTCCATTCATCCGTTGTTGCAGCATCTGCATAGTCTCGCCAATGTACCATGCTTCGGGACATCCTTTCCCGAGGTCTTTTTCCAAATGGCAGCCAATGATTAGTGGGGTACCGCAGCGATCAGTGCTGGTCCCCAGCTATTCACAATATAAATAATTTAGATGACGGAACTAAATGCAATATCTCCAAATTTGCAGATGGCTCCAAGTTAGGTGGGAAGGTGAGCTCTGAGGAGGATGCAGAGATCCTTCAGTGTGATTTGGACAAATTGAGTGAGTGGGCAAATGAATGGCAGATGCAGTATAATTCGGATAAATGCGAGGTAATCCACTTTGGTAGTTTAGGAAAGACAGACTGTTATCTGGATGGCCATACATTAGGAGAAGTAATTTGCAACGAGATCTGGGTGTCCTCACACAGCAGTCGCTGAAGGTAAGCATGCAGGTGTAGGAAGGAGTAAAGAATGCAAATGATGTGTTGGCCTTCATAGTGAAAGGATTTGAGTACAGGAGCAGTGTTGGCTTGCAATTATACAGGGCCTTGGTGAGGCCACACCTGGAATATTGTGTGCAGTTTTGGTCTCCTTATCTGAGGAAGGATGTTCTTGCTCTACAGGGAGTGCAGCTAAGGTTTGCCCGACTGATTTCTGGGATGGCAGGATGGACATATGAGGAGATTGAGTCTGTTACGATTGAATTCATTGGAGTTCAGAAGAATGAGGAGGGTGGGGTTCACAAAAGACTGCAAAGAGCACCCAATTTTTTTTTCTCCAATTAAGGGGCAATTTAGCATGGCCAATTTACCAACACTGCACATCTTTTTGGGTTGTGGTGTGAGACCCACGCAGCCATTGAGAAAATATGCAAACTCCACACGGACAGTGACACGGAGCCGGGATCAAACCCGGGTCCTCGGCTGTGTGAGGCAGCAGTGCTAACCACTGAGAAGCCTATAAAATTCTAACAGGACTAGACAGGGTAGATGCAAGGATGTTCTTGATAGTGGGAGTGTCCAGAGCCTGGCAGCATAGTCCGAGTATACAGAGTATAGGACAGAGATCAGGAGAAATTTCTTCACCCAAGAATGGTCGGCCTGTGGAATTCATTACCACAGGAAGTAGTTGAGGCCAAAACAAGGAGGAAACATGCTAGGGATGGCTGAATGGCCACCTGCTATTTTCTATGTTTTAAGCATAATGAACGCCGAGCTTTCAGGCTCATACATTTCCCCTTAATGCTAGTGTGCCACAGAGTGGCAAAAGTTTTCATTCCAACCTGTATGGGGAAAGCAACAGCAGGACAAATTATATACAATAAGATTACTATCCTAATTGTGCCCAAAGTCAGACGAAAAAGTACTCATATCAAACAAACATAAAAGTCATCATATATCAGAAACATAACATAGGAGTAAGATTATACAACAAGTGCAGTCCTCACTGAAACTACTATTGTTTAAATGAGAAGTAAACAGTCAATCAAAGCCAGAAGATGTAAAACATCCCTTATTTGTACTTTTGTGCTCCAAAATATATTACCTTCTATAGTCTGCGACCTCACTAAAGATGAGTGTGGCCCCTGTGAATTGTCCATTTTGCAATGTCCACCCGGTTCCTCTGCAAACTCTGAATGGAGCTTCAGGAACTCCAGGACTGCAAATGCAGCCCGCTTCTGTACACAGTCTATTATTTTCTCCAAAGCTTGTGAATCTTCGTCTCTCACCCTAAGGCATAATGTTTCCATTTCCCTCACGTTAGCTCGTAGCTGCTGTAGGACAAAGTAAAAGGAAAAAATGTCTATACTAAACAGGTCTAGTAGTTATGATCAGTTTTCAGAGAACTTTTGTGGTTATGAAAGTAAGGAGTAGACTGTTGCAGCACTTACATATTGATCAATCACTCAGTTGAAGTAGCACCACTGCCAGAGGCAAAGAAATCCTCTTTACCCAACAAATTGTCATAACCACCAACTCAGGAAAAAAAAACCACATGAATCTATGTGAATCGTGAACTCTGGCATCAAACCATTTGTCCTTATTACCAGATTCTTAACTATTGATTAAACCAGTTCTGTCATGAATGGAATTTGGGGGAATTCACAATTAAATTGCACGTTGAATCTTTCCACCACTACAATATCTTACGCAATCTTAAAATAATCCGAAACAAAATTTTATTTAAGTATGATGTAAGTGTGCATTTGTGTTTATCTATTAATATCATGAACTTTGATTAAGCTTTCAACCCCCGAATTTCTCTTCACCCTTAGTTTGGTATTTATTCCTTCCATTATTTATATCTTAGCACATGATTCCTTCACACATTTTAATGTTAAAATGTTATAGAAATGCAAATGTATTACTTTTAAGCTTAAAAAGTCAATAAGTAAAAAAGACTAACCTTTTACCCACATTTCACTAATATTCAGTAATCTTGCAAAAGAAGCAAATATGATGTGAGAAAAAGCTTTTTCACACAAGTGCTTGAGGTCTGGATTGCATAGCCTGCAAGTGTGGTGGAGGCAGATTCAATCGAGGCATTCAAGAGGGCATTGGTGATTGTTTCTATTCAAGTAATGTGCAGGGAGAGGGGAAAAGGTAGGGAAATGGCACTAAATCATAACGTTCATTCAGAGAGCTGGTGCTGACACGATGGGCCAAATGGCCTCCTGCGCCATAACATTGTGAAATGCATCTTATTTACATTTGGACCAATCATTTTCTTTTCTGCAAAATCAAAGAATGAGTGAACATGAATATATTAAAAGTGAAGTGAGTGTTTGTCTAGTTGAGCACATAGCACTGCCTACTTCAAAATCAATGCATCACGTGCAAGGCACACACAGATCCTAATGGTAATAATCAGTGCTAAGGTTCTCTTTTCACTCTGGTCACTGTTTTCACAGCTGGTAATATCAGCCACTTGTGCAGTGTAACATGGCATTGCATAACTGATACGAACATGACTATCAACTGGTTGCTACTACTATGGCCATGTCCCACGTAACAGCTCTTCACTGGAGGTGCCACTGGTTTTGTTGCATGTTTGATAGGGGATTGAAATGCAGGGTGACTCACCAATCTAATGTAAATCAACCAGTGCTCAGATTATTGCTTGAGGTCTCCTACTAACAATGAAGAGCGTTGTTGATTAGAACAGCAGAATAGTGTGTTTCAATGTCTCGCTACATAACTGAGAAAAAACCTGGCTGATAGCATTCATTGTCAACTGAAGCCAATCTTTTGGAAGATCTGGGGCGGGCCATGTCCCCACGCCAGCGTCAAAACGCGGTGTTTCACTCTGACTTTCCTTATGAAAGTCCAGAGTGATTCCCCAATTTGCAGGGGCTAGCAGGGCCCCGGAGAGCTTCCTGCAGCCCTAGCTGCGGATATGAGGCCCTGAACTACCGGTCGGGAGTCCGCGCATGTGCACTGTGGTGGGCGCCCCGTGGGACATAGCGGACTCACACCGCGGAGCAGCTCCAGTAACGTAGGTCCCCCCGAGATCGCGCACGCGCCCGGATTGGTGCCGTCCGATCGCTGCCCCGGCTGTCAATGAGGCGCCCTCCGCATATGCAGCTGCGGACTGAGTCGGCAGCCGCCACGCCATGTTTCCGACAGGTTAGACCATGAGAGGCCCATGCCATCAGGAACTCAGCCAGGTATACATGGAGAATCGCGGGAGGGCCTCTGTCAATGACCCCTACCCGTGCCGCATAGACCACGCGCGCGTGATTCGTGGAGAATCATGGGATTGGCTTCACGCCGGATTCTGGCGGTGATGCTCATTCTCCGCTCCCACGCCGATCGCGATTTCGGCGCGGAGGCTCGGACAATCCCGCCCCGGAGCTTTTCAATAAATAGTTGTTTGGCACTTGAGTATTGCTGAAATAAAAGACATGTTGAAGCTTTTCGACTTGCACTCATCAGGACTCAAGAATAACTATATCAGAGGAAAACAATAATCTATACCGTTTGTGAAGCGAGAGTGCTGATTGGTTGGCAAGTGGGCATTGATTTATAAAGGCATTGTCATGGAGAATATACCAGTTCATGCTGACTAACAGTTAACCCACACGTGGGAGAGTATCATCAGGCGAATGAGACTTCGGGAGTTCTTCCACAGGCCACAAGAGGCCGACAGCAAACCGATGAGTCAACCAATGAACCGGAACAGCAGACCGAGAGATCTGCGGTGCGGCAACCGAAGAGAAAAGAGTCGAATTGGACCCCTCCGGAAGGCCGCTGCCCTAGACTCGACATGTATGCTCAAGCCGTTAGGAGTCGTGTCAATGCCAGATTCATCAGTCGCATTCACAAGACAGCCCCGAACGTCACCCAAGCACAGCGCAACGCCATCCACGCTCTCAAGACCAACCGCAACATCGTCAAAAAACGAGCAGACGAAGGGGGGCCACTGTCATACTGAAGAGAACGGACTACTGCAAAGAAGTGTACCGACAACTCAACAGCCAGGAACACTACAGACAGTTACCTGCAGATCCGACCAAGGAACACACCCGCCAACTCAACCGACTGAACAGAACTTGGATCCAGACTTTCAGAGCACCCTATGTGCTCTCATCCCACGTACTCCCCGCATTGGAGATCTCTACTGCCTACCGAAAATACACAAGTTATATCAGGCAATGGGACCCTGTTGAGAACCTCTCTGGCTACATAGAGGGCATCTTGAAACCTATCGTACAAGGTCCACCCAGCTTCTATCGCGACACGGTGGACTTCCTACAAAACTCAGCAGCCATGGACCAGTTGAACCAGGAACATTCCTCGTCACAATGGACGTCTCGACACTCTACAGCAGCATCCCCCATGACAATGGCACTGCTGCAACAGCCTCAGTACTCAACACCGACAACTGCCAATCGCCAGACGCAATTCTGCAACTCATCCACTTCATTCTGGATCACAACGTCTTCACCTTCGACAACAAGTTCTTCATCCAGATGCACGGAACAGCCATAGGGACCAAATTTGAACCTCAATATGCCAACATCTTCATGCACAAGTTTGAACAAGACCTCCTCACCGCACAGGTCCTTCAACCGACGTTATACACCTGATACATCGATGACATTTTTTTCCTTTGGACCCTTGGCGAAGAATCACTGAAACAACTACACGATGAGATCAATAAGTTCCATCCCACCATCAGACTCACCATGGTCTACTCTCCAAAATCGGCTGCATTCTTGGCACACTCATCTCCATCAAGGACGGTCACCTCAGCACTTCACTGTAGGCCCATGGATAACCTCACGATGCTCCACTTCTCCAGCTTCCACCCTAAACACATTAAAGAAGCCATCGCCTTTGGACACGCCCTCTGTATACACAGGAGCTGCTCAGGCGAGGAGGAGCATAACAGACATATACAGATGCTGAAAGATACCCTCGTCCGAACAGGATATGGCGCTGGACTCATCGATCACCAGTTCCAACGTGCCACAGCAAAAAAACCGCACCGACCTCCTCAGAAGACAAATACGGGACACGATCGACAGAGTACCCTTCGTCGTCCAGTACTTCCCCGGAGCGCAGAAACCACAACATCTCTACGTTGCCTTCAACACATCATTGATGAAGATGAACATCTTGCCAAAGTCATCCCCACACCCCCACTACTTGCCTTCAAACAACCGCGCAATCTCAAACAAACCATTGTTTGCAACAAACTACCCAACCTTCAGAACAGCGACCACAACACCACACAACCCTGCCAGGGCAATCTCTGAAAGATGTGCCAGATCATCGACATGGGTACCACCATTACACGTGAGAACACCATCCACCAGGTACACGTTACATACTCGTGCGACTCGGCCAACGTTGTCTACCTCATACGCTGCAGGAAAGGATGTCCGAAGCATGGTACATTGGCGAGACCATGCAGACGCTACGACAACGGATGAACGGACATCGCACGACAATCGCCAGGCATGAATATTCCTTTCCAGTCGGGGAACACTTCAGCAGTCGGGGAACACTTCAGCAGTCGAGGGCATTCAGCCTCTGATCTTCGGGTAAATGTTCTCCAAGGCGGCCTTCAGGACCCGCAACAACGCAAAATCGGCGAACAGAAACTTATAGCCAAGTTCCGCACACGTGAGTACGGCCTCAACCGGGACCTTGGATTCATGTCGCATTACATTCATCCCCCACCATCTGGCCTTGGCTTGCGTAATCCTACCAACTGTCCTGGCTTGAGACAATTCACACCTCTTTAACCTGGGGTTACCCCTATCTCTGGATCTGTAAAGACTTAATTACCTGAAAATGTTCGCACTCAAAGCATTGTCTTGCAGCTTTGACTTTGTTTCTATATGCTTCTGGAACATACCTCTTCATTCACCTGAGGAAGGAGCAGAGCTCCAAAAGCTAGTGATTTGAAACAAACCTGTTGGACTTCAACCTGGTGTTGTAAGACTTCTTATTTGATTGAGTAAGGCATTCCCCTGGGGAATGAATCAGCAAATGGCTGTCACTTACTTTGTTTAGCTGAAATGTGTTTACATCTTCTTTCTGCCTGCAAAGAACAGGGCTCTGGGTATTGATATATGTAGCCTCCAGAACACGCAAATACACCACACTGTGGGCCTGAGTCTGACAATCTTAATTTGCTGAATTGCCCCCCCCCCCCCCCCCCCATTAATATCCTACGGGTTACCATTGACTAAAGACTGAACTGGACTAGCCATATAAATACTGTGGCAGCAAGAGCAAGTTAGAAGTTGAGAATTTGGCAGAGTGTAACTCACCACCTGACCCCCCCCCCTCACATCCCAAAAGCCTGTCCACCATCTACAAGGCAGGAGTGCAATGGAATACTCTCCACTTGCCTCAACACCATCCAGCCATCTTGAGTGGCAAGCTATCCACGCCATCTTGCCCAATGTTAAGGTCAATGACCTGTCATCAGAATAATTCTGATGCAAGCTTATTTATTAGCCTGAAATGTTTAACTTTGTTTCTCTCTCTACAGATGCCGCCAGATCTGCTGAGTATTTCTACCAATTTCTGAACTTATTTTTAATAGCTTTCGGTTAAATGTTTATCTTAAGTAATGGTTTTCGTACATTCTACCTTGGATACATCTATTTTCCACTTTCACCTTCTTTGCTTTTTAAAAAGTAAAACCCAAGTGCTCATTAAGCAATTATTTCATCTCAATTGGCAACTCATGAAATAGAAATATGTATTGTGACAAAGAAAGAGACAGAACAGCAGTGGGAATTATTTAAAACATTGATCAGTAGTGTTCGCAAGAAACATATTCAACAAAGTAGCCAGTAATGAACGTCATGGATGAATAAAGAGATAAGGTGAAAATCAAAACTATATCCACTAGGTTCCTTCGGCGAGATCTCTCGGATCTTCCAGTCCTGCCAATGGTGCCCGCCGCGGGTTTCCCGGCGGCATGTAGTGAACTCAATGGAAAATCCCATTCATAGCGGCAGGACCAGAAGATCCTGCTGCTGGTCAATGGCTGGCGACCTTCCACCGCCAAGAAACACGCCACAGGGAAGCCAGAGAATCTCGGCCATAGACTGCAAACGGGAATACGAAGAGGTTAGGAAAGAAGTAAAAGATTAGCAAAGCAAACCCAGAACAGAAAATTAAATTATCAAGGAATAAAAAAAGAAACACAAACACTCTGTATGCATCTATCAGGATAGGAATTGGACCATGAAGGGATGCTCAAGTTAAACTCACAGATAATGGCATTTAAATGGCAAGAAATTCAGAATATTCCACCCAAGTATTTACCAGAGGCACTAAGAAAACGCAATGACACGAGAAGAAAAGATCAAAACAGATATGAAAGCATTTAAGATAGAAAGGGTGGAGATAAATTGATCAACTAATCATAATGAAGCAGGATAAAATCCTAGGTCACGATGAACTGCATTGTGCCTATTAAACAACTTACATATATAGAGGACATTTAATGTTGTAAAATGTCCTGAAGGACTTTAACAAGAGCAATATTAACAAAAACATATTTGGTACCAAATCACAGGAAAAGGAATCAGGGCAGATGATCAAAAGCTTTATCAAAGAGGTAGATTTTAAGGAACATCTTAAAAAGAGAGGGAATTCCAGCAACCATGGCCAAGGCAATTGAAAACAGAATTGCCAATGGTGGAGTAATTAAAATCAGGGACGCAGAAAAGGCCAGATTTGGAGGAGCACAGGTATTGTTAAGGCGTGTTGGGCTAGAAGTGGCTGCACAGTTAGGGAGGGGGGTGGAGATCATGAATTTTTTGAAAACAAGGATCAGGATTTTAAAATTGAGGTGATGTCCAACAAGGAGCTGGTGAAGATCAGAAAGCTCAGGGTTGGTGGGTAAACGAAATTTGGAGTGAATTAAGGTACAGGCACCAGAGTTTTGGATATACACATTATATCGTGTGGAAAATGAGAGATAATTCAGGATACCAGTGAAATAGTTATTCCTAGAGGTAACAAAGACATGGATGCGGGTTTCAG
This sequence comes from Scyliorhinus canicula, assembly GCF_902713615.1. Lineage (NCBI taxonomy): Eukaryota > Metazoa > Chordata > Chondrichthyes > Carcharhiniformes > Scyliorhinidae > Scyliorhinus > Scyliorhinus canicula. The sequence goes on from NC_052150.1 coordinate 129,052,979, forward strand.
CAGCAGAATTGCTGGTGCAGGGTCAGAGTTGAGTGATGTTACAGTGATTGAAGTAGGTAATCATGATGATAGTGTAATTATGTGGTAGAAAACTCATCTCAAGGTCAAACACACCAAGTTAGTGAATATTCTTGCAGCAGAGATGGAAATGGAGAACAGAGAACAGAATTTGCAGCAAAGCCAAAATACAATGGCTTCAGTCCTCCCAATATTATTTGGAGGAATCGGTTTGGAGGAAATTTCTGCACATCCACTATTGGAACTAAATGTCATCAGAATACAGGTGGAATGTGATGCTGTGTTTACAGATGATATTGTTAAGTGGTAACATGTATATGGGATATAAAAGGAGGCTAAGGATAGATCTTTGGCGACCTTCAGCATTAGCATAGCAAGAGTGGGAAGAGAAGCTACAATTGATCATTCTCTGGTTACAATTCAAAATTAAAGAGAAAGGGCACATACTGCACAGATATTTTTAAATTTATTTATTAATGGGATATGGGTTACATTGGCAAAGCCAGTTTTTATTTAATGTCCTTGAGAAGGAATCGGTGAGTCACCTTCTTGAAATGCTGCAGTCTGCATGGTACTCGTGCAGTGTGGGTAGGTAGAGTCCCAGAATTATGATCCACCAACAATGATGAAACAATATAGTTCCAAGTCAGGATGGTGTGCGACTTAGAGGGGAACTTATAGCTGGTGGTATTCCCTTGTAGTTGCTGCTCTTGTCGGTTTAGGTAATTGAAACAGGGTTTGGGAGGGGCTGTCTAAGAAGCCTTGGTGAATTGCTGCAATGCATCTTGTAGATAATACACATTTCAGCCACGTTGTGTCAGTGGTGGAAAAAATGATTGGTTAAGGTGCTAAATGGGGTGCCAATCAAGCAGGTTACTTTCTCCTGATGGTATTAAACGTTTTGAATGTTGTTGAAGCTGCATTCTTTTAGGCAAGTGGAGAGTATGCCACCACACAGCCATAGGGGCTGGTTTAGCACAGTGGGCTAAACAGCTGACTTGTAAAGCCGAACAAGGCCAGCAGCGCAGGTTCAATTCCTGTACTAGCCTCCCCGAACAGGCACCGGAATGTGGCAACTAGGAGCTTTTCACAGTAACTTCATTGAAGCCTACTTGTGACAATAAGCGATTTTCATTTCATTTCATTTCATTCCTAACTTGCACCTTCTGGGTAGTGACACTGCAGCCTCTGACTTACTCAGTATATATGTGGCTGGAATAAAAATAGAAAATGCTGGAAAAACTCGGGATTTAATGATGGTAATACAGCTGCATGTTGGGGGGGGGGGGGGGGGGTGCTGGGGGAGGTTGGTTAGATTCTCTCTTGCTGGAGATGGCCATTGCCTGGTACTCATGTGCATGAAGGTAACATGTTACTTATCAACCCAAGACAGGGTGTTGTCCACATCTTGTTTCATGTGGGCATGGGCTGCTTCCGTATATGAGAAATTGTAAACAGACCTGAACTGTGCAAAATCATCATCTGCCATTCGTTGAACAGCTGAAGATATTTGAGCTGAGAACACTGCCCTGAGAAACACATGCTGCAACGTCCTGAGGCTGAGAGGATCGATTTCCAACAACAACCACCATCTTCTGTTGTGCTTGAGAGATTTCCCCCAAAATCCACTGGCTCCAGTTCTACTACATTTCCTTGGTGCACTCGCAGCCAAATACTGCCTTGCTCTCAAGGGCAGTCACTCTTACCTGACCTCTGGAATTCACCACTTGCACCAAGGCTTTTAATGAGGTCAGGAGTTGAAATTCCTGACAGAACCCAAATTGAGAATCAGTGAACAGGTAATTGAAGAATAAGTGCTGTTTGATAACACTGTCAACAACACTTTCCTCCACTTTGTTGATGATTGGCAGGGACTGATAGGGCAGTAATTGGCCAAATTGGATTTGTGCTGCTTTTTGTGGACAAGATATACTTTCTACTTTATTGCGGTATATGCGAGTGTTGTACATGTACTAGAACAGATGGGCTAAAAGCACAGCTAGCTTTGGAGCTCAAGTCTTCAGCACCAAAGCCGGGATGTTGTTAAGTCCCATAGCCTTTGCTGTACCAAGTACACTCAGTCATTTCTTGATGTCATGTGGATTGAAGCACATTTGTCTACGTCTGACATCTCTGCTGATGGTGACCTCAAGAGGACACTGGGAAGGCACTTCTGAGTGAAGGTGATTGCCTTTGTCTTTTGCATCATTATGTTAGGCTCTGCCGTCATTGAAAATGGGGATGTTCATGGATGCTCCTCCTTGTTTAAATGACCATCATTCATTCGGGGCAGCACGGTAGCTAGCATAAATGCTTCACAGCTCCAGGGTCCCAGGTTCAGTTCCCGGCTGGGTCACTGTCTGTGCGGAGTCTGCACGTCCTCCCCGTGTGTGCGTGGGTTTGCTCCGGGTGCTCCGGTTTCCTCCCACAGTCCAAAGATGTGCGGGTTTGGTGGATTGGCCATGCTAAATTGCCCGTCGTGTCCTAAAAAGTAAGGTTAAGGGGGGGGTTGTTGGGTTACGGGTATAGGGTGGATACGTGGGTTTGAGTAGGGTGATCATTGCTCGGCCCAACATCGAGGGCCGAAGGGCCTGTTCTGTGCTGTACTGTTCTATGTCTGGCAGGAGCAGGACTTTAGGTTTGATCTGATTTCTTGTTTGTAGGATCACATCTCCTTCTGGTTTGAGGGCATATTGTGAATCTGTCAGGTTGTCGCCTCAACTTGAGTTACTCTTGGAGGTGCCTCTGGCATGCTGTTCTACAGTCCTCATTGAGACAGGGTTGTTTCCCTGGTTTGATGGTGGTGGCAGATTGAATGATGTGATTGGATATCAATTTACAGATTGTGATGGAATATATTTCTTGTGCTGCTGTAGCACATAGTACCTCATGGATATTCTGAACTGATAAATCTTTTTCTAATCTATCCCAATGAGCATGATGGTGGTGCAGCATAACGTAAAGCGGTATGCCCTCAGTGTGAAGACAGAATGTTGTTTCTAAAAGGAGCTTACTCCTAACAATATTGTTCATCCTTCAAAGTGAAGATGATCATGTTCATATTCTGGGTGTTTAGTAAGGTCCTGTGGGTACATAAGTGACTGCCACAGCCAATCTGTACATGAAAGGTTCTGCTGCAAATAAGGCAGGATATTACATACAAATGAATTTTGTATGAGTTGCTAGCTCAAGATTTCCTTTCCGCCTCTGATAAGCACTTCTTTTCAAAGGAAACCACACCTATTTATATTCGGTTGCATCAGTGCAGTGATCCTCGGTGAGCTACCTCTTGGACTTGAAATTGATGACAAAATTCCTAAATGAAGCCTTCTGTCCTTCTAGCACTTCCTCTGACCGCCATGAGAGTGCACCACAGACTCTAAATCGCCATAAGGGTGTGTCAGGCATTCTGGGTGCGTGAGCAGCCAACTCAGTTGTGATTATCTCCGTATTGTGTGAATGCTTGGCATTCTATCTAGGGTGTGCACCTCAGTATCTGGGGTATTTTGCCCTGCCATCTGATCTTCTTAAGCTTCTGAAGGCAGCTGAATTGAAAGTAGTTGAGCTTCTTGGCATGACGTTGGTACACAGCCCTCATCTCACATGCGAGAGGAAAAAGACATACTTTTATACAGTGCCTTTCACAACCAAAAGTATGCTTTTGCAATGTAATCGCTGTTTTAAGAAACATGGCAGCCAATCTGCAGACAGCAAACCTCCACAAACAATAAATGTGATAATGACCAGATAATCCGTTTTTGTAAAACTTGTTGATTGAAGCATAAATATTGACCAGGACACTACAGATAATTCTCCTGCTCTTCAAAATCATGCTATAGAATCTTGTACATTCACATGAGAGCGCATTTAAAGCCTCGGTTTAATATTTCATCTGAGAAACAGCACCTCTGACTGCAGCACTCCCTCAGTAGTGCATTGAAGTCTCAGCCTTGACTTTTGCACTCAAGTCCTGGAGTGGGACTTGAAACAACGAAAGTTGCCATATTCCCCGAGGACCATAGACTGCTCTCCCTTTTTGAGAAAGAGCTGACTGGTGGGGATTTAACCTGAGGGGCACCACACCTCAGGCGAGGGGTGAGGTTGAGAAGGCATGGATATTCCAGAATTGAATTGAATCCATGCTCCACATCACCAGCCAGCCAGGCAGTCAACAAAGCTAACCGACCCCAACAACCTTCTTGATTCAAAGCTGAGAGTGCTACCCACTGTGCCATGGCTGACACTTACAATATAGCAACATTCGAATATCATACCATCCAGGACAAAGCAACCTACTTAATCCACCAGCTGAATTACTTACTTGCTCCACCACCATGGCTGCCTTTTGGAAGATGTAGTAAAGCATCTCACCAATGCTTCTTTCACAGCGACTCCCAACCTCCAGCACCTAAAGAACCCGGAGCCAGGTGCCAGGGAACACCACCAGCTACAAGTTCCCCTCAAAATCAGACACCATTCTGACTTGGAACTATATTGCCATTCCTTCATTGTCACTTGGTCAAAATGCTGGAACTCCCAACCTAGCAGTTTGTGGGTGTATCTATACTACATGGACTGCAGCAGTTCAAGATGGCAACTCACCACCAACTTCTCAAGGGCAATTAGAACAGGCACTAAACGCAGGCCTGGTTAGCAACTCCCATATCCAAAAGATTTTTAAAATTCCCTTAATTTAGATATTTAGTAACTTCACCTTTGGGCTAATGCCAGAAAGGAAATATGCCCGTGTGCCAAGATACTGGGTCGAAGCAAGATCAGCTGACATTTGCTAGTTTCAATATTTTTCACCTGCAATTAGTGGTATTTTGGTACACAGTGGGCAGCCTGTTAAGGCTTTCATTTTCCCGCAGGCTTCACTTCGAGTAGTGAATTATAAGAATTTAATTTGGGTACCTATGTGCTGCAACATTTTTAGTGGAAGTTAAACTTTAGTAATTTTGGAGAAAACATCTTGCTATCACCTCATTCTTCGCCTCAATAAAATTCTGAGTCACAATATCTTCATGGTGCAATGCAAGATGCACACATATGGATGCTTAAATAGCTAGGATTTAAATTGCAAAATTCACCCTGTTCTCTCATTTTTCTTCATCAGTACAAAATGAACAGTTTAAACACATCTTTGAGATTATTAAGGTGAAGAGAGGATTATATATTTAATTGTAAAATTCATCCTGCGGTAGTTGGTCTCCTGAAGCGCCTTAGTGTCTTGTTTTATGAGACAAGGTGTTAAACTGTGATTGTTCCCTGGCTATTAATTCTCAGCCTCCTCTTCTGAATAATGAATAGGAAGCACTGAGTACAGAGGTAAGCAAAAGAAAATGTTTCAAGCACCTATCTTGCAAAAAGGTAAAATAGCTGTCTTGTTTGAGTGGCCAACTACTGGACAGTGGTTTCTAAATAATAAGTATGCTCGTCAGATATAGGAGCAGAATAGGCCATTTGGTCCATCGAGTATGCTCCGCCATTCAATCATGATTGCTGTGTTTCGTCATCCCCATTCCCCTGCCCTCTTCCCGTAACTCCTGATCCCCTTATCAATAACCTATCTATCTCTGTCTTAAAGACACTCAGTGATTTGGCCTCCACAGTCTTCTGTGGTAAAGATTCACCAACCCCCCCCCCCCCCCCCGACTGAAGAAATTTCTCTCAGTTTTAAAGGATCATTCCTTTCATCTGAGGCTGTGCCTTCGGATTCTAGTTTCTCCTATTAGTTGAAACATCCTCTCCACGTCCACTCTATCCAGGCCTTCAGTATTCTGTAAGTTTCAATAAGATCCGCTTTGATCCTTCTAAACGCCATTGAGAACAGACCTAGAGTCTTCAACTGCTCCTCATATGACAAGCCCATCATTCCCTGGATCGTTCTTGTGAACCTCCTCAGGACTCCCTCCAAGGCCAGCACATCCTTCCTTAATTAAGGGGCCCAAAACTGCTCACAATACTCCAAATGGGGTCTGACCAGAGCCTTATACAGCCTCAGCAGTACACCCTATTCTTATATTCTAGCCCTCTCAAAATGAACGCTGACATTGCATTTGCCTTCCCAACTACCAATGTAACCTGCATGTTAACCTTAAGAGAATCCTGAACCAAGATTCTTAAATCCCTTTTTCCATAGTTTTTCCCCCCATTTAGAAAATAGTCTGTGCCTCTATTTTTCCTTCCAAAGTGCATAACTTCACACTTTTCCACATTGCATTCTATCTGCCACTTCATTGTCCACTCTCCTAGCCTGTCCAAGACCTTCTGCAGCCTCCCTGCTTCCTCAATACTACCCATCCCTCTACATATCTTTGTATTATCTGCAAACTTAGCAACAACAGCCTCAGTTCCTTCCTCCAGATCATTAACGTCTATCGTGAATAGCTGTGATCCCCACACTGTCCCCTGCGGAACACCACTAGTCACCAGCTGCCATCCTGAAAAAGGTACCTTTATCCCCACTCTCTGCCTTCTGCTAGTTAGCCAATCCTCTATCCATGCCAGTATCTTACCCCTAACACCATGGGCTCCTATCTTATTTTGCAGCCTCCTGTACAGCACCTTGTCAAATGCCTCATGGAAACCGAATAGATCACGTCCACTGGCTCTCCTTCGTATAACTTCCTCGTTGCCTCCTCAAACAATTCTTCTTTTTAAATGTTTTTATTGAAGTTTTTACATATTATACACTATACATTCGGTAAGGATAACTGTGCTGGTTACAATGTACATGCCATTTTCCTCTGTGCCGATCCCCTCTTCCTCCCCCTTCCCCGACCCCTTCATTTGTTCTTTCAGAGCCCTTTCCTTGACCCTTTACTGTACAATGGGCGGTTATCTGCTATTTACATATGGGAGGTGCCCCCCCCCCCCTTCCATTGTTGACGTTTGGCCTCCCCCTTTTCTTCTTCCCTCTCCCTGTCGTATTTTTGGCATTCTCTCAGGGGTTCCTTTTCCAGGCCCACTGGCTCCTATAGCTAGGAGCCTGTAGATAACTCCCATCAGGCTATTTTTTCCCATGCGATTCCTCAACTTTACCCACGCAGATTCTGCACCTATATCGCTTCTTATTATCGATTTAATTTCATTTCTTACGAAAAATGCAACCCCTCCCCCTCGACGCATCTACCTGTCCTTTCGATAGGACAGATATCCTTGGATATTTAGATCCCAGCCCTGATCCTCTTGCAGCCATGTCTCTAAGATGCCCACATCGTACTGGCGAATTTCAATGTGCACTTCAAGCCCATTTACCTTGTTTTGTTTATGCATGCATTTAGATATAACACTCTCGGTCCTGCATTGACCACCCTCCTTCTCATAGTTGTCCCTTCTCTGTTGTGCCTGAAGTTAGATTCCTGCCACCTTCTATACTCTCTGTTCTATTGCGTGTTCTGGAATCTTTACTAACCTCTTCTGGGCTCTCGGCCCCTTTAACTGGTTTAGGGTCCTCGTCATTACTCTGCACTTCTACCTTCTCCTTTCACTTTGATTTTCTAATTTTCCATGAAACGCAACCCTCCTCCCCACAATTTCGTTTAAAGCCCTAGATATGTGATTTTTAAGAACTCTGGTACCAGCATGATTCAGGTGAATAGAGTCCCATTGGAACAGCTCCCTCCTTCCCCAGCACTGGTACCAATGCCCCATGAATTCAAACCCATTTCTCCCATACCAATCTTTGAGCCACACATTTCCCTCTTTAATCTTACTGACCCTCTGCCAATTAGCTCATAGATCAGGTACTAATCCGGAGATTATTAATTTTTTTGTTCTGCTTTTTAATTTGGCCCGTAGCTGTTCATATTCCTTCAGCAGAACCTCTACCCTTGTTCTAGCTATGTTGCTGGTACCTACATGAACCACAACAACTGGATCTTTACCCTCCATTGCAGCCCAGATGAGGTATCACAAACTCGAGCACCAACACGATCTTAGTCACAGAGAATAGTGGGCTGGATTTTCCCACAATGAGACCATGTCCCCACGTTGGCGTAAAAACGCTGGCGTTTCACTCCCCAGTTTCCTGCAAAAATAGAGGTATTCATCTACCCTGAAGGGGCTAGCAGGGACCGGGGAGGATACAGGCCCCCGCACTTCCAGTTCCCAGTCCGCGCAAACGCACAGCGGCGGCCTTCAGCGGCTGCGCCATGGCGGACTCGGACAGCGGACCATCAGCAAGAAACAAGGTCCCCCAATCGGCCCCGCGCCCCTCCATCGGACCAGCCCGATCGCTGCGCTGGCCGCCCATAAGGCCCCCACCGGTGCTAGATACCCTGCCCCACAGTGCGAGAGTCCCAACCGGCAATACTGGTTAGAACCACGCCGTTGGGGAATCAGCCGGTCAGGATCGGAGTATCGCTGGGAGGGCCTCTGGCAATGCCCCCCCCCCCCCCCCCCCAGCCGCGTGGCATGATTGACAGATGAGCGATTCTCCGGGGCCCGGAGAATCGCCGGAGCAGCAGCAGTCCCAATCCGGTCGAGAACTTCGATTCACCACCCCCGCGCCAAACGCGATTTCAGCGTGGGGCTGCGGAGAATCCAGCCCAGTGTCTATACCCCTAACTATACTATCCCCAATTGCAATTAAATTTCTTTTGTCTCCCCCCCACTTGAATGGCTCCCTGTACCACGGTGCTGTGGTCAGTTTGCTCATCCTCCCCACAGTCCCCGCTCTCATCCACACAGGGAACCAGAATCTCGAACCTGTTGGACAAGACCCAAAAGATGTTCTGTTATGTAATTTGGACATTCTGAATTCTCCCTCTGTGTACCCGAACAGGCCCGGAGTGTGGCGACTGGGGGATTTTCACAGTAACTTCATTGCAGTGTTAATGTAAGCCTACTTGTGACGATAATTTTTTTAAAAAAAATAAATTTAGTGTACACAATTCATTTTTTCCAATTAAGGGGTAATTTAGCATGGCCAATCCACCTAACCTGCACATCTTTGGGTTGTGGGGCGAAACCCACGCAAACACGGGGAGAATGTACAAACGCCATACGGACAGTGACCCAGAGCCGGGATCGAACCTGGGTCCTCGGCGCCATGAGGCAGCAATGCTAACCACTGCGCCACCATGCTGCCCTACCCGTGACAATAATAAAGATTATTCTCATTTTTATCATTAGGACAAGAGCTGAGACTACTGCAATCCTACCTCCTGGGTCCCACTACCTGTTTCACGCATAGTCACACCCTCCTGTCACTGTCCCCTGGCTGAATTCAAGGTAGTTAATCTAAGGGATGTGACTGCCTCTTGAAACACAGTGTCAACTCTCCCCCTCCCTGATGTGTTGCAGCATCCAAAACTCAGACTCCAGCTCATCAACTTTGAGCCGAAGTTCCTCAAGCAACTAACACATGCTACAGATGTGTTCACTAGGAACCAAAAATGGGGTCCACACCAGCTCCCACATCATGCAGGTACAACACATCGCCTGGCCTGTATCTCTATTTTATTCAATTCGTTTTTCATTTGTTTTTTTAAAATTTCCAGCTGATTTTTACACTTTCTACTCTGTAAAATATTTTTATATTCCCCTTTAATCTGAAGCAATTTAGACTTGAAAAACTCATTCAGAATATTACATTAAATCAAGATAGAGCAGAACGATATTGTTTGTCTGCCTTGACCCATTACAGATACAAAGCACTCCAGTGTACCTTTGAATTAAAAAAGAAATGTAGTATTATAGCTTCAATTTATACAGTCAGCCAGCGAACAGACCCAGATTATGTGATTTAGGACTGGAGGCACCAAATCCCATTCATGTACTAGTCATATTTCTGGTGGGCTAAACAATGAAAGATTAGCACACAGATGTATCCTCTAAGGCAATATTAATTTAAATCCGGGATGTTATTCTATTCAGCAACAAAAGGCACAATGGAGCTCTATCATATCACTAAAGTCACTAAATTTTCAATTACATATGAACATACAAATTAGGAGCAGGAGTAGGCCACTCAGCCCCTCAAACCTGCTGCACCTTTCAATAACCCAATCAACAATAATATTTTAAAATCATTCGGGGAAAATGGGAGGGATGCTGCATAATGGTGACGAATACATTCTAAAAGGTACTGGGTCATGTCCATAATTCAGTAGCTAAAAGTAGACACTTGCTGCCACTGAAGGATGGAAAGAAAGAGAAGTTGAATGGTCAGTCCAAGTTTCAATGTTTCCCACTAATTTTCTTTATTGTGCACAGCCTATTGTTTCAATGCTCGGTACCTTAATCTTTCAGCATCTACACCATGTGGAACGGAGACAACTTGCGAGCGACCTGCAGAGCATCTTCTAGATTCCTATGTAGCTGCACACTTGCGTAGTTTAGCAGGAATATTGCCAGGCACCGAGCGAGCAGTGAAATGGGTTATGAAACACATGCTTTCCAGTTAGCTCAATTACTGGTCAACTGGGCCCATCCGATGTTATTGAAACAGGAGCTAATATGTGCTGCGCCAGAAGATGGTGAAATGACCCATCACATTTGGGGAAGGGCAGAGGGAAGAAAAATAAAATACAGAATTTAAAACCAAATAAGTGAGCAATACTCACAAAATTTCCCCACATAAAAAGTGTTGATAAAGAAGTTTATGAAAATTCAATGTTCTCAAAATGTCATGAAGCAGATAAGCAAATGTCAATGTGAAATAAAAGGTCTCAATCTTTCAAAAGTTAAAATATATATAATTCCACTAAAGTACTTTTGCATTGAATGCAGGAATATATTTTCATTACCTTACTGTTAAGTGGTTTTTGGGCTGGTATATTTTTCCAAAGCACATATCTTGCGCAATGTTTATGATTTGAAATGTAATCACTCACTCCTGACCACACAAATGCTTAAATTCATTCAATGCTCAATTAAAACTTAAATTCTTTGAGATCTCTTGAGAGCAAATTGGTCCCTTTCTTTTGGGATTTCTCCCATGTCTCTGAGACCAGATTCCTAGGCTATGTATGATGCCAACACAATATTTGCATGGCAAAGGGGTGAGAGTAATGTCCACTCTTTGGCAGATTTATGACTTTTCCGTTATTTAAATCTGCCCTTGAAAATTATTTCCTTTTTTTTTTGGAAGTCACAATTTACAATTCACAAAATCCCCCAACACCCCCTCCCAACTGTAAACGGTAACCAACTCCCAAAAGTACATGATAAACAAACCCCAACAATTGTAGCAACCATCACTTGCCCGCCGCCCCCCACCCCCCTCCCCACCACCACCAATTTGGAGCAAATGTCACCTTTTCCAGGGTCAAAACTCCAGCAGGTCACCCACCACGCCGAGGCACAGGGTAGAGAAGGTGACCTCTACCCAACAAAACCCGCCTATGAGCAATCAGCTATGGTAAAGGCTAAAACATCTGCCCCCGCACCTGCCTACAGCTCTGGCCGATCCGATACCCCAAATATAGCTTGTGGGGGACTAGGTTCTACGTCCACATGTAAGACGCCCGAAATGGTGCTGAACACTGTCCTTCAAAACCTTTCCAGCTTCGGGCAGGACCAAAACATATGAACGTGGTTCACAGGGCCCCTCCCACATCGCCCACAGATATCCTCCACCCCTTCAAGCAGCCTGCTCATCCTAGACATTGTAAAGTGCGCCCTGTATACTACCTTCAACAGTATCAGCCCCAGCCTAGCACGTGAAGTAGAAGCATTTACCCTCCGCAGCACCTCGCACCACAGAACCTCCTCCAGCACACCCCCAACTCTTCCTTCCACTTCACCTTAACCCCCTCCATGGGCACCATGTCCTCCTCCAAAATGCTCCCGTAAATCATCGAGACGATCCTTCTCTCCAACTCCCCCGCTGACAGCACTGCCTCCAGCAATGATGAGTCAGGCGCTATCTGAAAGGTTGGGAAGACCTTCCTCATGAAGTCCCGTACCTGCATAGACCTAAATCTTTCTCCCCGCGCCAGCACAAACTTCTCACCCAACTCCTCCAAACTCACAAATCGCTCTCCCAGAAACAAATTCTTAATTTCCTTAATCACCCTCTCTTCCCATCCCCGGAATCTTGCATCCATCCTCCCTGGCTCGAACCCATGGTTCCCCCTAACCCAGCTCCCAACCAGCAATCCTGCCGAACTGTATCCAGATCCTCAACATGGCCACCACCACCGGACTCACCGAACACTTCCCTGGGGCCATCGGGAGCGGCACCGTTGCCAGCACCCATAACCCCGACCCCCTGCAAGAGTCCGCCTCCATCCTCACCCACAAAGCATCCCCCTCCCTGTTCCATTCCCAAATCTTCTCTGCATATGCCGCCCAATAGTTATACATCAAATTTGGGAGGCTTAACCCTCCCGCCTACCGTCCCTCTCTGAAGTATCACCTTCCTCATACTAGCCCCCTTCCAGCCCAGACAAACGAGGAGATCAGACTGTCCACCCTCCTAAAAAGTGGCTTTGGCAAAAAAATGGCAGGCATTGAACAAAAACAAGAATCGTGGCAACACATTCATCTCCACTGCCTGTACCCGGCCCGCCAACCACCGAGGGAGATTGTCCCACCTCAGCAAGTCAGCCTTCACCCTCCCCACCAAGCAAGTGAAATTAAACTTCCATAGCCCTACCGAACCCTGGGCCACCTGCACCCCCAAATTCTTAAAGTGAGATGCCGCCAGAAATGGCAGCGCCCCACCCCCACCAAGAGGGGAGACCACAAAGTACTCATATTTCCCTAAATTCAATTTATACCCTGAAAACATCCCAAATCTTTGAAGCAACCCCATTATACTCCCCACCTAAGAACTCGGCTCCAACATATATAGTAAGAAGTCATCTGCACAAGTCATCACACTCCCCTTCCACAACCCCAAGCTTCTCAATGCAATGGCCAAAGGCTCTATAGCCAATGCAAACAGAAAAGGGGACACGGGGCATCCCTGCCTCGTACCCTGGTGCAACACAAAATACCCTGAGTTCATGTTATTTGTGCGCACACGTGCCATCGGTTCCTTATATAACTGCACCCACGTTACAAACTTCGGCCCAATCACAAATTTCTCCAATGCCACCATGAAATAACTCCACTTCTCCCGATCAACCGCCTTCTCCGCATCCAACGCCATCACCTCCGTCTTCTTCACTCTGCTGGAGAAAGGAGCACATTCAACAGCTTCCTTACCTTCAAGGCCAACTGTCTAGTCTGGTCTTCCCCAATCACCTTTGGAAGGCACGCCTCCAGCATTAACGCCAACACGTTTGCCAATATCTTGTCATCTACATTCAGCAAAGATATGGGCCGATATGATCCACACTCCATCAGATCCTTGTTCTTCTTAAGCAACAACCAGATGGAGGCTCGGCCCATCGTTTCCGGTAAGGCATCGCTGTCCATCGCATCCTCAAACATTGCCATCATCAACCAGCCTTCCCTTAAAGTTTTTATAAAATTCGACCAGGAACCCATCGGGTCCCGCTGCCTTCCCTGCATCCTCCCAATCGCCACCTTCACCTCCACACTGCTCTTTCCGTCTCACCCAAACACAGGCAATCTAATTTTTTGTATATAAATTTAGGTGTCCAATAATTTTTTTTCCAACTAAGGGGCAATTTAGCGTGGCCAATTCACCTACTCTGCACATCTTTTGGTTGTGGGTGTGAGACCCACGCAGACACGGGGAGAATGCAAACTCCACACAGACAGTGACCTGGGGCCGGGAACGAACACGGGTCCTCAGCGCCGCGAGGCAGCAACCACTCTGCCACCATGCTGCTCGCAAACCCGGGCACTCTAGCCCACCTAAAAACTCCCTCATTTCCTACTCCTCCTCTGGTGGCTCTGACTTATATAAGTCCATATAGAATTCCTCGAACACCTTAGTAATCTGTTCCGGAGCCACCACTAGCTCCCCGTCTTGTCCCACACCCGAACTATCTCCCTCACGCGCCCTTCCTATGGAGCTGACCTGCCAGCAAACGCTCTGCCTCTACTCATAAATAGCCCCCTTCGCTCTTCTTTTTTTTAAATAAATTTAGAGTACCCAATTAATTTTTTCCAATTAAGGGGCAATTTAGCATGGCCAATCCACCTACCCTGCACACCTTTGGGTTGTGGGGGCGAAACCCACGCAAACACGGGGAGAATGTGCAAATTCCACACGGACAGTGACCCAGAGCCGGGATTGAACCTGGGACCTCGGCGCCGTGAGGCATCAGGGCTAACCCACTGCGCCACCGTGCTGCCCCCCTTCGCCCTTCTTAACTTATGCACCACTTTCCCCATGGACAATAGGTCAAAACTCACCTGCAACTCCTTCCTCTTTGTCAGGAAGTCCAGGTCCAGGTCCCCCACGTACCACAGTGGTTAGTACTGTTGCTTCAAAGTGCCAGGGACCCAGGTTCGATTCCCTGTCACTGTCTGTGTGGAGTCTGCACGTTCTCCCCGAGTCTGCGTGGGTTTCCTCCGGGTGCTCCTGTTTCCTCCCACAAAGTCCCGAAAAACATGGTTGCTAGGTGAATTGAACATCTGAATTCTCCTTCAGTGTACCCAAACAGGCGCCAGAGTATGGCGACTCGGGACTTTTCACAGTAACTTCATTGCAATGTTAATGTAAGACTACTTGTGACACCAATAAAGATTATTAAAAATTACAAACATTTCCTCAGTTTTATAAAATATAAATAGTTGGGTTCTAATGTGGGATTTGTTTTAAAGTATTTTTATTCCAATTTTCAACGTTTTACATTTTCACACAAGAAAAGCCCCGATCCCCGCAAATCGACGGATTAAATGCTCAAAGTTGAATGGACAGTGCAGCTCACTTTGATGGTGATACATTGCAGAGGTGCACCAAGAGAGGATGGCTTTGTTTCAGCCCATCGAGTCTGCACCAACCCTCTGAAAGAGCAACCTACCCAGGCCTACTCCCCTGCCCTACCCGCAGCCCCATCTAACCTGCACATCTTTGGCCAGTAAGGGGCAATTTAGCATGGCCAATGTACCTAACGTGCACACCTTTCGACTGTGGGAGGAACCATGAGCACCCGGAGGAAACCCACGCAGACACGTGGAGAACCTGCAAGCTCCACACAGTCACCCGAGGCCGGAATTGATCCCTGGCGCTGTGAGGCAGCAGTGCTCACCTCTGTGCCACCGTGCTGCCCGTATTGTTTGGCATATTTTTCTTCCCAGTGCATCTGGTAGCCATGGAACAGCAAACAGCTGCTAAAGAATTGTCTTTCTGTCACCTGACTGTTCTAAAGCTCTTCTGGACAACTTCCCATCCTCCACATTCTAAACTACAACTTGTATAAAACTTCATCTCTTATTTAACTTTGCTGTCTGTCATCCCATCGTGTATTCTATCTCACTTGACAATGCTTGCTGACTTACATTAGCTCCTGTCTCTCGATGGAGACATGCCGTTCTAGAACCTATCCCAGAATTTTTTAAATCCCTTTATTGCCTTGGCTATCCACTCTCCTTTACCGTTGCAACTCACTATCCCTTTCAAAGTTTTCCATTCATCAAACTCCAGCTTCTTGTGGGTCCCCTTCCATATTAAATCATGATCGACAACCGTACATACTACAATCTGGGTCCTTCACTTTGGAATTCCTTTGTTAAAGCTCTCCTTCTCTTCATCATCTCCTCTTTTAAGACCCATCTTAAACTCCACTTTTGGTCACCCATCCTAATATTTCCTTCCTTGTCTTGGTGTCTGTTATTGTCTGATTGGCTCAGTGTGAAGTGCCTTTCGATATTTTGTTATGCTTAAGAGACTACATAAAGTACACATAGTTAGTTTTTCAGTAGGCTCAGCTTAGTCCTGGTCCTCCAATTACTATCTAACCTTGTTTTTTCTTTAAAAATGTTGGAACCTTGAAGTGCTGCACAATGAGGAAATTATAACTGCTTCCATAATGTGCATAATATTTCTGTGATCATACAGCAGTTGAAAGTTGGTTGAGTGCCAACTCTTTCTGTTCATGTTGTGAAAAATCCTGATGTCCACAAGAGTCCCATGTGAAATGTTGTGCATTTGAGGGGACCCTGTCAACCTTGAAATTTGTGTCTCCTGTCAAGCGGACAACTCCTTTCCAAAGTAAAAATGATGGTTTTCCCTTATGAAACCACAGAAAGTGTTACTTATTCAATAGAGATGTGCACTGTAGACTGCCTAACATAGCAGATTATTCCTGGATGGCTTGTAAGAATTAAAACCTCATGCAGCTATCCATAAAGGGAAAAGACATTAACGTCTCAGGTGCATACTCTACAATAGAACTTTTTCCATATTTATTTACTTTGGTGTTGAAACATCAGCAAAAAGCACGATGTTACTGTATTTTTCCTTTATGGATGTTGTGTATTTCCAGGATTTTCTGTTCACAATAATGAAGTATTGGCAGGGAAAAAAATAAACAAACAAAACTCAGAACGCAACCAGTAACACCAATTAACAGATAGCAAAATATAGAAACGTCACATAAAACCATAGCAGGGTTATTTTATGAAAACCTATGTAAGTGTGCTTTTCATACCAGGCCTTGGCATTTCTGTGCACCCTGTGTTTTTGCACTACACTTGAACTGTGGGTGTAACTTTATCTAAAAATTTAACATGAGAACTTCTTTAGGTGTTGATAGGAGATCTGCACTTGCGAGCAGTGTGGCTTCCTTTTCCAGACTCCCAGTCACCATTAAAAAAATCAGGCACTCTTCACATTAGTTGCACGAACTCTGTGGCCGATTTTTCAACCTGCACCGTCCTGTGACATCAGCAGGGGAGGGCCTTATAAATTCAACAACATTTTTCAGTATTGTTGAGTTGGCAGGTGTTTGCTAACTGAAAACAATACCGCGGCAGTGGAGAAGGCAGATTCAATACAAAGCATTTCAACCTTACTGCCACTCTTGTACAGATCTAAAAAAAGAGAAACCCAGATAGACACCATGGGCCTAGCTCCCATTCATGCTCTGCATTATAATAAGAAGTCTTACAACACCAGGTTAAAGTCCAACAGGTTTGTTTCAAATACTAGCTTTCGGAGCACTGCACCTTCCTCAGGTGAATGAAGAGGTATGTTCCAGAAACATTTTTATAGACAAATTCAAAGATGCCAGACAATGCTTAGAATGCGAGCATTTGCAGGTAATTAAGTCTTTACAGATCCAGAGATAGGGGTAATCCCAGGTTAAAGAGGTGTGAATTGCCTCAAACCAGGACAGTTGGTAGGATTTCGCAAGCCCAGGTCAGATGGTGGGGGATGAATGTAATCTGACATGAATCTGAGGTCTGGGTTGAGGCCGTACTCATGTGTGCGGAACTTGGCTATAAGTTTCTGCTCGGCGATTCTGCGTTGTCGCGCATCCTGAAGGCCGCCTTGGAGAACGCTTACCTGGAGATCAGAGGCTGAATCCAAGGCGGCGTTCAGGACGTGCGACAACGCAGAATCGCCGAGCAGAAACTTATAGTGTTTGAAACAAACCTGTTGGACTTTAACCTGGCGTTGTAAGACTTCTTACTGTGCTCACCCGAGTCCAACGCCGGCATCTCCACATCATCTGCATTAGAAAGTAGGGATTGCAAGGACCATCAACTGGACTAATCCATGGGTCTATTTACTGAACTATGAAAGAGTGGCATCAGCAATCGTTTCATTCCTGGCTACCGGTATAGACTACACATTCTTTTCTTAATTCAGTGGAGCCCGAGTTCAAATCTGGGCTTGATCGGCAGATCTCCTTAGCAATTCCAAGCAGAGTATTAACATTTTATTGTCAGCAGATAGGGAATTAAATAAAATACAGGTGGAAATATAAAAGAGGTAAATGGTATTAAAATATGTCCGACCAGGGGGTGATGGAACAAACTAACGGTTTCCTGCATGACCTTTTTCAAAAAGGATCAATGAAAGGAATTAACTTTTCAAAGAAAAATAGCCAGGGCCTGACAAGAAACATATCCTTCAACTTTTGGTTAGAAGGTGCGAGAGATAGAGGAGCAGATAGGTAGAGAAATTTTGAATAGGTGCAAAAGTAACACTTTTGTTGTGGTCGGGGATTTTAATTTGCCCTATATTGACTGGGGCTCACTTAGTGCTAGGTGCTTGGATGGGGCAGAGTTTATAAGGTGTATGCAGGAAGACTTCTTGATGCAATATGTAGATAGTCCAACTAGGGAAGGGGCAGAACTTGACCTGGTATTGGGGAATGAGCCTGGACAGGTGGTTGAGGTTTCAGTAGGGGAACATTTTGGGAGTAGTGACCACAATTCCGTATGTTTTAGGATACTTTTGGATAGGGATGAGGGAAGGTGCTAAACTGGGGAATTGGCAAATTATGATAACATTAAACAGGAATTGAAGAATTTGGATTGGGTGCGGCTGTTGGGGGGCAAATCAACATCGGATATGTCGGAGTCTTTCAAGCGACGGTTGATTAGGATTCAGGAAAGTCACATTCCTGAGAGAACAAGGATACGTATGAGAAGTTTAGGGAGTCTTGGATAACGAGGGATATTGTGAACCTCGTCAAAAAGAAAAAGGAAGCTTTTGTACGGTCTCGAAGGGTGGGAACAGTTGGAGCCCTTGCAGAGTATTAAGAAAGTAGGAAGGTACTGAAGTGGGAGATTAAGAGGGCTAGGAAGGGTCAAGAAAAGTTCTTTTCAAGTAGGATTAAGGTGAATTCCAAAGCTTTTTATTCATACCTAAAAAGCAAGAGGGTGGTCAGAGAAAGTGCTGGATCACTTGAGGGCAGTGGGGGGAATCGGTGTGTTGAGCCAGAGGGCAGCATGGTAGCATTGTGGATAGCACAATTGCTTCACAGCTCCAGGGTCCCCGGTTCGATTCCGGCTTGGGTCACTGTTTGTGCGGAGTCTGCACATCCTCCCCGTGTGTGCGTGGGTTTCCTCCGGGAGCTCCGGTTTCCTCCCACAGTCCAAAGATGTGCAGGTTAGGTGGATTGGCCATGATAAATTGCCCTTAGTGTCCAAAATTGCCCTTAGCGTTGGGTGGGGTTACTGGGTTATGGGGTTAGGGTAGAAGTGTTGACCTTGGGTAGGGTGCTCTTTCCAAGAGCCGGTGCAGACTCGATAGGCCAAATAGCCTCTTTCTGCACTGTAAATTCTATGATGATCCATGAAATGGCCAAGGTACTAAATGAGTATTTTGCATAAGTATTCATCAAAGAAAAGGACTTTGTGGAAGATGATTCTTGGGTAGGGTGTGTGGACAGTCTGGGTCATGTTGACATCGAAAAGGAAGAGGTATTGGGCCTCTTAAAAGACATTAAGATCGATAAGTTTCCTGGGTCGGATGGGATGTACCCCAAATACTGAGGAAAGCAAGGGAGGAAATTGCTGGGATCTTAAATGGCATCTTTGTATCGTTGGCTACAGGTGAGATCCCAGAGGACTGGAGAATAGCTAATGTGGTACCGCTATTTGAGAAAGGTAGCAGGGAGAATCCAGGAAACTATAGACCAATGAGCCTCACGTCGGTAGTAGGCAAATTTTGGGGAGAATTCTCAGGAACAGGATTTATACCCATTGGAAGCAAATGGACTCACTAGCGATAGACACCATGGCTTTGTGAACATAACATAAGAACTAGGAGCAGGAGTAGGCCATCTGGCCCCGCGAGCCTGCTCCACCATTCAATGAGATCATGGCTGATCTTTTGTGGACTCAGCTCCACTTTCCGGCCCGAAAACCATAACCCTTAATCCCTTTATTCTTCAAAAAACTATCTATCTTTACCTTAAAAACATGTAATGAAGGAGCCTCAACTGCTTCACTGGGCAAGGAATTCCATAGATTCACAACCCTTTGGGTGAAGAAGTTCCTCCTAAACTCAGTCCTAAATCTACTCCCCCTTATTTTGAGGCTATGTCCCCTAGTTCTGCTTTCACCCGCCAGTGGAAACAACCTGCCCGCATCTATCCTATCTATTCCCTTCATAATTTTAAATGTTTCTCTAAGATCCCCCCTCATCCTTCTAAATTCCAACGAGTACAGTCCCAGTCTACTCAACCTCTCCTCATAATCCAACCCCTTCAGTTCTGGGATTAACCTTGTGAATCTCCTCTGCACACCCTCCAGTGCCAGTACGTCCTTTCTCAAGTAAGGAGACCAAAACTGAACACAATACTCCAGGTGTGGCCTCACTAACACCTTATACAATTGCAACATAACCTCCCTAGTCTTAAACTCCATCCCTCTAGCAATGAAGGACAAAATTCCATTTGCCGCCTTAATCACCTGTTGCACCTGTAAACCAACCTTCTGTGACTCCTGCACTAGCACACCCAAGTCTCTCTGCACAGCGGCATGCTTTAATATTTTATCGTTTAAATAATAATCCCGTTTGCTGTTATTCCTACCAAAATGGATAACCTCACATTTGTCAACATTGTATTCCATCTGCCAGACCCTAGCCCATTCACTTAACCTATCCAAATCCCTCTGCAGACTTCCAGTATCCTCTGCACTTTAGTGAAGGGGAGGTCGTGCCTCACTAACTTTGAGTTTTTTTGAGGTGGTGACAAATGTGATCGATGAGGGGAGGGCGGTGCATGGACTTCAGTAAAGCCTTTGACAAGGTGCCTCATGACAGACTGATACAAAAGATGAAGTCACACAGGATCAGAGGTGAGGTGGTAAAATGGATACAGAATTGGCTCGGTCACAGAAGGCAAAGGGTAGAAGTAGAAGGGTGTTTTTCTGAATGGAAGGTTGTGACTAGTGGTGTTCCACAGGGATCTGTGCTGGGGCCTCTGTTGTTTGTAATATACATAAATCATTTGGAGGAAAATGTAGCTGGTCTGATTAGGAAGTTCACCAATGACACCAAAGTTGGCAGATAGTGTTGAGGATTGTCAGAGGATACAGCAGGCCATAGATAGTTTGGAGACTTGGGCAGAGAAATGGCAAATGGAGTTTAATCCAAACAAATGTGTGGTAATGCATTTTGGTCAGTCCAACATGGAGGGAAAATATACCTCAAATGGCAAAACTCTTAGGAATATAGAAAGTCAGAGAGATCTGTGGACCTGCAGGCCCAGATCTCTCTGACTTTGGCAAAACATATGGACATGGTAATAAAGAAAGCATACGGAATTGGATAAGGCATCGAGTATAAAAACTAGCAGGTCATGCTACAGTTGTATAGAGCCTTGGTACGGCAGCACTAGGAATGTTGCGCACAATTCTGGTCGCCACAATACCAGAATAATGTGGAGGCTTTGGAGAGGGTGCAGAGGAGGTTTACCAGGATGTTGCCTGGTCTGGATGGTGTTAGCTATGCAGAGCAGCTGAATAGACTCAGACTATTTTCATTAGAATGACGGAGGTTGAGGGGTGATCTGATAGAGGTCTACAAGATTATGAGGGGCACGGATAGAGTGGATGGGCAGGCACTCCTTCCCAGGGTGGAGGGGTCAGTCACCAGAGGGCATAGGTTTAAGGTCCCTGGGGCAAAGTTTAGAGGAGACGTACGAGGCAGGTTTTTTTTACACAGAGGTTGGTGAGTGCCTGGAACGTGCTGCCAGGGGAGGTTGTGAAAACAGATACAATAACGGTGTTCAAAAGATATCTCGACAAATACATGGATGGGGTGGGTATAGAGGGATACGGCAAAAGGAAGTACTGAGGGTTTTGGACAAGGGTGCTATCATGACTGGTCCAGGCTTGGAGGGTTGAAAGGCCTGTTCCTGTGCTGTATTCTTTGTTACTGATTACTGAAAATTGCAAAAACAAAGCATCTCCAGATTAAAACATAACAAGGGAAAAAATCTTGCTTGGCATAAATTGACCTCTCCTATGGTACACTTCTGAACTTAAACTGCTTTTACGCCAAACAAATTTGAAGCTTTGGTTATCATAAGCCTCTGAAAAAGGTTTACCTTTATCAGTATTTTCACTGAACCAAATGATTAATTGTTGCTAACACTGAACTTTTGCGATCAACACTGTAGGAAACACCCCCTGCAGCTCCAGGAAGCAACTCTCGTTTTTTCTAAATATTGAGCACCAATCCTCCAACGTTTTCAGTTAAAAATGCCACAGTAGTCAGGTTTGAAATGCAGTTAGCAGTGTTACTCATTTGAAAATCAAGGTAGAAAACGGAAAACACTTGACAGCATATTTTCTCCACCAGAAAACCTAATTATCGCCAGCTTGTAAGATGAAAGAATAAGCTTATGCAGAACCACCAAAAACACAAAATGAAACACAAAGCAATATCATAATGAAAGTAAATATTTTATAACTGAAACATCTTAAAGGAAGTATTTCGAGATATAATTCTAAATTAGCAAATAATGTACACATTTAAAAAAAAAAATTTAGAGTGCCCAATTCATTTTTTCCAACTAGGGGCAATTTTAGTGTGGCCAATCCACCTACCCTGCACATCTTTTGGATTGTGGGGGCGAAACCCACGCAGACACGGGAAGAATGTGCAAACTCCACATGGACAGTGACCCAGAGTCGGGATCGAACCGGTGACCTCGGCCCCACAGCACCATCGTGCTGCCCTCTTGTACACATATTTTGAGAATAGGATATTTAATTTTCTCTATCCATGATCTCTTAGACAATGTGATAATTCTTGAAAGTCCAGGCAATTAACTTTGTTCCTAAAATCTCTACTGATGCCACTAACAATTCCTGGAGACGGGCAATGTCCCAGGATATGAAAAGATAGTACACAGGGCAACTATTACCAAAATAGCATTACCAAGTACTAGAGCAGTCCAACTAAATTGAAACCAAGCATGGAATAAATCGGGAACAAATTTTAGGAGAATCGATATATATCAAATAATCAAATAATTAAAATAAAGATAAGATTTTGGCACAAATAAACATGATTTTTTTTATTATTTTGATGATTATACCATCATCATGATTCATTAAAATAATTAAACCAAATGTACCCCATATTTCACACCCGTATAAACATAAACAATTAAGTTAGTCACATCTCTTCACAATGACATTAAAGTCCAGTGTCATTGTTGTTGTGGAAAGCCACAATGAGGAGCTGCAACTCAGATCACTTAGCAGAGATTTGTAGCGAGATGTGTTGTATTTCAGCATGGAAAATGTTGGTTCGCACACAATGGCGAAACCAAGCAAAACGAGGATTTTCTGTGTCACTTTGCACCATTGCTCAAGATGAATTTCTAACTCTAAATATAACTAATGGGAAGGCTGAGTTATTAGAGGAACTGCTCAGTGATCTTTCATCATCTTGACTTTTCTTATGTTAAAATATACTGGCCTCTGACATGGTGGGAAAAAAAGCAGCTTAATAATATTTCAAGATCTCATATGTTGCTCTCCTGACAATCATGGTGGGAGGTTGTTCGAAATGATTGGGATAATCATACATCTTGTTGGGTTATTCCTTGTAATAGCCCTTTACTTTCTGTACTAAGTGATCTTTGTAAATATTATTAAATACAATGGACGTGTTCAATTACATATTTGCAAAATTACAAAAGCATGAGTATGTTACAGATATAAAGTGCATAACTGTTACTACAGACCACAGACAGTTATAGGCAATAACTTGTTATAACCTCCACCTCAGTGGTTTCGATACTATTTGTGAAAACAAAGCCGCAGCAGTTAGTCAACTAGAAATGTCAGCAACAGTGACATGAACCTCTCTGGCCCCCGCAACAGTCATTGCTGATGAAGATTGTGAAAATCTTTCAAAATGTAGTCAAAAATGTCTCGTGTTACATGAAGATATTACTAAAACCTACACAGGTCCAATTCTGCCCCACACCCAAAAAAAATAAGTTAATTGTTTCTAGTGTTAAAATGTGCAAGTTACACAAATCTGCAAAAAAAAAGTTCCAACTGTGTTTTAATCAAAACAGCAAATGCCTGAATGTTTGAAGTGCAAACGACTTAGAAGTCTCCTTAATTTCTATTGAAGGTTTTCAACTTTGAGGTCACATAACTACTTTAAAAGAGTTCACTTCCAGTGTTCTGCCAATTTAGCTACCCATAGGGCTGCAATTGAGAATTCAAACTGATCAATGGTTAAAGCTGGGAAGCAGTTCTCAATTATGACTGATTTTAAACAAAATTAATCTGATTTAAATGTTGAAATAAAATGTGAATGTTAAAATGAAACGTTTACACTTTGTTCAGAAGGCACAATTTATATCTCCACTTTCAGTCATTCCAGCTCCACATACTCTCCCTGGCAGAGGGATCAAATGGGCAACCTGCTCCAAATTCCACAAAAGAAAGAAATAAGGCATAAGAGAGTACGTAAATCAGAGCTCTTGTACTTCATAGTCTCCTTCTTTTGCCTGATATCCATCCCAACAAGCTTACATCATGCTTATTATTCCACAAAGGTAAGAACTGTGAGGACGATTACAAAAGCTCCCATTAGATAATGGGCCCAATTAATAGTTGAATAAATGCATAATTTATATGGCTGTCAGTCTTGTTTATCCTGGACAGTTTTCTTATTCTCAAACACATTGGGTCAGTCAGTCAATTCAGCCAATGTATTATTACACACATCACAGGGAGATGTGGCCAAAATGAGATCAGATAAAATTACTTCATCAAAAGGCATCAAAGGAATTCAGGAAACCCAAGGCCATCTTCACCTCGGTCATCCAGCTAGCAAATGTCAAACCTCATGAATCCTAAACTGTGTGCAGAGGCACAACTGGAGTTTAATGGCCTGAAACTAGCCAGCCTACCTACACGGATGAAATCAGGGAAGAATGTAGTTTTTTTTTTAAATTCCAATTAAGGGGCAATTTAGCAAGGGGCTGTGGGGATGAGACCCACGTAGACACATGGAGAATATAAAAACTCCAAACTGATAGTGACCCTGGGTTGGGATCAAACCCGGGTCTACGGCGCAGTGAGGCAGCAGTGCTAACCACTGCGCCATCATGCCGCCCCCAGGAATGTACTTAACAGTTGAGAAATCCAAGCAGACCAAACCCAGATTCCAAACAAACCACATCAATGCTAATCTGCAATGCCTTCCGAAAGAACATTTTATGAGACTTTGCTTTCTCTGAAATAGCATTCCATTAATAAAATGTAAGACAGAGCCATAAAATTCATTGTACTGTTCAAACTGATGTAAAAGTTACTTTGGCAGTTACAAAATGCAGCAAACCAAAAAAGTGTACTAATACAAACATTACGCACTTAGCTTTACAGTTATTAAAAAACCTGGATATATTTATGATCAACTTCTAGAATCCTTCTTATTTTAAAAGAGCAGAAGGAAAAAGGAGGAAGAGGATTGTTGCATTTCCAATAGAAAAATGTGGACTAGTCATAGAATCATAAAATCTCTACAGGGCAGAAGGAGGCCATTCGGCCCATCAAGTCTGTACCAGTCCTTTGAAAGATCACCCTACCTAAACCCAAGCCCCCACCCTATCCCTATAACCCCACCTAACCTTTTGGACACTAAGGGGAAATTTAGTATGGTCAATCACCCGAATCTGCACATCTTTGGACTGTAGGGGGAAACTGGTAAACCCGGAGGAAACCCATGCAGACACAGAAAGAATCTACAAACTCCACACAGTTATCCAAGGCTGGAATTGAATTTGAACTGGTGCTGTGAGGCAACAGTGCTAACACTGCGCCACCATGCCGTCCTGTCTGTCTTTAGTCATACGTAAAGTAGAAAAACAGACATGAAATTATCCACTTTGGTAGAAACAATGGAAAGGCAGAATATCTTTCAAAAAGTGAGATGTTGGTATTCAGAAGGAATTTTGGTGCCTTTGTACATGAATCAAGAAAGTTAACATGCAAAGACAGCAATTAATTAGGAAGGCAAATGGTATGTTACCCTTTATTGCAAAGGGTTTGGAGTACAATAACAAAGCCTTGCTGCAGTTAAATAGGACCTTGGTGAGGCTACACTTGGGAGTACTTAGTCTCCTTACCTAAGCGGGTTAGACTTGCCTTCTGTGGATTCAACAAAGATTCATTAGTCTAAATCATGGGATGAGAGGACTACCCTAAGAGCAGAGATCAAGTAGACTTGACCTTTTCTCTGTGGAATTTAGAAGATTGAGATGCCATCTTATTGAAACATTTAAAATTCTTGACAGGGTAGATGCTGAGAGACTGTTTCTGTCGGCCAGAGAGTCTAGGACTTGGGGTCATAATCACAGGGTAAGAAGTTGGCCACTTAGGACGTAGATAAGGAGAAATCTCTCCCCTCAAAGGATTATGAATCTGTGGATTAACAATCCAAACAAACAAACATATATAGGAGAGAAAATATTTGAGAATGGCACTTAATCATTTTCAATATAAAAGCTCTATAACAAACTAAAGAGACATACAAATTTACCTGCACAGTACGGCTTGCATTGATGTGCTCCTGGTGCAACTTGTCCCATTGACTCCATCGCCGGTACTGCAAAAAGGAATTGCATACTTACATCAAAGAATTTATCGACAGTATTCTGATGATAACAAACATTATGTAACATCTGGAGGACTAGTGTGATATGAGTATCTGTTAAGAATCAGGATTTTTAATTTTAAGAAACAGATGTTCTACTCGAATTTACCTTCTTTATGTATGTTCTGAAAATATCCAATGCAGTGCATTTTCAAACGCTACACAATTCAAAGAGCTTACATATTTTACCGAAGACCAAAGTTTAAAATAAATAACTTGCATTTATAGAATGCCTTTCCATAAACAGTGGATGCCTCAAAGCACGTTATAGCTTATGTAGTACTTTTGAAGTGCAGTAATTTGTGTAATATGGAAAATGCACTTCCACAGCAAGCTCCCACAAACAGCAAAGCCACAAAGACCAGTTAACCCTTTTTTGCGGTTTAATTAAGGGATAAATATTGGGCAGGACACTGCGGATAATTCTCCTGCTCTTCTCCAATGCCATGTGATCTTTCACGTTCATCCAAGAGAGCTGATGGGCCCTCAGTTTAACAGTTCATCTGAAATCCATCATCTTTGACAGTGCAGCATTCCCCAAGCACTGCACTGGAATGTCAGCCTTGATTTTTGTACTCAGGACCTGGTGCAGGACTTGAACCCACAACCTTCTGACTCAGAGGCAAGTGTTCTATCAACTGAGCAATGACTGGCATACAATATTGGCTGTTTCTAGTGCAAAGCACGGGTACTATGTGTTGTACACAAACATTGAATAATTCCAAGTGATCTCTGCATAAAATTAAAAATGTAATTGCATCATTTGAATTCAGCTGTTTTGACGTTTGAGTGTTTTAAAAAAAAAATAATTTAGAGAACCCAATTTTTTTTCCAATTAAGGGGAAATTTAGCACGGCCAATTCACCTATCCTGCACATCTTTTTGGGTCGTGGGGGTGAGGCCCCAACAGACATGGGGACAATGTGCAAACTCCACATGGACAGTGACCCAGAGCCAGGATCGAACCTGGGTCTTTGATGCCGTAAGGCAGCAGTGCTAACCACTGCGTCGCCATGCTGCCCGAGTGTTCAATAGATGGTCTGATAAAGTCATTAAACAGTTTATTAATTCAGTCTCAGTTAACCTTTTAAGTGATTAAAACAGGGTTACATGCTATTATAAAATTCTGAATATCATTTTGTTTTTGTCACAGTGCCTTGAACTCTAACAGTTTTAATAGGACCTACATGCATTTCAGCAATTTATATATCAATAACCTCCAGTTTGTTCTCCATAGATATCAAAACAACTACAGATCCCACCAAAACTCAAATTTAGCTAATTATTTTCTATATGAACTGTTGCCAGAGGCTACTACAGAATCTCTGCTCATTCCAAACTCTTGTCTCTGGGGTGTCGCAATTTGAAATGAATGAAAATGAAAATCTCCACACTGTCTGTGTGGAGTGTGAACATTCTCCCATGTCTGCATGGGTTTCACCCCCACAACCCAAAGGTATGTAGGGTAGGTGGATTGGCCAAGCTAAATAGCCCCTAAATTGGAAAAAATGAATTGGGCACTCTAAATGTTAAAAAAAATTAATGAGCCACTTAGCGCCAATTATCCCTCAACCCACCAGAATTCAGTGGTGACTAAGAGATTTAACAGGACCTCGCATTTCATTTCATTTTAATTTTTTCATTTCATGTGCCTCAAGTAACCTTACCTAGTTGGCCTGCAGCCTCATGGCAAGGGTCCCTCATCAATGAGGAACAGGCACTCAGTGCCCAATTGAGGGACCCGGCATCGGAAAGGACAGGGAGCGAGGTGCTGCTGAACGCCCTTGCATTACCACAGCTGCAACCTCTGATTGGTGGCGGCAGCAGCCTAAATCCCACAAAAGGCCCAACACTGGCTAACTAAGTGCCTGACAGGCACACTTGCATCAGGCCTCCCCCAACGAAGAGAAGCTCAGATCTGAACTGGTGAGAGGGTTTTGGGGTCTCACACCACACAAACCAAATCCTGGCCATTATCCTTCAGAAGACAATTTCCAAGCCACTTATCAAATCCTACCTAAAAGGGCTCTGAACACAAGGTGGGATGGCAAGATGGGATGGTCTCCCTGTCACTGGCAGGCCGGGTATAGACGGTTAAAATGAATGTGCTGCCACGATTCCTGTTTATTTTTCAATGCCTGCCAATTTTCCTGCCAAAGGCATTTTTTAGAGAGATTGAAGGGATGATTACCTCGTTTATATGGGGAGGGAAGGTGGCCAGAATTAAAAAGCTGCTACCACAGAGAGGAAGGCAGGCAGGGGATTTGAGTCTTCTGAACCTGATGTATACTGGGCAGCGAATGTGGAGAATGTACGGAGCTGGTCAGAAAGGTTGATTCCCAATGGGTCAGAATGGAGGAGAGTTTGGGTAGGAGGTTGGGATTGAAGGCACTAGCGAAAGCGCCGCTCCCGACTGCCCCGGAGAAATACTCAGGGAGTCCGCTAGTAATATCTTCGTTGAGAATTTGGAGGCAGTTTCGACAGCACTTCGGGTTGGGGGCAGAGTCAAGGGAAATGCCAATTCGGGGGAACCATAGATTTGAGCCAGGGAAGTGGGATGGAAATTTTCGGAGAAATGAAAAATGAAAATTAAAATCGCTTATTGTCACGAGTAGGCTTCAATGAAGTTACTGTGAAAAGCCCTTAGTCGCCACATTCCGGCGCCTGTCCGGGGAGGCTGGTACGGGTATCGAACCGTGCTGCTGGCCTGCTTGATCTGCTTTAAAAGCCAGCGATTTAGCCCAATGAGCTAAACCAGCCCCTAGCTAAACCAGCTAGGTCGTTTTGCGGGATTGAAGGAGCTGGGCGCGAAGTATGGGCTGAAGCAGGGGGAAATATTTAGATACATGCAGGTTCGAGACTTTGTCAGAAAGGGTATACAGAGCTTCCCAGTAGAGCCAGCTTCCACATTGCTGCAGGAGGTGCTGACGACAGGGGAACTGGAGAAGGGGGTAGTATCGGCGGTTTACAGGGTTATTTTGGAGGAGGATAAAGCGCCGCTAGAAGAGATCAAGGCAAAGTGGGAGGAAGAGTTGGGAGAGGGTATTGAGGAGGGGTTCTGGTTTGAGGTGCTCCGGAGGGTAAACACCTCCACCTCTTGTGCGAGGTTGGGTTGATACACCTGAAGGTGGTGTATAGAGCGCACCTTATAAGGGCGAGGATGAGCCGGCTCTTTGAGGGGATAGAAGATGTCTGTGAACGTTGCGGGGGGGCCCCGCAAACCACGTTCATATGTTTTGGTCCTGTCCAAAGCTGGAGGATTACTGGAAGGAGGTGTTTAGAGTAATCTTTAAAGTAGTGCACGTGAAACTGGAGCCGGGCCCTCAGGAGGCCATATTTGGGGTATCGGACCAGCTGTGGTTGGAAATGGGTGCATAGGCAGATGTTGTAGCCTTCGCTGCGTTGATCGCCTGAGGCGGATCCTGTTAGGGTGGAGATCAAACTCTCCATCCTGTGCCCTGGCGTGGCGGGGGGAACTGCTGGAATTCTTGACACTTGAAAAGGCCAAATTTGAACTGAGGGGAAGGATGGAGGGATTCTACAATTCATGGGCATTGTTCATTATGCACTTTAGATAATTGGATCACATCGAACATTAGGGGGGCTCGGGGTTGGGAGGGTTGGGGGAGGGGGGACTGTATGTGTTAATGGTGACTATAGGTGATTCCTGATTCCTCTTTGCATTTGTTTATGTTAACATGCGGGCTAATGTTTTTTCGATGTGGGGAAGTTTGGTGGGAGGATAGGACTGTTGTTATTGATATGGGGAGTAACGTTACATTCATTACTGATTCTTGTTTGTTGTGTGTAAATTGGGGAGGAAATGTGAAAAAGGAGGAGAATTAAAAAATATTTTATAAAAAAGGGCTCTGAACTGGCAAATAACCTTTTGCAAGGTTATCTAACAGTAAGTAAGGTGTTCCTATGTTTTTAAACAGCAAAACTGTCTGGGATTATACATGTAGCTACTTGTGTTCTACCAATCTTCTACCAAGATAGGCAGTCAGCATTTGTCACCAGAAAAGATTGTTTGCTATGTGTCAAAGTCTATAGGGAAGTCAAAAGCAATTCTGGGTTGTAGCTTTTCTGACTGTGGCCATCTGCTTGCCTCAAAAGAGAATAATGCAGATTGGATATTTCACAATTCGAACTGTCCCATGTAAGCATTTATTGGAAATGGAAAATATGCTCATGTTATGGGCATCAGCAGAGCCTAAAGAGTACTTAACATCTTTCAGGTATGTTCTCATAACTCGACTAATCTAGTATCACCTTTCTGTCCATGTGTATATTTAAGTAACATTACTGCTTGTGCTAAATATCTACTCCGTGGGCCACAGTTACAAAACACAAGTAAAGAAAAAAAACTGCATTTGGTGGCCTTTGCCTCCCCACGACATTCCAAATCATTCACAGCCATCAAGCATTTGAGGGGATGAAATCCATCGTGGTAAGCAATGCAACAGCAATTGCGGTAGCAAATCTATAAGTATAAAAGGAGCTTAAATTATTTTCCAGAGGGTTGCCGAGGACCACAACCTCCTCACCCTCATTCTTCCCATAGTCCCATCCACCGCCTCAAATCTTGATTGTGCAATAGTGCATTTTATGATATTTTGGAGCCTACTGTTATTCTGCACAATTTTATCATATTCTGAAATTCTAACCTATTATGTCAATTGGAACTAAAATCTTTGAGCTACAATAATACCACACAGCAGTGCATTCCACATGCGTAAAACAAAACTGGTTCACTAGCACAGCTAGCCCTACCGTCAACCCAATTGCAATCCGTAGACATGAACTTGATTACATAATTGAATACATGCTGATAAAAATAAAACTTGGTAAATTAATTCGAACAAGCTTCAGGAAGGAAACAAAATCTTACAACACAAATTCCAATAAAGGGTCAAACACATATTAACCTGATTTTAAATCCTTCAGCTGCTGTTCAAAATGCTCGATATTTCACAGCTTTTCTAACATGCGGCTATAAGTTACAGTTAAGTTATAGCAGCAGCATGATAGTTAACATGCTTGAATGACATTCCGTGTATAACATTTTAGCACCTGCCTCGCTACTTTAACAGAGTTAAACCTATTATAAATGAGCGGGATTATACTGTGCAATAAAACAGCAAAAATAAATGTTTCAAATGTGTTACTCATTCAGCTCCTGTTACTTTCATCGTGTGTATTTTTGTCCTTTTTTTTGTACAGAAATCAAAAATATTGCACCAAGAAATTATGAAATATATCTATTATATACATGGTATGCAGGAACGGGGACTGAACGCTTTGGTTTCTGTGCACTTGACTGACTGCCACCACTTTGGGGTTTGCAATCTATTTTTTATACTCGTATTGGTTAGTCAGTTTCAATTTCCTCCTAGATACTGATCCATTCAAGACAGACAGTGAGGGTTCTTTTCCAGCTGAGGTGTTCGTGAAGGCAGAGTCCTCAGACTGGACTGAATTTGTACTTTGATGGTTTTTGACAGGGTTTTTCCTTTATGTTGTTCTTTCCCGTTATGGATGTTGTGGTTAACTGTTTTGCGTAATGGATGTTTGTTTGGTTGGGGTGGTTTGGGTGGGAGGGTGGGGATTTATGGTTGTTTGGGTTGTGGGGTTTGTTTAGACATGGGGTGTTGGGAGTTTAGAGAGGGTGGGGGGCTGGTGTTTTCTCGCTGTGGGGAAGGGGCTCTGGCAGCAGCCTCCGCCCCTGTTGGCTAGTGAACAGGAGTGAGATGGGGGAGGGGCCGCAGTTATTGGAACCTGTATAAGCAGGGGTGATACTGGGTGAGGTGTTTTCAAGAGGAAGTGGTGGAGGGGTTTCTGGGAAGGGATGGTGGAGGGGTTTCTCGGAAGGGATGGTGGAGGAGTTTCTGGGAAGTGGGGGTGAGGGTTGGGAGGGTGACTGTGACTAGGGCCAGGGCTGGGACTCACCTGCTTTTGGGGGGGGGGGGGGGGGGTATGCTGGAATCATACAATGTACAGTGCAGGAGGAGGCCATTCAGCCCATCGAGTCTGCACCAGCCCTTGGAAAGAGCACCCTACTTTTTTTTAAATAAATTTAGAGTACCCAATTATATATTTTTTTCCAATTAAGGGGCAATTTAGCGTGGCCAATCCACCGAATCTGCACATCTTTGGGTTGTGTGGACGGAACCCACAGATATGGGGGGAATGTGCAAACTCCACATGGTATCCACCTAACCAGCACATCTTTGGACTGTGGGTTCCGAAGGTTGGCCGGTTGGTAAAAATGGGTCCCCGGGAAAAAAGTCTGAAAAACACTGGGCCAGGCAGATGAGGAGATGTACCTGGGAGGGTAACGAGCTCCAGGTATACCAGGACCTGGTGAGGAACTGGCCGAGGAGAACTGGATTCGACCGAGTCAAGGCTGCCCTCTTTAAGAAGGGGGTGAAGTTCGGGATGCTGTATCCGGCACGCCTCTGTGTGACCCACGACGGGTGGGTGGGGCAAGTCTTTCACTCAGGATTGAAGGCGCAGGTATTATTTTGGAACACCGGAGGACGCAATGGAGTTTTTGAGAGACAATGAACTGGCAGGAGAAGGACACTGAACTTTGGAGGAGGTGTGCGGAGATGTTGGTTCTCTCAGCCTTTTTTATTTTTATTACTTTGTTTCTTTTTGGGGATGATTAGGGGCACACGTGGCTAGCACTGTGGCTTCACAGCGCCAGGATCCCAGGTTCGATTCCCTGCTGGGTCACTGTCTGTGCAGAGACTGCACGTTCTCCCCATGTCTGCGTGGGTTTCCTCCAGGTGCTCCGGTTTCCTCCCACAGTCCAAAGAAGTGCAGGTTAGGTGGATTGGCCATGATAAATTGCCCTTAGTGTCCGAAAAGGTTAGGAGGGGTTATTGGGTTATGAGGATAGGGTGGAAGTGAAGGCTTAAGTGGGTCGGTGTAGACTCGATGGCCTCCTTCTGCACTGTATGTTCTATGTTCTCTCAGGGGTGGTTTTTCTTTCTTGTAGGGTTCTTTGGTGGGATGCTGGAGGACCGTGGAGGGGGAGTGCACGTTTTTTCTTACTATTATTGTTGTTTGCACTATGGAAGTGTGCGGAGGGGGAGGAGAATTGGTGGGTGCTAGTGGGTGTTTGGCGCCATGAGGCTTACTGGGCGAGCTTGTTCGCGGGAGCGCAGTGGGGGGGTGAGCAGGTGGTTAGAGTGTTATGTTAGAGGGGGGTGGGATTGTTGTTTTGATGGGGGGAGGGACTGCTAAATGGGGTGGGGCTGTCGAGTACAATAAGGAGGGAGTTGGTGACGTGGGCATCTGAAGACGAGTCTGGAGGGTCGCATGATGTGGGCCGGGGGCTGGCCCAAGAAGGGGCATGGTTTTTTGCACTAGACCCGTGAAGGTTTGAGAGGACGAAGACGAAGGAATTTTCGTTCTTCTCCCATATGTACCGGTCGTATTTGCGGATCGATTACTTCGTGGTGGATAAGACTCTGCTGGCGGGGGTCGTCGACTCGGGGTATTCGGCGATGTGATCTCTAACTGGGTGGACTTGCAAGTGAACCGGGGAGAGGGGGCAGTGCTCGCACTGGAGATTGGACGTGGGGTTGCTAGCAGAAGAGGAAGTGTGCGAGCGAGTGAGAGCTGCCATCCGGGGGTATGTAGAACTGAATGACACGGATGAGGTTTCGGACATCACATTAGGGAGGCGTTTAAGGCAGTGGTCAGTTGGGAGTTTATATCAATCCGAGCACAAAAGGGTAGGACGGAGCGGACAGAGGTCGCAAGGCTGGTGGATGAGATTCTGCGGATGGACAGGAGGTACTCATCTTTCTCCATCCATTTCAAGCTGCCCCTGAAGACTGAGAGTGAGGCACACTGGAAAGGTAGTGGAAAAACAGAGTTGTAAACATTACCCTGCACAGAGAGTTATAAATTCAGCACAAATTTGAAAACACTGCTCCTAGTCCTGTAAAACATGAATTCAGATAGGTGTATTTTGACTGACTTATCATCGCACACATACAATAACATAAGGTAAATCCAATAGGTTTTGTGCACATAATAGAATTGTTTTCATGTAAATTAACATTTAATATTCAAATTCGTAAACTTGATGTGTCTTTTCATTACCTACGACACCATGTACACATACAAGGAATACTAACCAACTAATAAATGAATAGAAGTCCAATTAAGCATCACAAAAAGCATTCAAGCTGCAATCCCAACAATACAATAAATTTGTAAATCAGTATAAAGAAAGGAATGGTCTTGTGGTGCTGTGGGTAACATTGCTGTCACTGAGCCAGAGCTCCAGGTTTGGGTCTCACCCCAGGACCTGAAGGCCAAAGAAGATGAGTTCATATTGTGGCCAAACAAGCCTATTATAAACCTGCAATTCCTTCCAAACATGCCAATACAAGAGCGGCAGAGATTCCTTGTCAGCCATAGGATTCAAAAAATGTTGGGGTCTCTGCCATCACTATTCATAACCCCTGCCAGCAACATTCATGCAAAGGTGCATGTTCCGACAGCAACTCTGACTTCAAGTGATATGTAACATATCACTACCATAATAAAATAACATCTATAGTTCCCTTCACTATCTGAGGACATTCTAAAGTGTTTCACAGCGTATAAATTACTTATTGAATGTGGTACTACAGGGAATGCAGCTGTCAATTTGCACACAGCAAATCCCAAAAACAGAATCAATGGAAATCTAGTTGTGCGAGACCCCTTGGAGACGAGCAACCATAATATGATTGAATTTTTCATCAAGGTGGAGAGAAAGTAGTTGATTCTGAGACTAGAGTCCTGAATCTTAAGAAAAGAAACTATGATGGTATGAGGCGTGAGTTGGCTTTAATCGATTGGGGAAGACTATGGATAGACAATGGCAAACATTCAAGGAGTGCATGGGGGAACTGCAACAATTGTTTATTCCTGTCTGGCACAAAAGTAAAATGGGAAAGTTGGCAAACCTTGGCTTACAAGGGAAATTAGAGATAGTATTCGATCCAAGGAAGATGCATACAAATTGGCCAAGAAAGACAACAGGTCTGGGGATTGGGAGCAGTTTAGAATTCAGCAAATAAGGACCAAGGGACTGATTAAGAAGGGGAAAATAGAGTACGAGTGCAAGCTTGCAAGGAACATAAAAACTGACTGTAAAGGTTTCTATAGGTACGTAAAGAGAAAAAGATTAGTGAAGACAAATGTAGGTCCACTACAGGTAGTAAAAGGGGAATGTATAATAAGGGACAAAGAAATGGCTAAGCAACTAAACACGTATTTTGGTTCTGTCTTCACAAATCAGATACTAGAAATGTTGGGGAATGCAGAGTTTAGTGAGAGGGAGAAACTGAAGGAGATCAATATTGGTAGAGAAATGGTGTAGGGACATTGATGGGATTGAAGGCTGATAAATCCCCAGGGCCTGATAATCTGCATCCCAGAGTGCTTAAGGAAGTGGGTGTAGAAATAGTGGATGCATTGGTGGTCATCTTCCAGGATTCTATAGACTCTGGAACAGTTCCTGCAGATTGGAGGGTGGCTTATGTAAATCCACTATTTAAAAAGGGAGATAGAGAGAAAAAAGGAAATTATAGACCAGCAAGCCTGATGGCAGCAGTGGGGAAACTTCTAGAATCCATTATCAAAGATTTTATAGCATAGCATTTAGAAAACAACGGCAGGATCAGAAAGAGTCAGCATGGATTTATGAATCATTAACATATATTGTGAATACACTATTGAGATGGATAGAAAACTGGCTGGCAGATAGGAAATAAAGAGTAGGAAAAAAGGGGTCTTTTTCAAATTGGCAGGCAGTGACTAGTGGTGTATCGCAGGATTGGTGCTAGGACCCCAACTATTCACAATATATGTTAATGATTTAGATGAGGGAACTAAATGTAATATCTCCAAATTTACTGATGCCACCAAGTTGGGCAAGAAGGTGAGCTCTGAGGAGGATGCAGAGATCCTTCAATGTGATTTGGACAAGTTGAGTGAGTGGGCAAATGGATGGCAGATGCAGTATAATTTGGAGAAATACAAGGTTATCCACTTTGGGAGCAAAAACAAGAAGATAGATTATCTGAATGGCCATAAATTAGGAGAGGGGAATGTGCAACGAGACGTGGTTGTCCTCGCACACCAGTCACTGAGGATCAGCATGCAGGTATAGTAAGTGGTAAAGAAGGCAAAATGGTATGCTGGCCTTCATTCCGTGAGGATTTGAGTACAGAAGCAGGGATGTTTGCTGCAATTATTCAGGGCCTTGGCGAGGACACATCTGAAATCTTGTGTGCAGTTTTGGTCTCCATATCTGAGGAAGGATGTTCTTGCATTACAGGGAGTGCAGTGAAGGTTTACCAGACTGATTCCTGGGATGGCGGTACTGACATATAAAGGAGAGATTGAATCGGTTAGCATTGTATTCGCTGGAGTTCAGAGGAATGAGGGGGGATCTCATAGAAATCTATAAAATTCTAACAGGACTGGACAGGGTAGATGCAGGAAGGATGTTCCCACTGGTGGGTGTGTCCAGAACCAGGGATCACAGTCTAAGGATACAGGGTAGACCATTTAGGACCATTTAGGACAGAGGTGAGAACTTTCTTCACCCAGAGTGGTGAGCCTGTGGAACACATTACTACAGAAAGTAGTTGAGGCCAAAACATTGTAGTTTTCAAGAAGCAGTTAGATATAGCACTTGGAGTGGGGGGAAAGCGGGATTAGGCTGTTGAGTTGGATGATCAGCCATGATCAATACAAATGGTGGAGCAGGCTTGGAGGGCCAAATGGCCACCTCCTGCTTCTATGTTTCTATAAAACACCTCTGGAAACAAATAGCTATTGGAGTTAAATCCAGGAGTCAAACAACAAGGACCTCGATTCAGTGATTCAGTGCTGTAAGAAGTTCAATGACCTCTCATGAGTGGTAAAGGTCAATGAATACGTCGTCACATGTCATATCCTATTAACTGCATCATTAGTCTCAGACACACTTGAATCCACCACACCCTCAGTAATCTCTATTATCAGGGCTCATACCTGACATTCATCTGTTCCACCGCACCCTCACATACTGATATGTTGCTGCAAATCTCACACCCACAACCGACACACTCTGCCAGCTATTTAATCGTGACAGTCACATCAGCAAACAGATTGCATAACACTTTGAGAGTAAATGGTGGTAAATCTCAGCAGGTCTGCCAGCATCTGTAGGGAGAGAAAAGAGCTAACGTTTCAGGTCCGGATAACCCTTTGTCAAAAGCTCTTTTTAAAAAAAATTTAGAGTACCCAATTATTTTTTTTCCAATTAAGGGACAATTTAGCGTGGCCAATCCACCTAACCTGCACATCTTTGGGTTGTGGGGGTGAAACCATGCAGACACGGGGGGGAATGTGCAAACTCCACAGAGACAGTGATGCAGGGCTTGGATTCGAACCAGGGTCCTCAGCGCCGAAGTCCCAGTGCTAACCACTGCGCCGCGTGCCGCCCGCTTTACCAAAGAGAAAATGCTGGAAAATCTCAGCAGGTCTGGCAGCATCTGTAGGGAGAGAAAAGAGCTAACGCTTCGAGTCCAGATGACCCTTTGTCAAAACCTCTTGCATAACACTTTGACAGACTTACCTCTCTCTTTCAGGACAAAGTGGCACACAATTGGGGACAGCAGGAGTTAATCAGAAGGGGATAAGTGCAACTGAATGTGCTAACCTCTGGTGGAGAAGATGGTATTGACAGGATTACTGAAACAACCATTGATAAGCCTTTGGCCCCCAGTGGGGTAAATAAATGAAATATGGCAGTATCCTCATATCTAGCTAATCCTCCTTGGCCCTAAGGAAATCACAAAGATGATGAATTTGTATGCCATATGGCATAATTTCATTCATAAATCTGCTTTGGAATGTTTATTTTATGTTAGCTTTTATCTTTGCATTATGACCTTAATGTCAATGTGATAGTCAGCAATAGGGGGAAGGGAGGAGTGTATGAATGAAGAATGAAGAATTATGGTTGCAGTTACTGGTATTTCATGAATTTATTCACATACAGCCTCTGCAGAAAGGAGTTGTCAAGGTTGTTGCCTCCCTTCTTCTTCCTCTTCGGCTGGTTGCCTGATAGCTGGAGATCAAGATTGTCCCATCATGATAGTGACAGTGCACAACATGCAGCAGATCACCATAATCCATGAGAGCCACTCACCCAATTACTGCAGGGGTTTTCAAGAACAGTTCAGGCAGCAGAATCATTGCTTCAGCATGGCAATGATCTGCTATTACATTTCTTGCAGCAGCATGGTCTTCATTGTGTTTGTTGCATGAGTGTGCATGGACTGCAAACCAGAATCATGAGCCATGTCATCATCAGATAGCCCTAGTCACCTAGTAGCCACCCTTTAGTTTGCCGTGGTACCTCAAACGCAGATGATGCAGCAGGTCGCCACACAATGAAGGCACTGTTGCCAGGGTACTACGCTTATGGTCACATACCAACTGGATGCTGAGGGAGTGAAATTCCTTTCAGTTCCTGTACCTGGTAGAGTTAACATGCACTGCCCACAAAGCAATGTGTATATAGTCATTGACAACCTATCTCTTAGAAAGCCTGAAACTCAGTGAAACTTCATTCTCACTCTGCCTGCTTGTCTCTGCCAAAAGAGAATGAAATATAAAATATAAATGAAAATGAGGTAACTATTCAGCAGTTCAGGCAGTGTCTGTAGAGGGAAAAACAGAGTTGATGACTGTTCCCATTCAAGTACAAATCCCATAATGGCCGCTAACACTTGCGAGGCTAAAAGTGGGACTTGCTCCGGCGAGAACTCAGAACGTGATGTTCCTGAGACCTCCTTGCTGACATAATCAGGTCCCCTCCATGCTGCACAATTATCAAAAAATTTCACTTCATTTAAATATGCTTAAACGACTTAACGCTGTTGCTTCCAGGGATGTGAGAAATTGACACCGACAGGAACCAGTATTGGTTTCCAAAAATGGAAACCAGTCGTGGTGATCACGCCAGGAGTTCGATGGTGAGTATAGTCCCCGGCTGGTGAGGGACATGGCTGGGCAGTGTCCTGGCACTGCGGAGCCAGTGGCGGGGCCTCCGGGGAGGGTGGTGATGAAGCCCCAATGCCAGTGATTGTGGGGTAACAAGTTCCCTCAAGATCGAACCTATACAAGAAGCCTCCACCCAGTAATATTACAAAAAATTAGGTAGTGATAACCCCACGGACTGCCTGTCCCTCTGCAAGAAAGCACTTCGAACCTGGAGGGGCGGTCTTATCCGGTCAAAAAAAGTCGAAATGAACTTGTTGACCCTACTAAAAAAAGACTTAGGAAGAGAGACTGGGAGACATTGAAACACAAACAAGAAGAATGTTCATCTTAACCATCTGCTCCCTTCCTGCCAAAGACAATGAGAGGGCATCCCACCTCTTCAGGTCCGCCTTCACCCCCTCTAACAAACTGGCCAGGTTCAACTTATGCAACAAGGCACAATCATGAGCCAGCCATATTCCCAGATACGTAAAACTAGACCTGGCCAGCAGAAATAGTAGCCTCTCCTAATCTGTTCCCATCCTCGGAGAGTTCACCGGAAAATCCTTGCTCTTGCCCACGTTCAATCTATATCCTGAGATATCCGACGAACTAAGTGCAATGGCCAATGTCTCAATCGCCAAAGTAAACAGTAAAGGGGGAAGTTAACCTCCCTGCCCTTTACCACTATATAACTGAAAGTACTCCGAATTCAATCCATTGGCATGGACGCTCGCAGTGGGTGCCCTAAACAAAAGCCTAATCCACAAAATGAATTTAGGTCCAAAACACAATCACCCCAATTCCTCAAGAAGGTGCCCCCACTCCTCCCGGTCGAACGCTTTTACTGTGTCATTGGAGATGATTACCTCTGGACTGACCCCACACAAGGGTGACAGGACCACATTCAGCAGCCTCCTAATGTTGGCCAACAACTGCTAACCCTTAACAAAACCCGTCTGATCCTCAGAAATTACCCCTCGTAGGCATCCCTCCAAATAGATTGCCAGAACCGTAGCCAACTTTGCATCTACATTCAACAGAGAGATGGGTCTACATGACACACTCCTTGGAATCTTTATCCTCTTTCAAGATTAGGGAGATCGATGTCTGCGCCAGTGTGGCCAGTAACATCAATTGGGACAGAGAATCATTAGACATGTCCAACAGGTGTGGTCCCAACACAATCACAAATTGTTTATAAAATTACATAGGGAATCCATCCGGGCCTGCTGCCTTCTCTGAACAAATACATTTCATAATTTCCCACAACCCAAGCGGCACCTCCAGCTCCTGCATTCTTTCCCTTTCCACCTCAGAGAAAATCTGCCCATCCAGAAACTGTACCATAGTCAAGTCTTCCTCCGGAGGCTCAGACTTGTATAGGCCCCTGTAAAAGATCTCAAATGCCCTATTGAAATTCACTGGCGCAGAAACTAACCCTCCCCTCCAAGTCCTTAACATAAGAACATAAGAACTAGGAGCAGGAGTAGGCCATCTGGCCCCTCGAGCCTGCTCCGCCATTCAACGAGATCATGGCTGATCTTTTGTGGACTCAGCTCCACTTTCCGGCCCGAACACGACAACCCTTACTCCCTTTATTCTTCAAAAAACGATCTATCTATCTTTATCTTAAAAACATTTAATGAAGGAGCCTCAACTGCTTCACTGGCAAGGAATTCCATAGATTCACAACCCTTTGGGTGAAGACGTTCCTCCTAAACTCAGTCCTAAATCTATTTCCCCTTATTTTGAGGCTATGCCCCCTAGTTCTGCTTTCACCCGCCAGTGGAAACAACCTGCCCGCATCTATCCTATCTATTCCCTTTATAATTTTATATGTTTCTCGAAGATCCCCCCGCATCCTTCTAAATTCCAACGAGTACAGTCCCAGTCTGCTCAACCTCTCCTCGTAATCCAACCCCTTCAGCTCTGGGATTAACCTAGTGAATCTCCTCTGCACACCCTCCAGCGCCAGTACGTCCTTTCTCAGGTAAGGAGACCAAATCTGCACACAATACTCCAGGTGTGGCCTCACTAACACCTTATACAATTGCAGAATTAACCTGAACTATCTCCCACGAGGCTGTTTGCTGCCTCAACTAGTGAGCAAATAAACAGCCATCCTTCTCACCATACGCACAAAATGTCCCTCTTGAACGACAAAGTTGGTTCGCCGCCTTCCCCGTCGATACCAACTCAAACTCCATCTGCAGCTTCTTCCTCTCCGTTAACAGCTCCGCCGTTAGGGCAGCAGAGTATTGATGGTCCACTCGAGGATGGAATCCAGCAACCTCTGCCTCTCCACCTTACCAGCCTTATCCCTATGGGCCTTAAATTCATGTTCTCCCCCCCCATCCCCCCATGACCTCTGCTTTCAGAGCTTCCATCTTGAATGGGTATGGGGAACCTGCAGATGGTGAGATAACCATGCATCAGTTGCCCCTGTCTTTCTAGGTGGTAGAGGATGTAGGTTGGAAGGTACTATCGAAGTAGCCTTAGTAAGTTCCTGCAGTGTACCTTGTAGATGATACACACTGTACTGTGTGTTGGTGGTGGAGAGAGTGAATGTTTGTGGAATGGGTGTCAATCAAGCTGGCAGCTTTCTCCTCTTTGATGTCGAGCTTCTTGAGTGTTGTTGGAACAGCACTCATCCAGGCGAGTATTCCATCACATTCCTAACTTGCATCTTGAGATGTGGGCAGGCTTTGGGGACTAAGGAGGTGAGTTACATGCTACATAATTCCCAGTCTTTAATATGCTCTTGTAGCCACAGTATTTATTTGGCTCGTCCAGTTCAGTTTCTGGTCAATGGTAACCTTCAGGATATTGATGGTAATGATCAGATGTCAAGAAAATCTTAACTGCTTTCATCCTCAATGAATTTTGAGCTTGACACAATGATAAGCTGTTCTGTCGTCTTTATATCCATGTCCTTCCTACCCCCGCAAACCCACCTAGAAGGGCAAGGACACATGGGAACATGACCACCCGAATGTTCCCCCAGAAGCCATAAATCATCCTGACTTAGAACTATATCACTATTCCTTCACCTCCATGGGTCAAAATTTTGGAAATCCCTTCCTAAAAGCACAGATGGACTGTAGCTTACTACCATGTTCTCAAGGGCAATTAGCGATGGGCAACATCTTTTTTTAAAAAAAAATTTAATTCTGGGGATAGACATTGACTAAACTCCATTAGAAGCCCAGCGACTCCCAGTTACCACAACAGCGCTCCCACCTTGCCTCCATCACATATATTCTGATAGTTCCTTCCACAACAGTGTTTCTGATATATCTTCCCTTTTTCTGAACCAACAATTCTCCTCCACCATGGTTGACAGGTTTATCAACTGTGTCTATTCCACTTCCTGCACTTCTGCTCTCAACCCTGGCTCTTCCTCCCAGAACCACAATTAGGTTCTCCTCATCTCTACCTTCCATTACACCAGCCTCCGTATTCAGCAGGTCGCCCTCCACCATTTCCACAAGCTGCAAGTTGGTGCCAGCATCAAACCTATCTTTCCCTCTCCATTCAGCATTCTGAAGAGACCACTCCTTCTGCAACGTAAGACAGCACCTGTCCTTTTACGTCCTCCCTTTCCATCATCTAGGGCTCCAAACAATCCAAACAAAGGTGAAATAGCAATTTACGTATAATTCTTTCAATTTAGTGTACTGTGTTCGCAGATCACAACATGGTCTGCTGTACATTGGGAAGTCCAAACGCAGATGGAGTGACCACAAACATTACCCTGAGTTTTCAGTCACCTGTCATTTTAATTTCCCACCCCACTCCACCTCTGAACTTTGACAAACAAGGGGGTCAGAGAGATACCACATCGTTTACTGGAAGGGGATGCATGCAGAATCCTAAATATGGGGTGGCGGCTTGTTACTGTGGCACATTTGGGATGGTTCGGACAAGCACTCAGACGTCGGGGCTGAAGTGGTTTGGGAGGATCACTGTTATCCTTAGTCCTCTCTGGAAACGGGAACCAAGTCAAGGTTGCCATTTTAGTTTAGGTGCTA
This sequence comes from Scyliorhinus canicula, assembly GCF_902713615.1. Lineage (NCBI taxonomy): Eukaryota > Metazoa > Chordata > Chondrichthyes > Carcharhiniformes > Scyliorhinidae > Scyliorhinus > Scyliorhinus canicula. Next base: position 129,096,542 of record NC_052150.1, read on the forward strand.
GCAGGCAGGCAGGAGTCACAGACTGCAAACATTCCTCCTGCGAAGTGGGAAGGAGTCACAGATAAAAGACAATCCAGGGGCTACGTGGATCTCACGGTCTGAAGTTAAACATAGCAGACAGTGTAGAAGAGCAGCAGAAGCAATTATTGGGAGCATGGTGTGCCCCAGCTGCAGGGAGGGCAAGGGCTGTGTGTTCCACAGGAAAAATGTACAGCTTGGCGTGCAGGGCTATCCTACAGTCGATGTACTTGGGCTTGACGGCCTCTGTACTGGCCTGCAAAGGAAACGGTGATGGTCAATGGGGGCATCTGCAGCCTGCACATGCGCAAGATATGATTCTATATGTAAAGCTCTCACAGAGTTTTGTCACCTCAGTATGTAATGGTGCAGAGGTGCACATGGGCCATTGGATGCTGGTGATATGGTCGTTGGGGGGGGGGGAGAATGTCCACCACCATAACATTACAGGATCCAATAACAGTGGGGGAGGCTAGAGAATAACAGGTGGCATTTCAACCTGCACATAGTGAGGCTCCATGTAAATCAGAGGCATGCGGACAGTGAGAGAGGGTCAAACTCTTCCCTGTAATAAAGGAGAAGCTTCTTCTTCTTCTTGGGCAGTCCCTCAGCTTCCATTCCTTGCTTCCACTCCGGGGAGGTGGATTCTGCAGTGCCTGAATAGTCCGATCCTGGATGCGCAGACTCTGCCACAGATTTGGCTGGTGGTGCTTTGGAGAGGTGAGTGGGTGGGGTGCTCTGAAATCTGTGCTCTCCTTCCGCTGTTTAAGCTTGGCCTCCGTGTGCTCTACCCTGAGATGCTCATGGCGATTGGTGCCTTCATGGATGCAATTTTCTCCAGTTTGTGCGTTCTAAGTCAAGCGATTACCATGTGTCGGTGGCGATGTTGCATTTATTTAGGGGGGCTTTCAGAGTGCCCTTGAGGTGTTTCTTTTGCCTTCCTAGTGATCGCTTGCCATTGCGGAGCTTGGGGTAGAGCACTTGTTTTGGGAGTCTTGTGTCGGGCGTGCGGACAATGTGGCCCACCCATCGCAGCTGGTTGAGCGTGACCAGTGCCTCGATACTTGGGATATTGGCCTGGGAGAGGACGCTCATGTTGGTATGTCTATCCTGCCAGTGGATTTGCAGGATTTTGTGGAGGCAGCGTTGGTGATTCCTCTCCAAAATTTGAGGTGTCTGCTGTCCATTGCCCATATTTCTGATGCATACAGGAGGGCAGGGACCATGGCTGCTCTGTAGACCATGAGCTTGATGCTGGGCTTGAGGTCTTGGTCTTCAAATACCCTACTCCTCAGGCGGTTAAAGACTGCAGTGGCGCGTTGGAGTTGAAGTTGGATTTTGTCGTCCATGTCTACTCGCATCGTGGGAGGATAGATGTGAGGTTTCAGGGATGGGGAGGAGCGATGGATGGTGCAAATAAAGGATCTGTTCTTAGAAGAACGGTTTGAGAGACCGGAGGAGTTGGGGGAGAAGATTGAGGTGCCACGAGGGGAGGACTTCAGGTACATGCAGGTGCGGGATTTTGTGACGAAGGTCTGTCCGACCTTTCCGGTAGCACCGCCCTCCTCGCTGCTGGAGGGGGTGTTATCGTTAATGGGGTTTTTGGGGGGGGGGGCTATTTATGAGAGGATTTTAGAGGAGGCTAGGGCAGCTATGGAGGGGCTTACGGCCAAGTGGGAAGATAGCGCTGGAAGAGGGACTGTGGTATGAGGTGCTGCAGAGGGTGAATGTCTCAACATCGTGCATGGCTGGGGTTGATACAGCGAAAGATGGTGCACAGAGTGCACCTAATGAGGTCGAGGTATGAGCCGGTTGTTTGAGGGGATGGAGGATATTTGAGAGTGGTGTGGGAGGGGCCCAACAATCACGTTCACATGTTCTGGTCCTGCCCGGTTGGAGACGCTTTGGGTGTAATTCTTCAGCACCAAGTCAGCAATTGTACATGTGGATTTAAGAGTCCAGTCCCCTGTGGGCCATATTCAGGGTGTCAGACTTGCTGCAGTTGCAGGTAGGTGCAGGGACAGATGTTTTAGCCTTTGCCTCGTTGATCGCTCGCAGGCGGGTCCTGTTGGGGTGAAGATCAGCTTCTCCACCCTGTGCCTCGGTATGGCTGGGGGATCCAATGGAATTCTTGTATTTGGAGAAGGTGAAATTTGCTCTGGGGGTGGGGGTGAGTGAGTGGTTCCACAAGGCATGGAGTTCGTTTGTATTGTATTTTGGGGTGCTGGTTGCCACCAACTGCTAGGGGGTAGGGTGGGGAGCCTGGGGTTTTGTTTTATTTTGGATTGGTTGCGTTTAATTGTTAAAATGTGAAAATTTGAATAACAATGTTTTTCAAAAACAAAATGTCTGCTTGCACCGAGAGGAGGCTCCCAAGGTGTGGGAAATGGTCCACATTGTCCAAGGGCTCGCTGTGAATTTTCATGGTTGGAGGGCAGTTTTGTGTGGCAGAAGCGGGCTGGTAGAGTACATTTATTTTCCGGAAGCTTAGTCTGTGGCTCATTCTCTCATATGCCTCGGTGAATGTGCCGATGATAGTTTGTAGCTTGGCCTCTGAATATGCGCACACACAAGGGCGTTGTCTGCGTACTGCAGCTCGATGACAGAGGTTAAGGTGGTCTTGGCTCTGGCCTGGAGGCGTCAGAGGTTAGTTTAGGTTAGCTCCACTCCAGCAGGGAGCTTCAGGATGATAGGGTGGAGTGTTGCTGAGAGGAATATGGAGAAGGGCATTGGAGCGATAACACAGCCTTGTTTGATTTCGATATACGCAGGTATTGGGTCTGGGGTGGGTTCGTTGGTGAGGATCTCGGCATGTCATTGTGGAGCAGGCGAAGGATGGTGACGAGTTTCTGCGTGCAGCCGAATTTGAGGAGGATGCTCCACAATCCCTCATGGTTGACAGGGTTGAACGCCTTTGGAGATCAAAGAAGGCCATGTAGAGGTTGATGCTGCTCGCTGCGCCTTTTCCGGATTTGTCATGCGCCGAAGATCATGCCCATTGAACTTCTTGATGGGTGGAAGCCACACTGAGACTCAGGGAGGGGCTCTTCAGCCACTGGGAGAAAGCAGTTGAGGAGTATTTTCGTGAAGACTTTTCCCATGGCAGCGAGTGGGGAAATCCCTCTGTAATTTTCACAGTCGGACCTGCCTCCTTTCTTGAAGATGGTCACAATTAACACATCTCCGAGATCATCTGGCATGCTCTCTTGCTTCCAGAGTGATGAGGTTGTGGATTCTTGTCAAGAGTGCATCTCCACCGCATTTTAATACTTCTGCGGGGAGTCCATCTGCACTAGACGCCTTGTTGTTCTTCAGTTGTCGGATGACCTTTTTGACCTCATGGTGATCTGGGGTTGTGCTGAGATGGTGGTAGGTAGCGTGTTGCAGGATGGTGTCGAAGGCTGTCTTGGTTGAGGAGGTCCTCAAAGCAACACAACATTGAACAATGCCAGAACAATGGCTTTGCACAACTCCGCAAGCAAGATCGGTTCTGTCTGAGAAGGGCATGAGGAAGTGTGGGAGGGCTGCTAAACTGGTGCTTTAGGGCTCCTTTTTGAGATGCACACTCACTTGTTGCTGCCACTACAGTGCACAGGATCCAGGTCAGTTACAATGGAGAGACGCCTTGTTGCCCTGAAAGCAGCAGCAAGTCAATAATTTCACTGTGCACTGTTAAAGACAGCAAAATATTCCTCAGCACCTGCTACAACACTCCTTCTAGAATTTGGCAGAAAGCACCAAATGCTTGTAGAAATGTACCGCCAGAGGAAATCATCCGGTAATTAAAGAAAGACTTGCTTTCATATAGCACTTTTCATGACTGTCGTCTCAAAGTGCTTTACAGTCAATGAAGGTAATTTAGTAAAAACGGAAGCCACTTGCATGCAGCAAGTTACAACAAACAGCAAAGTGGTAAAAGTGAGATAACTTGTTTTTGTAATGTTGATTGAGGGATAACTAGGGATAGCTGTTCTTATTCAAAATTCTGCAATGGGATCTTTTATATCCATCCAAGGAGACAGATGAAGCCTTGAGCGAACGTCTCATGCAAAAGGTGGCACCTCTGATAAGCAGCACCCCCTCAGTGCTCTTCTGGACTGTAAGAAGTCTTACAACACCAGGTTAAAGTCCAACTCTTCTGGACTGTCAGTTTTGATTTTTATGCTCAAGTCCTGAATGGAACTTGAACCTTATGACTCAGAGGGGAAAGTGCTGGTAACTGAGTCATAGTTGAGACATACTAACCAGTAAGCAGTTCTTGTTCACAACGTTCCAACTACAAGAAATGATGGACACACAGGAAACAATCATTTGGGTGGAAGTGTCTTCATTTGGTGCACCGATGCTGATGGCTGTGAAGGGTGAGAGGAAGGTTTTGCTACAAGCACCATGCATGAAGCTACCATATGAGGTTGAGAGTTATTGTTTTCAGCCTTGGTGCCGGTTTCCAAATTACTGTAGCTACTGGTTGCCATGGTTGTAGATGCCACCTCACAGGATGTGCCGCCATTTCCTTCTTTTGTTAGCTAGTAATTAGTAGCAGTTTGCTGCAGGGACTGTGAGGGAATGGATGGTGAAGCGGGGGGGGGGGGGGGGGGGGGGGGGGGTCTGCCTCCGTGGGGAGTGGGCTTGGGGGGTTCCCTGGGCGCGTGGTGGGTTGAGGAAGAGCTATGGCTGATCGGCGTAGGGGGAGGGGGATGGCCCCCTGGGTTCGGCTGGTCACATGGAACGTGAGGGGGCTGAATGGTCCGGTGAAGTGATCCCGGGTCTTGGCTCACTTGAGGAGGTTGGGAGCGGATGTGGCTATGCTCCAGGAGACGCACCTCAGGGTTACGGATCAGGTGAGGCTAAGAAAAAGTGGGGTGGGACAGGTGTTTCACTCGGGGCTTGATGCGAAGAACCATAGGGTGGCAATTTTGGTTGGTAAGAGCCTGTCGTTCGTGGCGTCCAAAGTGGTGACGGATAGTGCAGGTAGATATGTGATGGTGAGTGGGAGACTTCAGGGGGAGCGGGTGGTCTTGGTTAATGTTTATGCCCCCAACTGGGATGATGCAGGCTTCATGCGGCGTATGCTGGGCCTGATCCCGGACCTGAAGACAGGGAGATTGATTCTGGGTGGGGACTTTAACACGGTGCTGTATCCGGCTCTGGATCGCTCGAAGTCTAGGATGGGCAAGAGGCCGGCAGCGGCCTCGGTGCTGAGGGGGTTCATGGATCAGATTGGGGGGGGGGGGGGGGTTGGACCCTTGGATGTTTTTGGAGCCAGGGGGTTCTCCTTTTTCTCCCATGTTCACAAGGCTTACTCCCGGATTGATTTTTTTGTGCTTAGCAGGGCGCTGATCCCGAGAGTAGTGGGGGCGGAGTATTCGGCGATAGCCATTTCTGATCATGCTCCACATTTAGTGGATCTGGAGCTGGGGGAGGGGAAGGATCAGCGCCCGCTGTGGAGGCTGGATGTGGGGCTTTTGGCAGAGGAGGAAGTGTGCGGGCGGATCCGTAGGGGCATGGAGGAGTATCTAGAAACCAATGATAACGGGGAGGTGCAAGTTGGGGTGGTTTGGGAAGCGCTAAAGGCAGTAGTCAGAGGGGAGCTGATATCTATTCGGGCGCACAGGGAGAGTGGGGAGAGGGTCGAGAGGGAGAGGCTGGTGGAGGAGATGGTCAGGATGGATAGGAGGTATGCAGACACCCCGGAGGAGGTGCTTTTGAGGAAGTGGCACAATCTCCAAGTGGAATTTGACATTTTAACCACCCGGAAGGCGGAGGCGCAGTGGAGGAGGGCGCAGGGGGCGGTATATGAGTACGGGGAGAAGGCAAGTCGGATGTTGGCTCACCAGCTCCGGAAGCGGGAGGCAGCTAGAGAAATTGGGGGAGCCACGGATGCAGGAGGGAACTTGGTGCGGGGTGGAAAGGACATCAATGGGGTGTTCAGATCCTTTTACGAGGGGCTGTACCGGGTGGTGTCCCCCAGGGAAGCAGGTGGGATGGACCGCTTTTTGGATAGGCTGGAGTTCCCAAGAGTAGAGGACGAGCGGGTGGAGGGTTTGGGTGCCCCAATTGAGTTGGAGGAGCTGGTGGAGGCGTTGGGAAGTATGCAGACAGGGAAAGCGCCGGGGCCTGACGGGTTCCCGGTGGAATTTTATAAGAAATTTTCAGATTTGCTGGGCCCTCTGCTTGTGAGGACCCTGAATGAGGCTAGGGAGGGGGGGGCTCTGCCCCCAACGATGTCCAGGGCAATTATCTCTTTGCTCCTGAAGCGGGACAAGGACCCCCTTCAGTGTGGGTCTTACAGGCCGATCTCGCTCCTTAATGTAGATGTCAAGTTGTTGGCAAAGGTGCTGTCCACGAGGGTGGAGGATGTGGTCCCGACGGTGATTCATGAGAATCAAACATGGTTTGTAAAGGGGAGACAACTGAATGCCAACGTGCGGAGGCTCCTTAATGTCATGATGGTGGCGCCGGCGGCTGGGGAGTCAGAAATAGTGGCGTCCATGGATGCGGAGAAAGCTTTTGATAGGGTGGAGTGGCGTTACTTGTGGGAGGTGTTGCGGAGGTTTGGATTTGGTGAGGGGTTCACCAAAGGGGGGGCAGGCACCGGTTATCGCTGTACGCAGATGAAGATACTTGAGGAGTTTGGGGACTTTTCGGGCTATAAACTCAATGTGGGGAAAAGCGAGCTGATTGTCCTGCACCCGGGGGATCAGGAGAGGGAGATAGGTGAACTCCCGTTGAAGAGGGCTGAGAGGAGCTTTAGGTATCTTGGGGTCCAGGTGGCTAGGACATGGGGGGCCATGCATAGGCTTAACTTTTTGAGGCTGGTGGGGCAGATGGAGGAGGAATTTAGGAGGTGGGACGCGCTACCGCTTTCGTTGGCGGGCAGGGTCCAGTCGATTAAGATGACGGTGCTCCCGAGGTTTTTGTTTCTTTTCCAGTGCCTCCCCATATTGATCCCAAAGGCTTTTTTCAGAAGGGTGAATAAGTCGATTCTGGGGTTTGTGTGGGCGCGGAAGGCCCCAAGAGTAAGGAGGGTATTTTTGGAGCGAAGAAGGGAGGTAGGGGGCCTAGCGCTGCCCAACCTGTGTGGATATTATTGGGCGGTGAACGTGGCGATGATTCGCAGGTGGGTGACGGAAGGGGAGGGTGACGCATGGAAGAGATTGGAGCTGGCGTCATGTACGGGCATGAGTCTGGAGGCTTTGGTGACGGCCCCACTTCCACTCCCCCCGGAAAAGTACTCTACGAGTCCGGTGGTGGTTGCGTCCCTTAAAATCTGGGGACAGTGGAGGCGGCATAGGGCGGAAGTGAAGGCCTCAGTTTGGGCCCCGATACGGGGCAATCACCGTTTTGCGCCGGGGAGAACGGGTGGGGGATTTGGGAGCTGGCACAGGGCAGGCATCAGACAGTTTGGGGACCTCTTCCTGGATGGGAAGTTCGCGACTCTGGAGGAGCTGGTGGGGAAGTGGAACCTCCCCCTGGGAACGCTTTTAGGTATATACAGGTCAGGGCATTTGTTAAGAGGCAGGTGGCGGAGTTTCCGCGGGTGCCGCCAAGGGGGGTGCAAGATAGGGTGCTTTCGGGGACATGGGTCGGTGAAGGAAAGATCTCGGCTATTTACCAGCTGATGCAGGAGGAGGAGGCCTCAGTAGAAGAGCTCAAAGCGAAGTGGGAGGAATAGCTAGAAGATGGAACGTGGTTGGACGCACTGGAGAGGGTGAATTCCGCCTCCTCTTGCGCACGGCTCAGCCTAATTCAGCTGAAGGTGCTGCATAGGGCTCACATGACAGGGGCATGGATGAGCCGGTTCTTCGGAGGGGAAGACAGGTGCGGGAGGTGTTCAGGAAGCCCGGCGAACCACACCCATATGTTCTGGGCTTGTCCGGAGAGGTTTTGGAAGGGGGTGGCGGGGACTTTGTCGAAGTGGTCGGGTCTAGGGTCAAGCCAGGCTGGGGGCTCGCGATCTTTGGGGTAGCTTCGGAGCCGGGGGTACAGGAGGCGAGAGAGGCCGGCATTCTTGCCTTTGCGTCTCTAGTAGCCCGCCGCAGGATTCTGTTACAGTGGAGGGATACGCGGCCCCCGAGTTCGGAGGCCTGGATCAACGACATAGCTGGGTTCATCAAGTTGGAGAGGATGAAGTTTGCCCTGAGGGGGTCGGTACAGGGGTTCTTTCGGCGGTGGCAGCCCTTTCTCGACTTCCTGGCGAAGGGGTAGAGAGTGGTCCGTCTCAGCAGCAACTTGGGGCGGGGGGGGGCGGGTTTGGGGATGGTATGGGGGTTTGTTTTTGCGGCGGTGGGTTTGCTATGTTGTTATTTTCTTCTTTCTTGTATTGCTGTTGGTTTTGTTATTATTTATTTGGGGGGTGAGTTATTTTCTTGTGTTGGTGTGGAAACACGCCTTGTTTGTTTTAAATTGTGGGGAGAAAATTTGTTATTGAAAAACTTGAATAAAAATTATTTTTTTAAAAAGTAATTAGTAGCAGTTGATTATGCTTTTAAATATTATTTTTGGGGAATCCTTCATCCATAGAATCCCTACTGTGCAGAAGGAGCCTTATGGGCCCCTCACGTCTGCACCAACCCTCCAAAAGAGCACTCCACCCAGGTCCACTCTCCCTCCATCCCGCCCTATCCTGCAACATAACCTACACATCCCTCGGCACTAAGGGGCATTTTTTTTGCATGGCTAATCCACCTAACCTGCACATCTTTGGACTGTGGGAGGAAACCAGAGCACCCGGAGGAAACCCATGCAGACATGGGAAGAACGTGCAAACTCAACACAGAGTCGCCCAAGGCCGGAATCGCTGGTGCTGTCAGGCAGCAGTGCTAACCACTGTGCCACTAGTGTGATGTTGAGAGGGTGCCACCTGGAGTTTTGTGCTCCAAAATGGCATTATTGGTGTGAAGTCAGTGTTGCGCAATTTGTTTGCACCTTCAGTAATTACCGGGGCATGCACTAATGCCTTCGCCAAGATTCAGCTTTACAGCTCAAGTGGACGCACACGCAAAGGTCGCAATTTTGGACCTCAAACAACGTGCCCAAGCCAATTTTGTCCCCTTGGAATCCCAAATCAGACAGTGACAAATGCAGCATATCCTCATTATTTACTGTACAAAGAAACTGAACTGAGTAATGTCCATTACAACCAAGATGCGCACTATATTGGATGCAACAACAAATCCTACTTGGAAACAAGTAGGTACATTGATAAAGAGTGAAAATGCAGACCATATTTTTAATAAAAATAGTCGATGACAAGACCTCCTATTAGGATTGTGAAATGAATTGAATGTCACGTCTCTACAATCTACAATAATACATAAACCAGATTACATTTTGGAAAAATCCAGTCTTACATGCTATTTGCTACAATCACCTACAATCATCATTGTTAATGACTTACCATTTCACAACAATAGCTGCAATTTAGGAACACTCCATTAACTTTGATCCTTAACCTGAACAGAACTAGCAAGCCATTTATGTACCTGCAGGTAGCTCAGTGGTTGATTACAGTTACTGAACAGCCTGTGTCGAAATCCAACTGCAGTTTACAATTTACAATAATCGAGAGATAGACCATCACAGAAGGCAGTTAATTTTTGCCTTTCCAGGTAAAGGGTTTCAAATGGATTTGATCATTTTGGGAAAAACTTTGCAGTTTGATTTCCAATGGTCCAGTCTTAAAAAGTGAAATGTGATTGATAGTAGAATTCACATAAAGTCTGGCATTTCATGCTGACAAATGTAAGCAAAAAGAGAAACAACTGCACTGCTTGAATTATTAAAGTATAAAATATGCTTTAATTTAAATACAATTGATGAAATTAGGTAGAAGATAAAAAACCAGAGTGCAGATCAATGATAAAGTCGGAAAACTTATCAAAGACGACAATAATTAGATCCCATAAGAACAGGAATTGGCCGTGTACCTTTGGATCCATTTCTCCATTCATAAAGATTGTGGTTGATCTGTACCTCAACTCAATTTACACAGCTCTGATCCATATCCCTTGATGACTTCATTGAACAAAATCTGCAAATTATTGTTATTGATGGAGCATCCATGTCCTTTTCAAAAAAGGAGTTGCACAACACAACATAACATATGCTCTTGATTTCCCCACCAATATTTACTCTGTATTTATCCTATTGAATCCCTTTATCATTTTAAATACTTATGTTGAGTCTGATTGGTCGAGGTATTCCCATGGAGGCATTGCACCATTCTGAATTAAACAAAAGCATTGGGGACAATAATTTCCAAATTCATTCCCCATGGCATTGCCTTAAGCAATCAGAGTTGACTTGCCAACCAATCAGCACCCTTTTCCCATGTGGTATAAATTGTTGCTCCCTTTGAAGTTTGGTATTCCTGCCTTGATCCTGATGAGTGTAAGACTAAAAGCTTCAACAGTTTGTCCCTTTTTCAGCAACATAGTAAATATTGTATTCCAGAACTGTGAAAATATGTACAGCACATCAATATTTAAGTCTCACAAACCTTCTTAATATTTATCTGGTGCTTTTGGAGCCGTTCCAAATCTGTTGGGATTGCAACTTTGACAAATTTCTGGATAGCTGGTTCCAAACGTCGAAGGCTCAGTTTTGCAGGATCTTCTGCCATGCTGTTTCCAAACAGCAATTAGGGTCTTTCTGGCTGTAGGCACATCGGGACCTTCATTCAAGATTAAAAACATTGGTTCAAAGGAAAAATCTGATATTTCAGGGTCTTTCAGAAGCTCTTCCTTTCATTCTTAAGATCAAAGTCTAATAAATAAAACAGGTGCCGACTGACGATTTTTACAAATAGCTTTTTAAACAAAATATCACAAGTTATTTAACACACTGATTTTTGAGGATTATGATACTTTTAAGGGAAGTAATTTTCCATTCATGTAAAACTGCGGATATATACCCATTCTAACCCTGATCCTCATCATCTCAAACACAGGTTGCAAATAAAACACGCGCTTGACAGTTCACATGCACAACCTCATTCTGTGCTCTCTCAATCTTTTTTACATCGAGTTGGTCATTTGAAAATTGAATGCAATATAACGTCCATAAAATTGCTGCTATTTAATAAATACTAGTCAAAAATAATTATTCTTGTACTGAGACATAAACAATTGCTATGTCACCCACAGCAGTTTTGCAATCTTTTGGGTCAAATTCCCTTAATGAAGAATAAGACGCATACATTTTTTATCTCGTAATAATAATAATCTTTATTATTGTCACAAGTAGGCTTACATTAACACTGCAATGAAGTTACTGTGAAAAGCCCCTAGTCGCCACATTCCGGCGCCTGTTCGGGAACACAGAAGGAGATTTCAGAATGTCCAATTCACCCAACAGTACATCTTTCGGGACTTTTTTGGGAGGAAACCGGAGCACCTCGAGGAAACCCACGTAGACATGGGGAGAACATGCAGACTCCGCACAGAGTGTGACACAAGCCGGGAATTGAACCCGGATCCCTGGCACCTTAAAGCAACAGTGCTAACCACTGTGCTGCCATGCCGCTCCATGCTAGTCATGATGTAATTCTTCAGCAAATTTGCTGTTTATCCAGATGGGTGAACAGTTATTTAGTCTAAGCTGGCATAGGACAATGGGAAACATCAGAAACTGCACTTCACATCCTGAATTATCCTTGAGCAATGCTATAGATGATCTATTAGTCTTAAATTATTTGCATTGATGGTAGTGTGAATGTGGTTTGGTCTGCACAAAGAATGATCCAATTTTAAATGCCTTTCATATCAAAACTTTAACCTTGTATTGCAGAAGCATCCCGTTACAGAGAACCGTTATTGTTATCGTTTCATCTTTTCTACACTTTTTTTTAAATTCACTTTTAGGTCATCTTGTGCAATACACCATTTCTCTCAACAAAGCAAACAGGTGATTTTCTCCCAGACCTCTTGCAAAGCTTGTGCAGCATGCTATTTCTGGCAATTGAAGGGATGTAGATACAATTAACTGTAAAGAGATGGAATTTTCTGTGAGGGTATAATTGGGATGATTCAGCTGTACCTGTGCCTACTTGTACATCCATTTTGCCAATATAAATTGATGCCAAAAACTTTCTACCAATCTCATTAGCTCATATGCCGCGACTTAAAATTCAGCATAAATAGGAGTAAATCTGCAAACTTGTGCTGAAGTGTGGAACTCATACCATTCTAATCCTGCTGCATGTGTAAAAATTCTTTAAACCATTCAACAATCATGAAATCATATTAGGCACTGCATGTTTGAGGACATACAACTGGGCATGCTTTTTAATTTTTTGTGTGGCTTTTACAGAAGCCACAACAATGTATCCAAATAAACAATGCAAGTCTCCATTAAAGCATTAAAAAATGAATTTCTTTCTTGCTGAACTGAAAATTTTGGTCTTAATTTTACACCCACCATAAAATAGTGTAATTGCACGTGTGTGGCTGTTTAGCACAGGGCGCAAGAATCAATAAACGGATTAAAAAGAGACTGAGGAAGTTTGAGCCTGGCATAATTACATTCTTAATACAGTTATGCTCTGCTTTTCTCAAAGTATTACAACAGATTGTTAGTTTATGTCCTGACTGTGCTTGTCTCTTGATGTAAATACAAAAAACCTGAATTTGAAATCTTCTCAAAGTAGCCCAGCCAAGATTGTGAACTTTCCACATGGGGAATCGTGGGTGTAAAGTTATATTCTTTCTCTGTGCTGCATCTCAATAGCACACCAACGCACAGTTGTGCTGGCCTGCCTTTTGTCCTATGTCTATAAACAGATCCTATAGAAAAGTATTTATGGAGAGTAAATTGTGGTCTGGACCTTTCTCCCACATAAAGTTTCTGTCTTATCGAAGGGAAATCCCCTGTTTGCATGTTGCTTTCAGTTATTTGAACTGTATAGAAACTATAATAAAACAAAGAATTGTTGAACAGTGCACTTAGTCAATTGTTTATTTCTTTACTTAAAGATTTTAGATTATTCTTTTTCTACAGAAAAAGAGTGAATTCTCTTCTAATACAATTCCTTTTACAATCAATCAATCAATTACAATCAATCAATCAATGGTGAAAGTTCAACGCATTGTAATTCCTTTTGACTAAAAGGAGATTTTGTTTGAAAGTCAGAAAATAGGAATACGAGTAAACTATTTCACCCCTGAGGCCCATTCTGCCACTCAATGAGATCATGGCGGATTTGCAACCTAACTCCATATACGCACTTATGCCTCAGATCCCTTATTAATAATAATCTTTATTATTGTTACAAGTAGGCTTACATTAACACTGCAATGAAGTTACTGTGAAAAGCCCCTAGTCGCCACATTCCGGCGCCTGTTCGGGTACACAGAGGGAGAATTCAGAATGTCCAAATTACCTAACATCACGTCTTTCGGACTTACGGGAAGAAACCGGAGCACCCGGAGGAAACTCACGTAGACAGAGGGAGAACGTGCAGACTCCACACAGTGACCCAAGCTGGGAATCGAACCTGGGACCCTGGTGCTGTGAAACAACTGTGCTAACCACTGTGCTACCATTATTGCCTTTGGATAACAAAAACCTAGCAATCTCAGACTCAAAATTTAGGATGTAAGTAGCGTCAATTGCCATTTGTGAAAGAGATTTCCGAACTTTTACCACCCTTTTTATGTAGGAGCGTTTCCTAATTTTACATCCAAAAGATCTGGCTCTAATTTTTAGACAATGCACTCTAGTCCCCAACTAGTGGAAATAGTTTCTCCCAATGTACCCCATCAAGTCCTCTTAATAACCTGAATACTTCATTCAAATAACCCTTTGAGTTTCAAAATTCAAGGGAATACAACTCAATTTGTTTAATCACTCCTCAGTTTAGGTATCATTCTTTTAGATCCGTGGTCTTTCCGAAGGTGTGGTGGCCAGAAATGCTCACAGTACTTCAGGGGGCTGTTTAGCACGGGGCTAATTCGCTGGTTTTGAAAGCAGACCAAGGCAGGCCAGCAGCACGGTTCAATTCCCGTAACAGCCTCCCCGAACAGGCGCCAGAATGTGGTGACTAGGGGCTTTTCACAGTAATTTCATTTGAAGTCTACTTGTGACAATAAGCGATTTTCATTTCATTTCATATTACTAATGTGCATGCAGACACAGATCTGAGGAAAAACAAAAATGAAGGCCATTTAACAGTTTTTGATATTAAGGGCCTGAAATACACATGCCACCAAATGTTACTGGTAACCAGTTACATATTTCTCCCTGCACTATCCAAAGAATTCATAAGTCTTGCAGTCCTTAAAATGTTCAAATGCTACCCGACTACAAGCTGCCCAGGGCAGCACGGTGGCACAGTGGTTAGCACTGCTGCCTCATGGCGCCGATGACCCACGTTCGATCCCGGCCCCAGATCACCGTCCGTGTGGAGTTTGCACATTCTCCTCGTGTCTGCGTGGGTCTCACCCCCACAACCCAAAGATGCGCAGGGTAGTTGGATTGGCCACGCTAAATTGGCCCTTAATTGAAAAAAAAATTGAATTAGTACTCTAAATTTACTTTTTTAAATAAATAAATAAATTACAAGCTGCCTAACTGCATGATGCATTTTCATCTGGTGCCACAGGCTGCATGATGGGCAAAAGTGAGTCATTGTACGTGCTCTTCAAACTTGCAAATTCTCAAGACTCTGCTAACAGAATGCACGGAACAAAAGATTAGCACCAAACTAAGCCTCGGAAATGTCAAGTTATTGATTTTCTTTAGAAAGACCATGCTGGACTTGCGATCCCAAGGCATACAAGTCTGTGGGCCAAATGCTGAGCAGTGGGATTAGAATAGGTTGTTTTTGACCGGCCCAGAATGGGCTGTAGGGGCTTTTCTGTGACTGTATGACACCAGAAACTGAGAGAAGGCAGAGAGGAGAGGGTGGAACTGAAGGCTCCGATAGCTGAGGGATAGTACAACCTTATTTTTGTTCCCCCTTACTTACTCATACAAAAAGCATGCAGTTAACCATAAAATATTACACACAATGTACGACAGTCCCAGCACGGTTTATGTCTCTTGCAATCAACATAAAACATAGGAGATTAGGACTGATTGGATAGCTCTATCAAAGTGCCAGCATAGGCACAGTGGACCGAATGGCCTCCATCTGCACTCATTAATTCTGTGATTCTATGTCTTTCCTCTGTTTGTTGGCCTGTAAGTGGGCTCCAAGGAAGCCAGACTGTCTCATCCTGGACAGTTTTGTAACTTTGAGAAGATGGTAACAAAACTGTCACATACAATCAGGAGGTGATGCAGGTCTTGGGGGAAAATGCAGAGACGGAACCTGCAAGCCAAAGAGTCACCAGTTCCTTCCTCAATGTATGGGGGATTTGACTTGCATATTTTCTGAACCAGGTCATCTAATACGTCATTTGATGCTGCCAAAATTACCATGCAAAATAATTGTCCTTTAATGTAAAGAAAGCCTTTCCTGGTTTCAACATTCAATGCTGCTCACAAATGTATCCCTATATACACTGCAGTATCGGAGAAGTTGTCTTCCAAACCATATGGCTGAATTCAGGGTAAAGCAAAATGGTTAATATTGGAATGAGACTGGGAGAGTTGAGACAGACAATGGAGTCAGTGTGAACACCAGATGTTCTTAATTAGAGGCCTGATGCTGGCTCTGCTCGCTTCGTCATGGTTACCAATATGAATGGGTCACACCATCTGACTAGATAAGAGAATGAAAATGTCTCGTGTATATCAGGGTTGGCTCTTTACTTTGATTCTGACACTAGCGGAGCAGAAAGCATAAGGCACCTTATCAGAAGTTTGGTATTTGTCAAACTAATTAAAATATGACTACAGTAATCTTTGACATGTTGGTCCAAATTGAATGATACCTTAAAACAGATCCAAGTAAGAGAATGAATGAATCACCTTGGATGGTTGCTAATAATGGTACTCCCTGAACGGGGATTTACCTTGTCAAATTAAAGACATAAAGAAATCATACTGGAAACACCTAAAACAGAAGGTTAAGAATCGAGAATGCTAAGAAAGGTTACAAAGAGATTATAAAGCTCAGTCTTCTAACTGAAAAATTGTTATGAATAAATAATATTGTGGCAATCTGATAAAAGCGAACTTGTAAAAGTTCATCACAATTGTTGTTAATGTTTAACTACCAAGGTCCCTAAGTGTACAGAAATTAAAGTAAGGACATAACTATACAATCTATATGTGAAGTTAATCAGACTAGGATGGGAAGATAAACAAAGAAGTGCCACATACAACAACTCACCAGGAATGAAGCTGAACATCCAAGAGGAAGTTAAAACAACCAATGCCACACAGCTAGCTGATCTGCTAAATGAACAAGATTGGATCACTGGTGGGCAGCATGGTGGCGCAGTGGGTTAGCCCTGCTGCCTCACGGCGCTGAGGTCCCAAGTTCGATCCCGGCTCTGGGTCACTGTCCGTGTGGAGTTTGCGCATTCTCCCCGTGTTTGCGTGGGTTTCACCCCCACAACCCAAAGACATGCAGGCTAGGTGGATTGACTACGCTAAATTGCCCCTTAATTGGAAAAAATTAATTGGGTACTCTAAATTTATATTTTAAAAAAGAATGGATCACTGGACTTTTATCCAGCAGGAATCAAAAGATTTATCAGCAATCCAGTAAATATGAACTATAAACTTTATCTCATAATGTATTTGGTAATGGTAGATGTTGAATGTAATTTGATTATGCCACAGTCAAAGAGAATCCAGCTTTTGCTGAGATACTGTGCAAAACTTCATTTGTGCCTATGATGGTTTAGACTTAGGCAGTAAATATCTACCCTCGGTATTTTATGTACTCCCCAACTCCAAACTTTCTGATGGTGGTAGTATATGTTATGTCAAATAAAGTAGTTAATTAATATACTGTCTGACTTTGCTTCAATTATTCCAAATATTAGTAGTTAGTCACTACACTTACAGAGACAACTCGTATTTCTTGAGAAAGCATTTAACGTCAGTGGAAATCCTAAATTTCTGAATTGCGATCAAAAAAAATGATGATCAAGCCAGGGGAAGTGAGATAGGCAGGGAGTAATTGAAAGTTAGATGCAAGAGGTGATTTTTAAGGAGAAATGGAGAGCTTTAAGAGAGAACTCCTAAGTGTAGGGCAAGGCAGTTGAAGACAAGACCTTCAACGGTGGGTGAAAGCAGGGAGATGCACAAAAAACTAGAGGCAGACAAGCAGAGAATTTGAGGGGAGATGAAGGATATAAGCTGATTACAGAGATAAGGAAGGGCAAAGAGTTGAATGATTTGAAGGGTGGGATTTAAGGACCAGGACCCATTGTAAGTCAGTGAAAACAGGAGTCACAGCAAGCAAGATACGATATGAACAGCAGTATTTTTGATGTACTAAAGTCTACAAAGAGAGGAGGTCCAGAGGCAAGCTAGAAGAGAATTGGGATAGTTGGGTGTGGAGGTAACAAAGGCAAGGATGATGGTTTCAATGGCAGATGAGCTGAGGTAGGGAGATAGATTGGTGATGTTACAAAGGAAGACGTAGAGGGTCTTTACAATGGAGTATATGGCATCAGAAGATCAATTTAAAGGAAAAAAAAGACTTGCATTTATAGAGCACTATTCCTGACCACTGGACATCTCAAAGCACTTTACAACCAATATATTACCTTTGAAGTGTAGTCACTGTTATAATGGAGCAAAGGCAGCAGCCAATTTGCACACACAAACAGCACTGTGATAATGTCAAGACAAACTGTGTTTTTGTGTGTGATATAAATTGTGGGATAAATATTGGCCAGGGCACCAGGGGATAATTACCCTGTTTTTGCAAAACAGCGCCATGGAATCTTTTACATCCATCTGAGCAGGCAGACAACAGGTTTAACATCTCAACCAAAAGGCAGCACCTCTAACAGTGCAGCACTCTTTCAGCACTGCCCTGGTTTGTCAGCCTAGATTTTTATGCTCAAGCCATGGGCGGGGATGTAATTTAACAACCTTAGAGGCAAAAATACTACCCACTGAGTGACGGCTGCCTTGATCAAATATTCATTGGACTTTAGAGGCTCTCATAGAACCTATAAAATTCTAAGAGGATTAGACAGGGTAGATTCAGAAAGAATGTTCCCGACGGTGGGTGTTATAGGCGGAGGACAAGACTCCATGAGAGGCCAGGCTGACAGGGTACAAATCTCTTTATTCCACACTGGTCACAACAATCATTCTTCTCCATTCCACGCAGGGTTTCCTTCCCCGAACTGCTTCCAGGTCAGGATTTATATCCCGTGGGGAGCTCCTCCAATTAGAAGCTTCACCCCCTAGTCACCTGAGTAGATCATACTCTGAGCTGTATGAGGAAAATTGGATGCTTCACAAATTTCGTCCCTTTAGGGGGTCGGAACACCTCTCTCACCCCCAAGTCTGGAGAAATGCCCATGTCCTAAGCTGGAGGGTCACATGGCCGCTTGGGTTGTGAGTTCCGAGGTGGTACAGCCGGTCCGGGAGCTGTGTAGCACACCAGGGACTGCCCCTTCTGTGATGATCGTCATAGCTGGCATGGCATAGTTGGCAAGGCTGCCGATACAATCGGTGCCAGCATATCGTCGCCAGATGGCCCAATATCCATTCAGAATCTGCGCCGCTGTCTGTGCAGTCCTGGCCAGATTCACGGGCGCCATAGGTCCCCCGCCGTCTTAACGTTCAACAGGAGGCAGAAGGGGCAAGTGGTTCCCTTCTGGCCTTGGGGCTCTTCTTTGGCCATACGGAGTCCTTCGTGGGCCTCCGGGCCTCGTGCTGCTGGTTCCTGATCATGTTGTCATACGTGGTCCAGGTGGTGGTGTGTCTCTGAACTGCGTAGGAGACTGGTCCCATCTTGTGAGGACTATCCCAGGTCCTCTCGTAAATGACGTCATGTCACCTGTTGTGAAGGTGAGTGCTTGTGAGTGGCGGTAAGAGTCCTTCTCAGAGCGGTCCTGCTGCTGACGGACCCGTGCCCCAACGTGGGGGAGGACGAGGCTGAGACATGCCCGGAGTTGGCACCCCATGAGCAACTCTGCCGATGCGATGCCGGTTATGGCATGAGGCGTTGTACGATAACTAAAGAGGAACCGTGTCAACCGCGTTTCCTGTGACCCCGAGATCATCTTCCTCATGAACTGCTCGTTCGGCTAGCCAATTGGAAGCTGATGGTACGGGCTGTCCGCATGTGCCTGATGCCATTCGTGGCCATGAATGATGCAAACTCCTGCCTTGTAAATGCTGCCCCATTGACGGCCACCATGGCCTCGGGAGATCTGTGCATGCAAAAAATACCACGCAATCTGTCTGTAGTAACTCGTGTGGTCGTCGTGGGGACCCGGTGTACTTCAAGCCACTTTGGGTGAGCGTCCACAAATATTTTTCTTTTAAATTTAGAGTACCAATTAATTTTTTCCAATTAAGGGGCAATTTAGTGTGGCCAATCCACCTGTACATTTTTGGGCTATGGGGGAGAAACCCACGCAAACACGGGGAGAATGTGCAAGCTCTACACGGACAGTGACCCAGAACCGGGATCGGACCTCGGCGCCGTGAGGCAGCAGGGTTAACACACTGCGCCACCGTCCACTAATATAAGGAACGTGACCCCCTGAAACGGGCTGGCAAAGTCGATGTGTACGTGGGCCCATGGCTTCTCCGAGGGGTGCACGGGGCTGCTGGTGGGGCCTTCTGGTGTCCCTGGCATGGGTTACAATTGTGGGCCACCCGCTCAATCTCAGCATCCAGTCCAGGCAATCAAATGTTGCTGCACAGCACCATTTTCATTTTGGCCACCCTGAGGTGCCCATTATGGAGGTCTTTCAACAGAGGCACATGCCCCCGTTCGGGTACGACCGCCCGCATCCACACAGGAGGACGCCTCTTCGATAATCATTTCGGGCAGCTTGGAGGTGTAGGCCCTCAGCCTGTCTGGTGTCACCCTAAGTCGGGCCCCATATTGGATCATATGACGGACCCTTGACAACCCACGGTCGGTCTGGGCCCATTCCCAGATATCAGCAGCCATTACTGGCGACGTGTCCATGAAATGGAGAGCGGCTATCACCTCCGCGGTTGCTGCAGGAGCTGGCGGCTTTGTGGGTAGGGGCAGGCAGCTCAATGCATCTGTGTACAGGATTCTTGTTCCCGGGCAGCGTTCTAATGTAGACTCGTAGGCTGACAGAAGCAGCCCCCCCCCCCCCAGGCAGAGGCTATCGGTGGAACCACCCGATCTCTTTAAATAATCCCAGAGGGGTTAGTGGTCGGTATAAACCGTGAACGGCCGTCCATAAATGTACTGGTGGAATTTCCGTACTGTGAACATCACTGTCAAGCCTTCCTTCTCCATCTGGGCTTAGTTTCGCTCAGCATCAGCCAGCCTGTGGGGTGCAAAAGCTTTAGGTCGCTTCGAGCCATCGGGCATGCGGTAGGGCCAACCCAACGACGTATGGCTAGACGGCGCACGCGAGGAGCAGTGATTTTTCGGGGTCAAAGTGAGTCAGCAATTCACCTGACGAGAGCCTCTGCTTCACCTCTTGAAATGCCTTCTGATGCGTGGTCCCACTTCCGTCCCTTCTTCAGTAGTTGGTGGAGTGGGCTGAGCAGCATTGCCATTCTGGGTATGAACGTCCTGTAATAGTTCACCAGGCCTAGGAAAGAACAGAGCTCCATTTGGTCACAAGGGATGGGGGCCTGGTGAATCGCCTGCACCTTTTCCTCCACTGGACAGAGGCCTCTGCTATCCACCGGTAACCAAGATATGTGACCTCCGGCACGTGGAAAACGCACTTCTCCTTCCAGAGGCAGGCCAAGGCCCAAGCAAACCGCTCAAGGATCTCGGTTAGGTTCTTCATGTGTTCCCATCGTCCAGATAGACGGCCACCCTTGGCAACCCTCGCAAGATATTCTCCATAACCCTCTGGAATATCGTACAAGCCGAAGAGACTCCGAATGGCAACTGCGTACATTTGTACAATCCCCGATGGGTACTGATTGTCACATATTTCCGTGAACTCGGTTCGAGCATCAGCTGCAAGTATGCTTGGCTCATGTCTAGTTTAGTGAACATTTTTCCTCCACTGAGCCAGGCATAGCGATCCTCGATCCAAGGGCCCGGATAATGGTCAAGTCAGGATACCTGGTTCATGGTCACTTTATAGTCCCAACAGAGCCGCACCAACCCGTCCGGCTTCAACATGGGGAGTACAGGCGCGGCCCAATCGACATATTGGACAGGGCGAATAACACCCAACTGCTCTAAACCGGTCTACCTTGGCGCAAATTGCCTATGGCACAGGGCGAGCACAGAAATATCGGGGCTGGGCATTCTCTTCCACACTAATCATGGTCATAGCTCCTTTAATGGTCCCAGGGCCTTCTGCGAAAACCGAAGGGAACTTGGACAGCACTCTATCCGATCCACAGGGGTACATTTGATACACACGTTGCCAATCCAAATGTAGGTGATGCTCGCCAATAGGCTGGGCCCGTTGCTGCAAACTACCACCAATGGTAGGCACACAGATTGGTCTCCATATGCCACGAGCACATGGGTGCTGCCCTCGATTTCTAAGGGCTGCCCGGCACCCCTACCCGTGTTGCGAAGCTCCAGTGGCTGAAGACCTGTCCGGATGGTGGTAAATGTGCGAAGACTGATGACTGATGATGCCGCTCCCGTGTCCAGTTCCATCTCGGTGGGCTGTCTCTTTAGCAGCAGCATCACCAGGATGCGTGTCGTTCTTTAGCCAGTCACACAGTGCAGGGTAGGGTTGGCTCCTCAGCTTCCAAGTCCTCAGTCCTCCAGGGAATGCATGCGGCCTCTTGGGGGGGAAATGGTTCATTGCCGGGGAATGGCACCCTCATGTGATTGCCCAGAGCTTCATTCCTGGCCTTGGCGTCTGTCTTCCAGGATGGCTGAGTCGGGGATTCTGCGGAGAATCACGTGCCAGCGTCGGGGTGGCGTGGCCCATTCCGGGGGCTGGGAGAATCCCGCCCAGGATCTATCAACCAACCAGGAAACAATGGTAACAGCTGTCTCCAAATCCAATAAAGCATTATATTCATGCAAAAAAAGCATTAGTAAATACAAAATATCCCTTTTAGCAGAGATAGAATTGAATTGCCTGAACTTCAAGGGTGTTTTACTAAGGCTTACACGAGGGGAAGAGTTTGGACACCCTTGCTTAAAGCTATGAAAGTAATTGTTTATTGGATTTTTCTTCTTTTTTTTCTTAAATTTAGAGTACCCAATTAATTTTTTCCAATTAAGGGGCAATTTAGCGTGTTCAATCCACCTAACCTGCACATCTTTGGCGAAACCCACACAAACACAGGGAGAATGTGCAAACTCCACACAGACAGTGACCCAGAGCTGGGATCGAACCTGGGACCTCAGCGCCGCGAGACTGCAGTTCTGCGCCACCGTGCTGCCCGGAAGTAAGTGTTATGACGTACTTGCAAGGATCAAGTGGGTGCAGTAAAGCACGAGAGGTCATACTGCATTCGTGAGTGCCAAGTTATACAACAAGGAAGTCATGGGCTGACAAATAAGACATAAATTATATTTAATTGCCAAACAAAAAATGATATGAAGGAGTATGTTTTGGTATTAAAAGATTTACATAGTTCCATACGTTTCTTTTATTCTCCACATTTTCATCAAATACACAACAAAAGACAACCAACAATAACAAATACAGTAGCAATCCCCAAACAGCATCCTCTTCATTGTATAAACCTAAACATCGCCCATACACTCCAAATAAAACAAACCAAAAAGACCAAAAGGAAATTAACGGTCATCCTCTAAACAATCTGCTCAACCCCACCACTAGCCCCCCTCCTCGTGTTCGATGGCACCCAATTCGTGAAAGTGCATGATAAACAATGCCCATGAATTGTAGAACCTTTCCATCCTCCCCTTCAGTTCAAACTTCACCTTCTCGAGCGTCACAAATTCCAGCAGGAACTCGTGCGAAGCCGAGGCACGGGCGGGAAAGCTGACCTCCACCCCAGCAGGACCCGCCTCCTGGCAATCAGCGAGGCAAAGGCTAAAACATCTGCCCCCGCACCCGCCTGCAGCCCAGGACGGTCCAACACTCCGAAAATGGCATCTAGGGGCCCTGGTTTGAACCTCACATGCACTATCCCCGAGATGACCTGAAAGACCTTCCTTCCATACATCTCCAGCTTTGGGCAGGACCAAAATATGTGAACATGGTTTGCAGGGCTCTCTCACATCACTCACACACATCCTCCACTCCCTCAAAGAGTTCGTTCATCCTTGCCCTCATGAGGTGCACCCTATACTCGACCTTCAGCTGTATCAGCCCCAGCTTCGCGCATGAGGTTGAGGTGTTTACCTTCCAGAGCACCTCACACCACAAACTGTCTTCGATAACCTCCCCCAACTCTTCCTCCCACTTGGCTTTGATCCTCTCCAAGGATATTCTATCCTCCCCCAAAATCCTCTCACAGATCGCCGACACCATCCTCTTCTCCATTCCCCCTGTCGTCAATACCTCTTTCAACAACTAAGGAGCTTGCACCATCGGGAAGCTCTGAACCTCCTACCTGGCAAAGTCCCGGAGTTTCAGGTATCTAAATACTGCCCCTGCCCCAGTCCATATTTCTCCCCCAACTCCTCAAGCCTCGCAAAACGACCTCCCAGGAACAGGTCTTTTAATACCCTGACTCCCCTCTCCTCCCATCGCTGGAACCACCCATCCAACTTCCCTGGCTCAAACCTATGGTTCCCCCTAATCGGCATCTCTCTTGACCCCGCCCACAGCTTAAAGAGCTGCCTCAACTGCCTCCAAATCTTCCGTGTTGCCACCACCGGACTCCCAGAATATTTATCCGGGGCCATCAGGAGCGGCACTGTTGCTACACCCTCAGCCCCGACCTCCTGCAACACAGTTCCATACTGTGGGGTTATTTTGTCTCAAGTTAAATCCACACCAAATTTCAGCACACTTCTCTGTACATCTCTCTACGGGGGTGGGGTGGGTGAGTGGATATAGTGCCTGCACTTACTGACAGCATTGGGGAAGTCTACCAATTACATCCATTAACAACCCTTGGCAAAAAACACAACATACAGGCAAAGGATGGGCTGGGCCTCTGCTTGCTTGCAAATTTCATGTTTCTGCACACTTGGGTGACCATGCCCACCAGCGTGGTTCATATAGGTTTAAACTGGAAAATAGAACCCTTAGTTTGGGTGGGTGATGTGATTGCCATAATAAGTCGCAGCTTAACAGATGGCCTGTAAAGTGGTGGACTATGCCATTCAGATCCACACAGAAGGTGGAGTCTGACTATTTCCTTCTCACACACATGTGGGTATTAAAGAGCATGTTAGAGCAATTATTTCAATCAACAAGTGCTGCAGTTCAGTTCCTGGATGATATTGTGACATGATCAAAAATGTACCATGGCAGTATAAGCTGATTTTGCTTTCACCAAGTTTTAAGATCCAGATAGATTTGGTAATATAGTGACTACTAAAACAAAATGTGTTCCTCCTTTGCACAGAAGTGCTTGCCACTTTTCTCTTCCACAGATACAGGGCTAAAGGACAGGACAGGTGTGAGAACAAGGTCTCTAATACAGTCCCCACCCTCATCCACATACAGACATTTTAATTGCTTGAATGATTTTGCCTCATATTTGATTTTCTTAATATCAGCTTCCTCAGCTCACAAACATTTCCTTATTTTTATATTCCATATGTTTGCCCACAAGTGAGATGTGTTCCCCTGACAGCGCAGAGAACAAAATTCATTTCAGGTTCGTCAGTTCCATTTCCACACACAAAAGTGCATACGATGCACCTTTCCTTATGTGACTGGCCCCCAAGGTGTGAGGGTTGTCCAATGATGAGAGGCTGAGAAAACTGGGCTTATATTCTCTGGAGTTTAACTCCACCCCAATTACATGTTACCAGAGATGGCATAATCAATTACTTTGCCATAATGTGGGCAAGTGTGTCACTTTGGTAGCAAGAATAGGAAGACAGATAATTTTTTTAAAGGTGTAAGATTTCTAAATGGTTGAGGTTCAGAGAGACTTTAGTGTACACATACAACAACACAAATTTAGCATGCAAGTACAGCAAGCCATCAGGAAGGCAACTACAGGTTGGCCTTTATTGCAAGGGGACTGGAGTACAAGAATAAGGGGGCGGGATTCTCCGCCGGAAGGATTCTCCATTTTGCCAGCACCCAGGGGATTCCAGACGGCGTGGGGCTGCCCTACAATGGGAAACCCCATTGACCGGCCGGTGTAACGGAGAATCCCGCCGGCGGGTCAAGGCTGAAAGGTGGCTTGGCGGGGCGGAGAATCCAGCCCAAGGATGTCTTGCTACAACTTTATGGGGCTTTGGTGAGACCACATCTGGAATACTGGTGTGCAGTTTTGGCTTCCAGATTCATGGAGGGGTATACTTCCACTGGAGGCAGTAAAATATGGGTTCATTAAATTGGGTCCTGGAATGAGAGAATTGTCCTATAAACTGAGTCTATAGTCTCTGGAGTTTAGAAGAATGCCAGGTGATCTCATTGAAACATGCAAGATTCTGAAGGGGCTTCACAGGCTAGAGACAGAGGTGTTTCCCATGAGTGGAGAATCTAGAACACGGGGGAACAGCCTCACGACAAGGAGACAATCATTTAGGACAGAGATGAGCAGAAATTTCTTCACTCAAAGGGGAATGAAATGTTTGAATTGTCTGCCCCAGACGTTTATGAATGTTATATCATTAAAATACATTTAAGGTTGAGATCTATAGATTTTTGATCTTTCACCTGGGGAGCAGGCAGGAAAGTGTCGTTGAGACAGAGGGTTAGCCATAATTGTATTGAATGAAGGAGCAGGCTGAGAGACATGGTTTACTGCTGCTCCTATCTGTTATGTTCTTATGCAATTCCAGGCATCCATTGAATACCCCAGGGAGTTGTGGATGATCAGCTATTGAGTATATTCAAGACAAGACTTCAATGTGTTTTTGGCTACGAAGAGAATTAAGTGTTATGGAGTTGAGGTAGAAGATCCACTGTTGTTCTGTTGACTGAAGGAGCAGGGTTCGATGGACCAAATAGCCTACCTCAGCTCCCATTTCTTATGATATTTTACTCATCCAGGTGGGTATTCTATCCAGTGTCAGCCAACGACTCAATCACTCCTTCTTCTCTCCACCTTGTGGTCAAGTGGCTGATGCCAAAAACTCAAGCGACAAGGGGACTGACAAGAGGAAAGAGTCTTCAGACATTGCCTGAGAAATATAGGACAAGTAGTGTCCTGGGGAGACAAAGAAAGGGACACAGGACAAATGTGAAACTATGGGTCAATCATGTAAAATACAGGACAGTTCATCACCCTGCTGGCATTTAGCGTGTCAGTGCCAGGCCAACCAACTAATCGATAACTGGGCATCCACTGAATGACACTGCGGACATTGGTATCCACAAGGCAACACGGGGGGGGGGGGGGGGTTGTAGCAATGAACTCAGATAATTTAACTTGTACCATTTTCAGCAACAGGTCGGCTATTCCTGCATTCAGATTGTAGCAGAACCCGCGCCCAACAGCCGGGGCCCCGCTTGCCATCGCGTTCCTCTGCCAGAAAGAAACTCCAGCAACTTGGTGGAAAGTGACACAGAATGAAAGACGTACCTCGGGCCCCTGCCCGGGGGGTGAAATACGAACACAAACTACTCTCCCGATTGACCGAAATCGCCACAACTTGACAGGCCAACCACTTCCGGTGTCGCCTCAAAACAGATCCCCCGAGCACAAGGCGCGGCTCCATCAGGGCCGGGGGCCCACAGCCCAGGGCTCATTACTGTAGCTTGACAGCCTTGGATCCATGCTGGTATTGCGGCTCTCCAAATCCCGCCCTGTCTGTTGCGTACTTCTGTTACCCCCCCCAACAACCACTTTTTTTTAAATAGCAGAAATCCGTTTATACGAGGATGATTATTTTAGGCAACAGGTTTCAACACATTCTATTGAGCCAAGTTGCTGCACTCAAATAATCATAGAATTTAGGGTGCTGAAGGAGGCCATTCGGCCCATCGAGCCTGCATCTGCCTTTGGAAAGAGCACCCTACCAAGCCCACACCTCCACCCGATCCCCGTAATCCCACTCAATCCTTTTTGGACACTAAGGGCAATTTATCATGGCCAATCCAGCTAAACCGCTGATGCGACCATCAATTCACTCAAGCACATGAGTAGAAGTAAACTGTGGCTTTAATCGACTTACAACTGAGCCTGCCTGCAACTAGCTGAACTGAAGGCAGGCTCGCAAGACCACAGCACTTTATACTTCCGGTTGTGGGAGAAGCCATGGGTGGAGCCCTGTACATGCTCCTCATCTCCCCCTGTGGGCAGAGCCGCGCAACGGCTCATAGATGGAGCCCACAGGGACACAGTGATATACAGTGTGAATTCATATTATACATTCACCACATTCACCCCCTGTTAAAAAATCAAGTCCGGCGGGGGTGACGGGTCTATAAGTTGAGTCGGTCCCGTGCTCGAATCGTTCGCTGGGACCGGCGGAGCACCGGGGTTGCAGCCGCTTCGGATGGCTGTGTGCTGATGTCCGGTGTGAATCTGAGTGTGGACTCCGGGGGTGGTTCGTTCCGAGCTTCGTTCCTGACCGGTGTGACGGGTGAAAGGGGGCGCAGGAAACCTGTAGGCACGGGGGCGCAGGGCGTGGGGTTTCGGGTGGGGTGTGGTGTGAGGAGTACCTCGGCGGTAGTGGTGGTGGATCCTGCAGGCGCCAGGTCCCGGAGGGAAACGATGCCCTGCCGGCCGTCGGGGTGCTCGATAAATGCGTAGTGGAGGTTTGAATAAAGTTGCAGGACCCTCTCTACCAGCGGGTCTGTTTTATGTGTCCGGACGTGCTTCCAAAGGAGGACAGGGCCCGGTGTCCTCAACCAGGATGGAAGCGAGGCCCCCGTGATAGTGCCCCTAGGGAAAACAAATAATCGCTCGTGAGGAGTCTGATTAGTGGCCGTACACAGGAGGGACCTAATCGCATGGAGCGTGTCGGGGAGGACCTCCTGCCAGTGGGAGGTCGGGAGATACATGGACCGTAGGGTCAGTAGGACGGTCTTCCAGACCGTCGCGTTCTCCCTCTCCACCTGCCCGTTCCCCCTGGGGTTATAGCTGGTAGTCCTGCTCGAGGCGATGCCCTTGTCGAGCAGGTACTGACGCAGCTTGTCGCTCATGAAGGACGAACCCCTGTAGCTGTGGACATAGCTAGGGAAACCGAACAGGGTGAAGATACTGTGCAGGGCTCCGATGACTGTATGGGAGGTCATATCGGGGCACGGGATGGCAAACGGGAAGCGAGAGAATTTATCTATGATGTTAAGGAAGTACACATTACGGTTGGTCGAGGGAAGGGGCCCTTTGAAATCGATACTCAGTCGTTCAAAGGGCCGGGATGCCTTTACCAGGTGGGCCTTGTCTGGTCTATAGAAGTGCGGTTTACACTCCGCGCAGATCGGGCAATTCCTGGTGACAGCTTTAACCTCCTCGGTGGAGAAAGGCAGATTGCGGGCCTTGATGTAGTGGGCGAGCCGGATGACCCCCGGGTGGCAGAGGTCCTTGTGGATAGCCTGTAATCGGTCGTCTTGCGCGCTGGCGCATGTGCCGCGGGACAGGGCATCTGGGGGCTCATTGAGCTTCCCCGGATGGTATACGATATCATAATTATAGGTGGAGAGTTCGATCCTCCACCTCAAGATTTTGTCATTTTTAATTTTGCCCCGTTGCGAGTTGTCGAACATGAAGGCAACCGATCTCTGGTCGGTGATGAGGGTAAACCTCCTACCAGCAAGGTAGTGCCTCCAGTGCCGTACGGCTTCCACAATGGCTTGAGCTTCTTTTTCGACTGAGGAGTGTTGAAGTTCCAAAGTGGAGAGGGTTCGGGAGAAGAAAGCTACTGGCCTACCTGCCTGGTTCAGAATGGCAGCGAGGGCGACCTCTGAGGCGTCGCTCTCTACTTGAAAGGGAACAGATTCATCCACCGCCCGCATAGCAGCTTTGGCAATGTCCTCCTTCATGCATTGAAGGCCTGGGACCCCGTTTTCCACGACGTAGCCGAGGATGGCTAGTCTGGTTGTGCGGAAAACGCATTTCTCCTTATTGTATGTGAGGTTGAGTTTTTGGGCGGTTTGGAGAAATCGGTGGAGGTTGGCATCGTGGTCCTGCTGGTCATGGCTGCAGATGGTGATGTTATCCAAGTACGGAAACGTGGCCCGCAGCCCGTACTTGTCCACCATTCGGTCCATTGCTCGTTGGAACACCGAGACCCCATTTGTGACGCCAAAGGGGACCTGGAGGAAATGGAAGAGGCGGCCGTCTGCCTCGAACGCCGTGTAGTGGCGGACCTCCGGTCGGATTGGGAGCTGGTGGTATGCAGACTTCAGATCCACCGTGGCGAAGATGCGGTACTGGGCAATCTGATTGACCATGTCTGCAATCTGGGGGAGGGGGTACGCATCGAGGTGCGTGAACCGGTTAATGGTCTTGCTGTAATCAACGACCATCCAGAACTTTTCCCCGGTCTTGACAACCACCACCTGAGCTCTCCAGGGGCTATTACTAGCCTCTATGACTCCCTCACGTAAGAGCCGCTGGACTTCGGCTCTAATAAATACCCTGTCCTGCAGGCTATACCTCCTGCTGCAAGTGGCCATGGGTTTGCAGTTAGCGGTGAGGTTAGCGAAGAGTGGAGGGGGGTCGATTTTTAGAGTTGCTAAACTGCATATAGTGAGAGGGGGCAGGGGTCCGCCGAAGCTGAGTGTTAGGCTCCTGAGGTTACCCTGAAAATCGAGTCTGAGTAGGAGAGGGGCGCGGAGGTCTGGGAGGACATACAATTGGAAGTTGGAGTAGTTGGCGCCCTGTATCGTTAGTGTCGCAACCGTGCGCCCTTGTACCTGGACCGAGTGCGACCCCGAGGCGAGGGAGATAGTTCGCTGTGCTGGAAAGATAGGGAGCGAGCAGCGTCTTACCAGGTCTGGGTGAACGAAGCTCTCGGTGCTCCCGGGGTCAAAGAGGCACGGTGTCTTGTATCCGTTGACTTGAACGGACATCATGGAGCTTCTGAGGTGCTTTGGCTGCGACTCGTCCAAAGTGACTGCGTTGAGTTGCGGGTAGTCGGTGGCTTGATCTGCAGTGCTGGAGCGGCCCCGTGATGACTGTCCGCGGAGGTCGTAGTCGTCGATTTGCATATCAGGTGATGGCCAAGATGGCGGCCCCCGTTGATCGCATGTGGCGGGCGGCGAGGCAGATGGCATCTAAGATGGCCGCCCCCGTTGATCGCACATGGCGGGCAGCGAGGAAGATGGCGCCCAAGATGGCGGCCCCCATGAATCGCACATGGCCGGCCGCGTGGAGGAGGATTGCCAAGATGGCGGCCCCCATGAGTCGCACGTGTCGTGCGGAGGTGGAGGCGGCAGACACGCTGCCACATTGCGGGGTCTGCGGGCCTGTGAGCTGGAGGGGCGATTGTTCTGGGTAGTGTTCGAGTTCGAGGATTTGGTTTGAGCCAGGCATACCTTCGCAAAGTGTCCTTTCCGTCTGCAGCTACTGCAGGTCGCGTTGCGGGCCGGGCAGTGCTGCCGTGGGTGTTGGGACTGGCCGCAAAAGTGGCACGATGGCGCTCTGTGGTGGGCAGGTGGCCGTGCGGCGCAGGCCTGGGGTAGTCTCTGGTCGGGGGTCCACGATGGGGTCGCATGGTGAGCTGGGAACGAGTTTAAATCTCGAAAAGCGACGTTAGAGGTCGCTAGTGTTACTGTGTCCTCCAGGGTCTGGGCCCCTTTTTCGAGGAGATGCTGGCTCACGTAATTGGACCGGACCCCTGCAACATACACATCTCGGACGGCGAGTTCCATGTGCTGGGAGGCTATCACAGCCTGGAAGTTACATTCCCGTGCTAGAGCTTTTAGGTCGCGCAGGTAGTCTTCTAGCGACTCTGCAGGGCGCTGGCGGCGGGTAGTAAAAATATGCCGCGCGTAAACTTCATTTACGGGCCGCACGTACAGGCGGTCGAGTTTTGCGAGGGCCTTGGTGTACCAGTCGGTACTATCAAGTTGAGTTGAAATGCGATGGCTCACCCGTGCATGTCAAAGACTGAGTTTCCGTTCTTCAGTAACAGCAGAGGTAGTCGACGCAGCTTCTGCGGCCTGTGGATCGAGTTCCAGTCGATCAGGTTTGAGGGCTGATTCCATGGTAGTTTTTTTAAGTCGATTAAATTATTGCGACCATCAATTCACTCAAGGACACGAGTAGAAGTAAACTGTGGCTTTAATCGACTTACAACTGAGCCTGCCTGCGACTAGCTGAACTGAAGGCAGGCTCGCAAGACCGCAGCACTTTATACTTCTGGTTGTGGGAGGAGCCATGGGCGGAGTCATGGGTGGAGCCCTGTACATGCTCCTCATCTCCCCTTGTGGGCAGAGCCGCGCAACGGCTCACAGATGGACCCCACAGGGACACAGTGAGAATTTATATTATACATTCACCACACCCGCACATCCTTGGACTGTGGGAGGAAACCGGAGCACCCGGAGGAAACCCACGTACACACGGGGAGGATGTGCAGACTCCGCACAGACAGTGACCCAAGCCGGGAATCGAACCTGGGACCCTGGAGCTGTGAAGCAACTGTGCTTACACTATGTTACCATGCTGCCCTAAGTATACAGAATTCAAAGATAGTCCTAATAGCAAGACTCAGAAGAGCACTGTATTTGCACTGTATACTGCATATAAATAATCCCAGACACACCCTCAGCCTTGCCATGTTACCTCTTTATCCATGTTGTCTCAATAACAGAGGACTCACTTCTAGTAGTGGCTATGTGGTGAGCAGTCATATGCTTGGTGGCTCTCACCAGTATACTTTGTTTTTGACCCTTTTTGCCCGGTTTATGAGCAATATTTTGGAGGAAATTTGTGTCGATGGAATAAGATCCCCTCATACAAGTAATGTCTGGTAAATATAACCCAAGGCAGAAGTCAGGCAAGGGATCGGTGCCAGTCTCAGAAGTTCCTTGAGTCTCAGGAGGGGGGAACATGGCGGAGGCATCTACTATGTCGTTGGCCCCTCAGTGGTCGATTGAGACGTTGGTGAGCTTCTTGATGCTGAATTTAAGAAGCAGCGGCAGGCGGTCGCTGAGGATCTGGAGGAGGCAATGAAGAGGGCTTTGGCCCCAATTCAGGCTGACATGGACATGATGCATATAGAGGTACAACCGGCGGACAGGTGTGTCAGGTGCTCGGGGAGTCCAGCGAACCATGCCCATATGTTCTGGGCATGCCCGGCACTGGAGGAGTTCTGGAAGGGGGTGGCGAGGACGGTGTCAAGGGTGGTGGGATCCAGGGTCAAGCCAGGATGGGGACTCGCGATTTTTGGGGTTGGGGTGGAGCCGGGAGTGCAGGAGGCGAAAGAGGCCAGTGTGCTGGCCTTTGCGTCCCTAGTAGCCCGGCGAAGGATCTTGCTACAATGGAAGGATGCGAGGCCCCCAAGCGTGGAGACCTGGATCAATGACATGGCGGGTTTCATTAAGCTAGAGAAGGTCAAATTCGCCCTGAGAGGGTCGGTACAAGGGTTCTTTAGGCGGTGGCAGCCTTTTCTCGACTTTCTGGCTCAACGATAGGGTACGGGGACAGCAGCAGCAGCAACCCGGGGAGGGAAAAGGGGAGGGAAAAGGGGGGGGGGGCCGACAATGACTATGTTTGTTTATTTAATTTTAATATTTTTAAAGTTCTTTTGTTGTTCATTAGGGTTGGGGGGGTGGGGGGATGTGATACATGCGCCGATACGGTCTGGGGGTGTCACAGTTATTATGGGTTATTTTGTTGCATTTCATTGTTTGTCATTATGTTTTATATTTTCTGTAAAAAATTCCAATAAAAATTATATAAAAAAAAAAAAGAGGTACAACCGGCGATGATACAGAAGGTGGAGAGGGCACTCTCTGACCATAGTGATTGGACTGTCTCCCAGGAGGCAGAGATGGTGTTGTTGGCTGACGAGTGTAGAGTGCTAAAGACCAAGGTTGACGATCTGAAGAACCGCTCCAGTCACCAAAACCTAAGAGTCGCTGGGCTGCCGGAGGGCTCAGATTCCACGGACTTTGTTCAAGATGTTCGGAAAATTGGTGGGAAAGGGGGTCTTTCCGACCCCTCCTGTGTTGGACTGGGCCCATAGATCACTGAGACAGAAGCCTAGATCTGGGGAGTCACCAAGGGTGCACATAGTCAGGTTTCATCATTACCTGGATAAGGAACAGGTTCTGACGTGGGCGAAGGACCATTGAAACAGTAGATGGGAGGACCATGCCATCAGAATGTCCTAAAATGTTGGGGTAGAGCTGGGAAGAAGGTGTGCAGCAATTAATAAGGCCAAGGCTGCTCGGTACAAGAGCAACGTGAGGTTTGTTATGATCTACCCAGCTCATCATCAGGTAACTTTCAAGGACAGAGACTATTACTTTGATACCCGGACGATGCAAATGAGTTTGTCAAGAAGCACTGGGAGTGAACTAAAGTCATTAAGGACTATGGAGTTTTTTGTTTGTTCATTGTTATGTTCATTTGTATTTGTATTTTTTGTTGGACTTTTGTAAAGTGGGAGAGGGTTTGTGGCTGTGTCTGGGCTTGTTGGTGGGTGCTTTTTCTGGGTGAACTTGGGAGTTTTTGGGGGGATGGGGATTTGGGTATTGATTTTCCTCTATTGTTCTGTATTTAAGTTTGGTATGGGTGGAGGACTGATCATTGATATACTGTTTAATTGACATTGATTTCTACCCTAAGCGGGGTCACCCTGCTTGCTTGTTACTATTGGGGTGTTCTTTTTGTTTTTTTAGGGTAATGAGCTTAGGCTATTGGTTTCTGTTCTGTTTGGGTTTGGGGAAAGGTATGGGGGGAGAGGGGCTTTTGTTCTTTTGTTGGTTGTCAGGGTGGGGTGGGGTGGGAGGAGGGGGGGAGGGGGAAGAAGGGGGGAGGGGTAGATTGCTGACAGTGATGGTTCCTTTGTTTTTGGACTGGCTTGATGAGGAAGTGGCATCCATCTTGGGTAGGCCCAGATCTGGTGCAGGTTGGAGCATTGCTGAATTGCATCACAAGGTGGATATGGCTGATCATGGGTCAGGAGTGGCGGGGTCAGAGACCCCCTGTCCGGTTGATAACTTGGAATGTGAAGGGGTTAATTGGCCCAGTAAAACGGTCCCAGATATTTGCGTATGCTGGAGATTTGAATGTGGATGTGGTTTTTCTATAGGAGATCCATTTGAGAATCAAGGATCAAACAAGATTGTGGAAGGGATGGGTGGAGCAGGTATATCACTTGGGTTTTGAATGTAGGGTGCAGAGAGCGCTGTGTTGATTAACATGAGGGTGGCTGCAGTTAATATATTAGCAGACCCAGATGGGAGGTACGGAATTATCAGTGGGTTGTTGGCCGGCACGCTGGTGGTTTTGGTCAATGTGTATGCACTGAACTGGGATGACACGTTCATTAATAAGGTGCTGGCTTCTATACCAGATCTTGATTCACATCAGCTAATTATTGGGAGGAACAACTTCAATTGTGTTTTGGATCCTAGAGTGGATAGGCCAAGTCGGAAATCTCTGAGATCATCAGGGTGCCAAAGGAGATGTTGATGTCCATTGAACAGGTGGGGTGGGGGGTTGGTCCCATGGAGATTCAGGTTTCTACTTGTGTTGTTGGCCCCTCAATGGTCAGCTTCTTGACACTGAATTTAAGAAGCAGAGTCAGGCGGTCGCTGAGGATCTGGAGGAGGATACATGCTCACAATTTAGGTTTCAGAGGGATGAGGAGTTTTATTTATTTTCCCATTTCCATCGGGTTTACTCCCGGATCGACTGGTTTGTGGTGGACAAGCCTCTTCACCCTGGGGGTGGGGGGGCTACTCAGTGATCTTTATATCGGATCATACTCCGCTGGCTTTGAAAGCAAACCAAGGCAGGCCAGCAGCACGGTTCAATTCCCGTAACAGCCTCCCCGAACAGGCGCCGGAATGTGGCGACTAGTGGCTTTTCACAGTAACTTAATTTGAAGCCTACTTGTGACAATAAGCAATTTTCATTTCATTTCATTTCATTTTGTGGACCTGATGTTGGAGCCAGGCTGCTCTCATCAACCCCTATGGACACTGGATATGGGGTTGTTCATGAATAAGAAATTTTGTGAGTGTGTATCCTCTGCCATTGCAGGGTACACTGAGTTGAACAGGAATGAGGTGGTCTTGCCTTCCACGTTCTGAGAAGCCCTGAAGGCAGTTATTAGAGGGGAGATAATCTCTTTTATCTCTTAAAAGGCGCATAGGGATAAATCTGGGAAGATGGAGAGAGCAGAGGCTGGTGGACTCCATTCCCGAGGTGGCATCACTCCAACACCAGAGTTATTGGCAGAAAGAAAGAAATTGCAAATTGATTTTGAGTTGTTGTCAACAGGTAAAGCAGTGAGCCAGCTGTGATGCTCGAGGGGTCTCTTTATGAATATGGGGAGAAGGACAGTCATCTGTTGGCTCACCAACTGATACGGCAGGCTGCCTTCCGGGAGATAGTGCAGGTTAGGGACTCGGGTGACCAGTTGGTTTCTGTCCCAGAGAATGTTAATGACGTGTTTGAGGCCTTTTACCTTGGCTTTTATGAGTCAGAGCCCCCAGAGGACGATTCATCAATAAGCAATTTTTGGATGGGTTGACCTTTCCGGAGGTGGAGCAGGACAGAAGGGAACAGTTCAAGGCAATATAAGGACAGATGGCAGGAGTTGGAGACTCCGATAGTGCCAGAGGAGGTCATGAGCTATATTTGGTTAATGCAGACAGACAAAGCACCGGGTCTGGATGGGTTCCCCTTTGAATTTTACAAACAGTTTGCTGGACAGTTGGTCCCACTTCTGTTGGATATGTTTAATTATTCCGTGTCCCGGGGGTTGGGGGAGAAAATATTGCTGGCCACTGGCGCAAGCGTCGATTTCCTTAATTCGATGAAGGGCAAGGATCCATGGAATATGGGTCGTATTGGCCTATTTCATTGTTAGCTTTGCCGAGTTAGGAGAGGGTAAGATTTCGGACTTACCGAAGATGTAGCAGGCCACACATTCAGGTGAGCTCCTTCTACAAGTGCAGCAGATATATGATTTTATTTTGGATGGGCCTTCGGGACCCGGCTCCACACTCTGCAAGATACAGAGAAGGGGGCTTCAGTTCAGACTGCTGAGGCCCAAGATCTGTGTGTGGTGAGAGAGAAATAAGCTGCAGATTGCAGCTGTGAGTCTCCCAGTCCAACATGAATGCAATCGTCGGGAGGAACTTGCAATATTAATTCAGGATGTACAATCCCTGCATGCAATGAGAATCTTCAGTCCCACTTCCCTTGTTCCGCATTCAGCCACCAATGGAAAAATACTCGTCTGGTTTCATTTTCCCTTTCACTGGCTGCCCCCTCTCTCGATTTCCCTTCCACTCACCACATTTTGCTGCAGTTGGTTTCAGCTCTGCCCATGCCCATAATTTCACCCATTCTCCAATCCTCTCTTAACCCGCTGCCAGTCCCTAGTTTCTCAGTCTCACTTTCTTCCCTGACTGACAACCCAATCTTATTCTCCATGCCCCATCCCTGTCACACTTTGCCTCTCTCCCCAGTCACATGCAAGCACTTTCAAATTCTTAAGTGCTAGATTTTGGCAGGTGTGGAGGTCTTGTGGTGCAGTGATAGCATCCCTACCTCTGGGCCAGAAGCTCTGGTTTCAAGTCTCACTTCAGGACTTGGTGACCATGGAAGATATTTTCAAGTTGATTGTCAGCCTGTAAACCCTTCCAACGTGCCTGATGGCAGGAGAATTTCCTGGTCCGCCAAACTGCAGAAGGCAACAGCAGATCACTGCAGTACTTTGCCAAGCATAATCATAGACCAATAAAGGCCAATGTCCTCTTTGGGCATGGTACGTGAAGGAGGACTTTGGCTGTCTATTTGTGGCACTATCAGTGGTGAAACATCAATATCAATGCTACAGTTTCAGAAGCAAAAAAGGGAAGTAATAGAAGCAACTGACTGAAATTATGACAGATATGTTTTACTATATGTCGTGGAAATTATAGTAAAGACAAATGTTTTGATGTTCGATTTAAGGAAATTCATTTACACAAATATTTGCGGAGAGGGGAGTGGTCTAGCTGCATAGCCATTCTACAGCATTCGGTCATACACTTGAACACCATTATATTTATAGTGTGAAATAAAAAAATTTGAAGAGATAAACCTTGGGAACAAACGCAAGTTGAGATATGAAAGTTTTGCCCTTGGTTTTAAAACAATTCTCGAGGACGTATTGTGTTGTCTTTCAGAAGAACAACTTCTCATAATAAGGCCAAGTCCAAAATATTAAGCAGTATTTTGTTTACGTTACCTGACCCACTTATTTTTGTTCAAAAGCAGTGTTAAACTAGAGTCAAGCATTTCCCAGCATGCTTCTAAAAGGGCAGCTCATTAATTTCCCTTCCACACTATACAGAAACTTTGATTTAAATATTGTCTCAAAACTTTGGAAAGCTGAGAAACTTTAAGAGCAGTCTGTCCATTCTCTTTGATAAACATGCAAATAAAGTTGGCTTTACAAACCAGAAGAAATGTGGGCACATTAAACAGGTGGAAGATATGTTCCTCATATATAAAAATAAAAATAATGATTTTGTCTTGTGTAACTGATTATAATTCCTGTCTATTAATTTAAATTTATGGCCGTGCCGATTTTAAAGTTCACAATAATTACGAATAAAAAGGTTGTGCTCCTTTTGAGAGATGTTTTTTGCGACAAGCAATGGTTAAGGTGTGATCTTGATCTGAAACTAATGTGGCATTCAATGCAATGACCGCAATGTTTAAAACTTCTGAAACTTACATTTATTGGGAGAAAGACTTGTTATCTGTTTAAAAATCATGTGGGTGCAAAGCATGCAAAGGTTAGGACTTTTTATATAAATTTAAATAATTTACTTTATTTGAACCTTTCTATAATAGTTTAGAAAGTTGTTGTTTATTTCTACTAAGTGCATGAGGATGGAATGCAATTTGTTCAAAATAAGATCACATTTGTCTTTCATTTATTTTTCCTCTTTTTCTTTTACATTGCCTTGCACTGTTCCCTGGCTGAGAAGACAGGCAGACAGATAACTTCAATGAGCTTGTCGCTAATGTTTTAGTCAAAACCTAAATACTGTGATGCTAATATGATCTGTCACTGAGCGAGCTCTGTCTAGGATCAGGCTGCCCACATGTATGATGCAATATAGTCAACCAGATGACAAATGTCAGGTTTGTTCAGTAATTCGAATATAGAAAAATGGATTGTCAGGCTTGCATTGCAACAAGCATATACAGTCCTGAATTGGTTCCCAGCTGGCATATGCAGAATGTTTATCTATTCAAGCATACATTGCCTCCTGAATCAAAGATGTGGCATCATGTACATTAGCAACTTTTCCTGATTATTTTAGAAAATGCCTGCTACCCATACATACAATTGTACTTAACAAATAGACTGCCATAAGACACAGACTGCATTACCGGCCCTGAAAATCCACAGGCCAGCTCCACCATGGAATAGTGGCAAAATAATGACCTCTGTGCACTATCAGGGCTTAATGAAAGATCATCTGCTTTAAATAGCCCTCGGCCACTATAGGAGCTGCTTAGGCCCCAGCCAGATTAGGGGTTGTGGTCGTCACCACTGATGTATTATACTGTATATATATATATGGGTTTTACGGTAAGGCCCCTGTACTACAGGTACGGGGGTAGATCGCTGCCTGCTGGCTCTGTCCAGTAGGTGGAGTATAAATATGTGTGCTCTCCGTACAGCAGGCATTTCGTCAGCTGCTGTAGGAGGCCACACATCTCTGTGTAATAAAGCCTTGATTACATTCTACTCTCGTCTTGTCGTAATTGATAGTGCATTAATTTATTACACAGAGGGGGATGGGTGTGGGAAACCAGCTGGTGCCAGGTCCCTGAGGGAGACTGTCTTGGCAGCCGTCGGGGTATGCTACGTAAGTGTACTGCGGGTTGGCGTGGAGTAGCTGTACCTTCTCAACCAATGGGTCCACCTTGTGGAGTCACATGTGTCTATGGAGGAGAACGGGTCCTGGAGCTGCCAGCCATGTTGGGAGCGAAACCCCGGAGGTGGACTTCAAGAGCTGTCTGCTGACCAGCGCTTTTCTTCATTACTGGCACTATTGACAATTATGACTGTCCCAAATGATCCAAGGAGCCAAGAGGATTGATTACTGCTGGCATAACATGTAAGGGAGTCCCAGGCAAAGCCCGGGGCAGGCCGGAGAATCCCCGCGACCGGCGCGAATCTCGCCACGCCGCACCGATGCTGGCACGCGATTCGGCACTGACGTGGTTGGCGCAGCGCCGGTCGGGGGCCACTCTACATGGCCGAGCGGCCGTCGTAAAAACGCAGAGCCCCGCTGGCGCCGACCACAACTGCTCTGAGCCGGCGGGACCTCGGCGTTGAAGGGCCTCATGGGGGGGCCCTCCAATGTGGCCTGGCCTACGATTGGGGCCCACCGATCAGCGGGCCGGCCTCTCTGGCTGGAGCCTTGTTTCTTCCACGCCGGCCCCTGTAGTCCTGCGCCATGTTGCGTCGGGAACGGCGCGTTGAAGGAAGCCACTGCATGTGTTGGCACCGGTGCCTCTGCGCATGTGCGTGTTGGTTCCGGTGCCACTGCACATGCACGGATCCCCGCGGCACCCATTTGACGCCGGGATCAGCAGCTGGAGCGGTGTGAACCGCTCCAGTGCCGTGCTGGCCCCCTGTAGGGGCCAGAATTGCTGATCCTGAGGCTGTGTTGACGCTGTCGAGAAACACTTAGCCTCAGGATCACAGAATCCCCCCCCCCTATGTCTAGAAGCCGTTTGGGTTCCATTTGTGCTACTAAGTCATTCTGTACACAGGGTTTATTGTGATGCCTCTCTGCGTTAACTATCAGAACCACCCTTACACCTTTTCCTCACTTTCTGTCTTTCATAAACGTCCTGGACCCCTTAACATTCTGGTCCGAATCATTGTCCTCCCACAGCAATGTCTCCATACTGACTCTTAAATCTATTCAATTTATTTATTTCTATGTGTGTTCTCCGTTCTTCTTTTTTGCTTTGAATGCCACGTGGAAGGCCATGAAAATTTGCATTGGAAAGATTCCTTTACTATGGCCCCCACCCCCTTTATTGTCACAGGTCATGTTTGGGATGGATCCCTTTCCACCCCAAACATGGCCCAGCTAAAATCTAGCCAGAAATGAAGTTCTGGAGCGGAGTGGTAAGCAAGAAGGTGATAGCTTATCAGGGGTTAGCGGGATGCAGATACAAGGTCTTGAGGCTACGATCCGATTAGCCACGGGCCGAAATTCTCCGGCCATTGGCATTCTCTGTTCTTGCTGGCAGCGCACCCCCGCCCACGGGTTTCCCGGCGGCTTGGGGTGGCTTCAATGGGAAACCCCATGTGACAAGCAACTGGAGTAGAGAATCCCGCTGCCAGCGAATGGTGCACCCGCCAAGAAACAGGTGGCTGGGGGACCAAAGAATCCAGTCCACAATCTTGTTCAATGACGGCGTGAGGTCGAGGGACTGAATGGCCTACTCCTGCTCCTTGTTTGTATGTTTTATTCACTAAGCTCTTACGTAACTTCAGTACAGGTTAGTGAAGCTACAGAGAAAATAGGCAAATAGCTGTTAATACTGTTTTCTGC
Organism: Scyliorhinus canicula; assembly: GCF_902713615.1. Taxonomy (NCBI): domain Eukaryota; kingdom Metazoa; phylum Chordata; class Chondrichthyes; order Carcharhiniformes; family Scyliorhinidae; genus Scyliorhinus; species Scyliorhinus canicula. The sequence goes on from NC_052150.1 coordinate 129,137,386, forward strand.
CAAAGTTGCAATGGAGAATTGCAGAAATTACAGACTTGGTTGTTGTTTTGGAAAATATCAGACCACTGTTAAACAATCCCACTTGTTTCGCTGTTACCCGCCAAAGTGGATCCAGTGTCAGACAAGGACAGCAGATACATAGGAACATCACCACTCTCCACCATCCAAGCACCCAAACCATTGAGATCACTGTTCCTTCACACTTATCACTGGGTCAAATCCTGGAACTCCCTTTCCATTGGCACTACAGATTGTACCTACCCCACATGAACTTCAACGGTTTGGAAGAAGACAGTTTTTAGCACCAAATTCTCCAGGGCAATTGAGGATGGGAAGTGTTAGATCTGTGGTAAGCAGCCACGCATAAACTGTTGTTTAGAACATAATCGAGGTTTAGTACTAGTTACAGTCAAGCACCACCACTCACTGAAGGGTCTCCTTCTAGACCCACACTCAGGTCAGAGCTTTTCTACCTTAGAGGGTGCTACTCCTGTGATGCACGATCCATTGCACAAAGACCAAGGTTGGTGTAAACTGTGGTTATTGTTGCAGGCGGGGCGAAATGGGCAGATCAATGGAGGATCACGCATATTTATACGGCTCCTAGTGGGCGGAGATAGCCGGCAGGGGCTACCGGCGAACCTGTAATACAGGTCCTACCTTACATCCCCTAATACAGGTGTACACAGTGATTCACCTAATTCACCCCATGTTAAAAATGAGTCCAGCGGGGATGGTGTGGAACTATATACAGTGTTGAGAATTATGTACAGTGTCTTAGAAAAGAAGTGGGGAAGGAAAAAAAAGTCAATTTTGACGGTCCGGTGCCCATTAGAGGTTCAGTCGATCCGGTGCTTTGGACAATCGCTGGGAGCGACATAACGGAGGCGGCGATGTCGGTGCTGGCGGTGCCAGTGTCACCGATGTCGGTGCTGGTGCTGGCCTGCTGTCGGGTGACTCCCGGGAGCGTGCCAAAATCATCTTCATCTTCTTGCGTGGGCAGGGGAAGGAGGGATGGGCCTGGTGGGGTTAATGTTGGGAGCGCCGGGGGAGTGGAGGATGGCGCCTGGGCAGGGAAGTGTGTTTGGTTGGAACCTGACGGTGCCAGGTCCATGAGGGAGACAGTGTCTGTGCGGCTGTCGGGGTACTCCACGTAGGCATACTGTGGGTTGGCGTGGAGCAAGTGTACCCCTGTCCACCAACGGGTCTGCCTTGTGGAGGCGGACGGCCTAAGGAGCAGGACCGGTCCTGGAACTGCGAGCAAGTCGGGAGCGACACCCGGATGTGGACTTCCTGGGGAAGGTAAAAAGACGTTCCTGGGTGTGTCTTTGTAGGCGGTGCACAGTAGCGATCCGGAATGGGAGTTGTAGTGCATCAGGGAGGCCTCCTGCAGGGGGAGACTGGGAGGTTCCTCGACTGTAGGGCCAGCTGGACGACCCTCCAATACCTGTCCCATTCTCCTCTCTCCACCTGCCTGTTTCCCCGGGGTTGTAGCTGGTCGTTCTGCTGGAGGCGATACCCCTGCTGAGCAGGAAATGACGCAGATCATCGCTCATGAATGAGGATCCCCTGTCACTGTGGATGTAGGCGGGGAAACCGAACAGCGGCAAAGAGTGGGTTGAGGGCTTTGATGACGGTGCCAGACGTCATATCGGGGCATGGGATGGCGAAGGGGAATCTGGAGTACTCATCGACCACACTGAGGATATAGGTGTTGCGGCCGGTGGAGGGGAGGAGCCCTTTGAAATCAACGCTGAGGCGCTCAAAGGGGCGGGAGGCCTTCACCAGGCGCATATGGTCTGGCCGGTAGAAGTGCAGCTTGCACACCGCACAGACCTGGCAGTCCCTGGTGACTGTCCGTACTTCCTCGACGGAGTAGGGCAGGTTGCGAGCCTTGACGAGATGGTACAGTCAAGTGACCCCCTGGGTGACAAAGGCTGTCGTGCAGGGCCCGGAGTTGGTCTACTTGTGCGCTGACACATACCTTGGGAGAGGGGGTCTGGGGGCTTGTTGAGCTTACCAGGGCGATACAAAATCTCGTAATTAAAGGTGGAGAGCTCGATTCTCCACCGCAAGATTTTATCGTTTTTGATCTTGCCCCGCTGTGTGTTATTGAACATGAAGCTACCGACCGTTGTCCGGGAGGAGAGTGAATCCTCCTGCCGGCCAGGTAATGCCTCCATGCTGCAAACAGCTGGTCAAAGCGATAGCCAATGGGCAACTCCATATTTCGAAATGGATTGAGTGCCCAATTGTCAGAGGCATGAAGGGTGCGGGAGAAAGAATGCCACGGGTCTGCCTGCCTGATTGAGGGGGCGGCAAGGGCGACATCTGAAGCAGTTGCTGTTCTACTTGGAAGGGCAGCTGTCCTCGTCTACTGCGTGCAGCTGGCCTTGGGCTATGGTCTGCATGCTGGATACGAGCGAAGGCTTGCTGTGCCTCGGCCCTGAGGGGAAATTCCGCCGGACCTGTATGAGTGGGGCGTGCCTTGTCCGCATAGTTTTTGGGACCCACTGGAGCATAGTACGAAAAGAACCCACAGGCAGCGTTTGAGTGCCTTAGGGACTAGTGGGGGGAGGGAAGCTCCATGAGGGGGCGCATGCAGTGGTCGGCGTAATCGGGCCCCAGAACTCCGTCTCGACCACATAGCCGAGGATGGCTAAGCGGGTCGTACTGAACATACACTTCTCTTTATTATAAGTAAGGTTGAGAAGAGTGGTGGTGTGGAAGAATTTAGCGAGGTTGGCATCGTGGTCCTGCTGCTCGCGGCCGCAGATGGTGACGTTATCTAGGTACGGGAACGTGGCCCGCAAACCGTACCGGTCGACCATTCGGTCCATCTCTCTTTGGAAGACCGAGACCCCGTTAGTGACGCCAAAGGGAACTCGAAGAAAGTGGTACAGACGACTGTCCGCCTCGAAGGCAGTGTATTGACGGTCTGATTTACGGATGGGGAGCTGGTGGTAGGCGGATTTTAGGTCAATTGTTGAGAAGACCCGGTACTGAGCAACCTGATTGACCACGAAAGGGAAAATGCTGGAAAATCTCAGCAAGTCTGGCAGCATCTGTAGGGAGAGAAAAGAGCTAACGTTTCGAGTCCGATGACTCTTTGTCAAAGCTCGATTGACCATATCGATTGACCATATCAGATATGCGTGGGAGGGGCTACGCGTCGAGCTGCGTGTACCAATTGATGGTCTGGCTGTAGTCCACGACCATTCTGTGTTTTCTCACCCAGTTTCAACTACTACCACTTGGGCTCTCCAGGGGCTGTTGCTGGCCTCGATGATACCCTCCCAAAGCAGCCTCTGTACCCCGGACCTGATGAAGGCCTATCGTGGGGCGCTGTACACATCTGCTCCTGGTGGCAATGGGTTTGCAATCGGAAGTTAGATTGGCAAAGAGGGAAGGGGGGGTCAACCTTTAGGTCACCGAGGCCGCAAATGGTGAGTGGAGGTCTAGGGGTATAATTATAATTTGGGAACAAAATAAACTACAGTTGGATTGTAACCATGCTACTTAGAAAAAGAAGCTGCTTAACATAAATTGTCTCGAACAAAATTTTTGATTTTTTTCTGGTATCCTTTTCCAATTAAATAACCTTAAAATGAATAGATTTCTTTAGAGACTGAGAAGCATCCATCATTTTACTACCTTACATAGGGGAACACCATTACACATGCTCAGACTGTCTTCAGTGATGAAAATTACTGTTTTTGCAAGTTCAGACATTTGGGAGAGGCTGAGGTCTTCAGTAAAAACCAATGAAGGTTATTACAAAACATAAATCAATTACTGTATCCACTTTCAACTGGGCTCAAGTGGTGGACCTCTTGGTGAGTCATCAGATTCTGGGTTCAAGTTTCATTCCAGAATTTGACCACAAAAATCAAGGCTGATATTCCTGTGCAGTACTGAGGAGTGCTATACTTTCAGCGATGCTGTCGTTCAGATGAGATGTTAAACGGAGGCCCTGATATAGATGGATGTAAAAGATTCCAAGGCCCTATTTCAAAACAGGGAAAGTTATCCCCGGTTGGTGGTGAATGTGTAACCACAATAATTCATACTGTACGTTACTGTGTCCCTGTGGGCTCCATCTGTGAGCCGTTGCGTGGCTCTGACCACAGGAGGAGATGACGAGCATGGTACAGGGCTCCGCCCTCAGCTCCACCCCCTTCAGGAATTATAAGTGCTGCGGTCCGCCCTTCAGTCAGCACAGTCACAGGCAGGCTCAGTTGTAAGCCGTTAAAGCCACAGTACTCCAACTCGTGTTTCTGGTTTAATTGATGGTCGCATCAATTAATCAGCTTAAAGAACTACTATGGAATCAGCCCTCAAACCTGACTGACTGGAACTCGATCCACAGGCTCAGAGCAAGGAAATTTTTGCATGGCTTTGGTGCTTCAAGGCCTACCTGGCTGCGTCGACGACCCTCTCTGTTACAGATGAACAGATACGAAGTCTTCTCCACGCACGGGTGAGCCATCGTATTTCTACTCAACTATGAAGCTGACTCTTACACCAAGGCCCTCGCGATGCTCGACCCGCCTGTATGTGCATGGCCTGTGAACGAAGTCTACGCGCGACAACATCTTCGCAACTCGTCGCCAGCGCCCGGGGGAGTCGCTAGATGACTATCTACGCGACCTCAAAGCCCTAGCACGTGACTGTAACTTCCAGGCCCGTGACAGCCTCTCCGCACATGGAACTCGCCATCTGAGACCGTGTACGTTGCGGGGGTCTGACTCGAATTATGTGCGGTAGCATCTTCATGAGAAAGGGGCCCAAGGCAATGAGGCCACGGTAAACTGGCACCTTGTGGAGGTCGCTTTCCAAAGCCTAACTGCGTTCCCGGCCGATCACCGCGACCCCATCGTGGACCACCCGACCAAAGGTCTGCCCCAGGCCTGCGCCGCGTGGCCACTCGTCCACCGCGGAGGACTATCGGTGCCATTTTGCGGCCAGCCCCAACACCCACGACAGCAATGCCCGGCCCGCAACGCGACCTGCAGCAGCTGCGGGCAAAAGGGGCACTTCGCTAAGGTCTGCCTGGCCAAATCCAAAAACTCGAATCCCAACTCGAACACTCGCCTCCTAGACTCTCAGCTCGCAGACCCCGTAACCGTGGCAGGCGTGCTGCCGACTTCCGCCTTCCGCACAACATGTGTGACTCACGGGGGCCGCCATCTTGGCCATCTTCCCCCACGCGGCTGGCCACGTGCGATCCATGGAGGGCCGCCATCTTGGGCGCCATCTTCCTCGCCGCCCGCCACGTGCGATCACGGGGGCCGCCATCTTGGCCATCACCACTACCCAACCTCGAACAGTCATTCGTGGGGCCGCTTCAGCACCCGCCGACCATGCCGCTGCCTACCCTCAACTCAGCGCCATCACCTGGACCAGCCGCGGCCAAGCACCTCAAAGCTCCATGATGGCCGTCCGGGATCAACGGCCACGAGGACTCCTCGGGAGCACCGAGAGCTTTGTTCACCCGGACCTGGTAAGGCGCTGCTCGCTCCTGGTATTCCAACACGGCAAACAATCTCTCTCACCTCGGGGTCGCACTCAGTCCAAATACAAGGGCGCACCTCAGCGACTCTAACGATGCAGGGTGCCAATTATACGAATTTCAAATTGTACGTGTTCCCAGACCTCTGTGCCCACGCTCTAGGTACTGGGTTTCCAGTGTAACCTCAGGAGCTCACACTTAGCTTCGGCGGACCCCTGCCCCCCACTCACTATATGCAGCCTAGCAACCCTGATAGTCGATCCCCCGTCACTCTTCGCTAACCTCACCGCCAACTACAAGCCAGTGGCCACTCGTAGCAGGAGGTATAGTCTGCAGGACAGGGTGTCTCATCAGATCTGAAGTTCTGTTGCCTTAGAGCATGAAGGAGTTGTCATAGATGACAGTAACATCCCCTGGAGCGCATCCTCAGAATGTGGTTCGTTCAAACCCGGGGAAAAGTTCCGGATGGTGTGTTGATTACAGCCAGACCATTAACCGGGTTCACACACCTTGATGAGTACCCCCTCACCCCCGGATTGCAGGAACATGGTAAACCAGGATTGCACAGTCCCGCGTGTTTCTCCAAGGTGGATCTTGAAATCTGCATACCATCAGCTCCCAATCCGCCGGAGGACGCCAACTACACGGCGTTCGAGGCAGACGGCCGCCTCGTCCATTTCCTCCGGGTTCCCTTTGGCGTCACAACGGGGTTTCGGTTTTCCAAAGAGCAATGGACCGAATGGTGGACCTGTACGGGCTGCGGGCCACTTTCCCGTACTGGGATAATGTCACCCGTCAGCAGGACCACGACACCAATCTCCACCCGATTTCTCCAGACACCCAAAAGCTCAACCTCACCTATAATAAGGAGAAATGCGTTTTCCGCACCACCAGGCTAGCCATCCTCGGCTACGTTGTGGAAAACGGGGTCCTAGGACCCGACCCTGACCGTATGCCGCCCCTCTTACAACTCCCTCTCCCCTCACTGTCCCAAGGCCCTCAAGAGGTGCCTCAGATTTTTTTTTCGTACTATGCCCAGTGGGTCCCCCAGTATGCAGACAAGGCCCGCCCACTATTAAGGCCACACTTTTCCCACTGTCAGCCGAGGCTCGCCAGGCCTTCGACTGCATCAAGGCAGACATCGCTAAGGCCGCCATGAGTGTAATAGACGAGTCTGTCCCATTCCAGGGTGAGAGCGACGCCTCAGAGGTCGCTCTCGCTGCCACTCTGAACCAGGCAGGCAGGCCAGTAGCGTTCTTTTCCCGAACCCTCTCCTCTTCCGAACTTCAACACTCCTCAGTCGAAAAAGAAGCCCAAGCCATTGTGGAAGCCGTGCGGCCTGGAGGCACTACCTCGCATGGTAGGAGGTTTACCCTCATCACCGACCAGAGATCGGTTGCCTTCATGTTTGACAATTCGCAGCGGGGCAAAATCAAAATGACAAGATCTTGAGGTGGAGGATCGAAACTCTCCACCATACCAATTACTGATTATCGTATATCGTCCTGGGAAGCTCAATGTGCCGCCAGATGCCCTGTCCCAGCGGCACATGCGCCAGCGCGCAAGACAACCGTCTTCAGGCGATCCACAATGACCTCGCCATCCGGGGGTCACCCGGCTCGCCCATTACAATCAAGGCCCGCAACCTGCCCTTCTCCACGGAAGAGGTTTAAAGCCGTCACCAGGAATTGCTCGATCTGCGCGGAGTGTAAACCGCACTTCTATAGATCAGGCAAGGCACACCTGGTAAAGGCATCCCGGCCCCTTGAACGACTGAGCATCGATTTCAAAGGGCCCTTCCCTTCAACTAATCGCAACATTTACTTCCTCAACGTTTATAGATGAATTTCCCGTTTCCCGTTTGCCATCCCATGCCCCGATATGACCTCCTATACAGTCATCAGAGCCCTGCACAGTGTCTTCACCCTGTTTGGTTTCCCCAACTATGTCCACAGTGACAGGGGTTCGTCCTTCATGAGCAACGAACTGCGTCAGTACCTGCCTCAGTAAGGCATCGCCTCGAGCAGGACTACCAGCTATAACCCCAGGGGGAAGGGGCAGGTGGAGAGGGAGAACGCGACGGGTCCTGGAAGACCGTCCTACTGACCCTACGGTCCAGGAATCTCCCAACCTCCCACTGGCAGGAGGTCCTCCCCGATGCGCATCCATGCTATTAGATCCCTCCTTTGTACCCACGAATCAGATCCTCATGATCGCTTATTTGTCTTCCCTAGGGGAACTACTACGGGGGTCTCGCTACCGCCCTGGTTGTGGACACCGGCCCTGTTCTCCTCGAACACGTTCGGACACATAAGACCGACCCCCTGGTAGAGAGGGTCCAACTCCTGCACTCGAACCCCCACTACGCGTTCGTTGAACACCCCGATGGCCGACAGGACACCGTTTCCCTCCGGGACCTGGCACCCGCGGCTCTACTACCACTACCAGCCGATGTACCTCCCACACTACACCCCACCCGACTTCCCATGCCCTGCGCCCCTGCACCTATTTGCTTCCCGCGCTCCCTTCAGCCCGACGCACCGGTTAGCAGGAACGAAGCTCAGGAAGACCATCCCTGGAGTTCGCCCCCGGACCCGCACCGAACATCCTTCCACAGCCATCCGAGATGGGCTGCAACATCGGTACTTTTCGTCGGTACTACGCACGATTCAGGCGCCGGGACCGACTGAACTTGTAGACCCGTCACCCCCGCCGGACTTGATTTATTAACAGGGGGTGAATGTGGTGAATGTCTAACCCTATAATTCACACTGTACATTACTGTGTCCCTGTGGGCTCCATCTGTGAGCCGTTGCACGGCTCTGCCCACAGGGGGAGATGAGGAGCATGTACAGGACTCCGCCCTCGACTCCACACCCTTCAGGAAGTATAAGTGCTGCGGTCCTGCGAGTCCGCCTTCAGTTCAGCATAGTCGCAGGCAGGCTCAGTTGTAAGCCGATTAAAGCCACAGTTTACTCCAACTCGTGTCTCTGGTTGAATTGATGGTCGCATCACAAGAATTTAGCCAGTACCTTACAACAGATGTACAGAGTTTTGGTGAGACCACATCTAGAATACTGCAGCAGTTTTGGTCTTCACATTTAAGAAAGGAAATACTTGCATTGGAGGCGGTACAGTGATGGTTCACTAGATTGGTCCCTGAGATGCGGAGGTGTCCTATGACGGGGAGGCTGAGTAAATTGGGTATATATTCTCTGGAATTTAGAAGAATGACAGATGATCTCATTGAAACTTATAAAAACTCTTAAGAGGCTAGAACAGGTGGATGCTAAAAGATTGTTTCCAGTGGGTGGGGAATCTAAAATATGGGGACAAGTCATTTAGGACCGAGGCAGAGTGAAATTACTTCACTGAAAGGTTTGTAAATCTTTTGAATTCCCTGCCTCAAAGGGTTGTGGATGCTTCATAATTGAATACATTTAAGGTTGGGATAGACTACTACATGTACTACATTCTCATCTGGCTTGCTGTAGTCATGTGACTGTGCCATGAGACAGTTTCTCTGGAAGCTGCCATCTTAAGATCAGTTTGACAATGCCTTACAATGAGAAAGCATTGAGGAAGTACTGCTGTCCTTAAATTTGAAACTGAGAGATTTTTGGTCTCTCAAGTAATTGGCGGGTATGGGCAGCGGGAGGGAAACCCAATGACAAACAAGATTATATTGAATGCTAAAGCAGGCTCAGTGGGCACATGACCTACTCCTATGTTGTGAATCAGTCTGAGGACCCTTGTTCTCCCTGATATACACTACTAACCTTCAATTTGGTGTACGGGGCACAGTTTCAAAATGTGCAGATGATATGACATTCAGAAATATTGTGAATTGTGAGGAGGATAGTGTTAAACTTCAAAGGGACATGAACATGTTGGTGGAATAGACAAGTGGCAGATGAAATTTAATGCAGAGAAGTATGAAGTGATTCATTTTGGCAGGAGGAACACGGAGATACACTGTAGAGTACAATTCTTTAGGGGTGGAGGAGCAGAGGGACCTGCGGTTTTATTTTATTTCGTAAATGCAGAGTCTCTAAGCCAAGCAGTTTCTTCTGGTCCTGCTGTGTCAAGTGTGGATAGGTCGCTGCTGAGTCTGTGGATTGGACATTCTTCTATGATATGGTGTATAGTTTGCTCTCCCCCACAGGTACATAGGGAGCTGATACTAATGACCCATCTGTGGAGGTTGACCAGTCGGCAGATATGTGGAGGAGTAATGTTGCCAGGTCAGGGAGACAAGGGTGTGGTGTTGAGCATAGAGTGTTTCGAGTAATGATTGCATTGTAGTATTCAGCTGGGTGTCCATTCAGTGTGTGTAATGATCTTGACCAACAGGGGTGAAGTATTCTGCTACTGAGTATGAGAGTGCGAGTGCTGAGGTTCGGAGGATGGTGGTAGTAGCACTTCACATTGAGCTGGCTAGTTTGGCAATCAAGTTATTCCTGGGACTTGACCGAGACTGAAGTTGAACTTAGGTGCTCCGGAAAGTTAAAGCCCGATCTAACATTACTCCAAGGTACGTTGGAGTTGGGTGGGGTGTTTAACTGTGTAGCCATTCATTTTGATGTGAAGCTCTTTATCGGCTTTTGAATCATTGAATTATAGAATTTACAATGCAGAAGGAGGCCATTCGACCCATCGAGTTGCACCGGCCCCTGGAAAGAGCAGCCTACGTAAGCCCACCTCTCCACCCTATTCTCCGTAACTCAATAACCCCACCTAAACCTTTTTTTTGGACACTAAGGGCAATTTAGCTTGGCCAATCCACCTAACCTGCACATCTTTGGACTGTGGGATGAAACTGGAGCACCCAGAGGAAAATTCACGCAGACACAGGAAGAACATGCAGGGACTCTGCACAGCAGTGACCCAAGCGGGATTCGAACCCAGGTCCCTGACGCTGTGAAGCAATAGTGCTACCGTGCGAGTGCTGAGGTTCGGAGGGTGGTGGGAGTATTATATTGTCCATGTTATTTGCATTGTAAAAGTGGAATAACCTGGATTCTGTTTTTCAGGGCTTGGCTTGAGTCGCCATGTATCATCATAGTAGTAGTATCATAATATCCCTACAGTGCAGAAGGAGGCCATTTGGTCTATCGAGTCTGTACTGACCCTCCAAAAGAGCACCCTATCTAGGCCTCCGCCCTATCCCCTAACCCCACTTAACCATTGGACATTAAGGGGTAATTTAGCATGGCCAATCCACCTAACCTATGTAGCAGCATTGTTCAGGTTTTGACAGGCCCTCGTTTTAGGGTCTGATCCAGGTGTCAAAGTCAGAGGCTTGAGTTGCAAGGCAGATGTCGTCAGCATATATTAATTTTTGGGAGGTAGTTTTTGAAAGATCATTTGTGTACTAGTTGAACAAAGTTCAAGACAGTAATAAGTCTTGCGGGAGTCCATTGGTTCATCTTTTCCATACTTTTTGCTTGGAGCAATCCCCCCCCCCCCCCCCCCCTCGCCCTCTCACACACACACACACACACACACACAGTACCTAGTCTAGCTTGTAGAAGCTAATGATCCAACAACCAGCACACAAAATTCCAAAGGAAGCTTCATGAGGAGAGACCACCCAAGGAACCCTAGTCAAAGTTCCAAAGCTGAAAGGAAATAGGGTTGAGATTCATAAATCACTTCAGGTGGCAGGACAGGTTGAGAATATGGTTAATAAAGCATATGTCATGCTGTGTTATCAAAAGGTATCTAGAGGACAAAGCAAAGAAGTTATGTTAAACCTGTGTAAAACACTGGATTGGCCTGAATCGTAAAATTGCTCCCAATATTGGGCACCATTCTTTAGGAAGGATTTGCAGGCATTAGAGACGGTGCAGAAAAGACTTATGAGAATGGTTCCAGGGTTGAGGAACTTAATTTGTGTAGGTAGATTTGAGAGTTAGGGACTGGTCTCCTTGAAGAAGAGAAGTTTGAGAGGAGACCTGATAGAGGTTTTCAAAATCATGAAGAGTCTAAACAGAGTAGTGAGAGAGAAACTGTTCCCATTGGTGGAAAGATCAAGAACTGGAGGGCCCAGATTTATGATAATAGGTGAAAGAAGCAATGAAGACATGAGGACATTTTTATCATCAGCAAGTGATTAGGACCTGGAATGCGCTGACTGAGAGTGTGGTGATGGCAGAGTCAACTGAGGTTTTTAAAAGGGAATTGGATTAGTATTTGAAAAGGAAAAACGTATTGGTTTACGGGGGAAAGGCAGGGGAGTGACGCTAGGTGAATGTCTCTTTCAGAGGGTCAAAACAGACATTATGACTGCTGTGATTCTATGATTGTAGGATTCCATTGCGAAGCGCATTGTGTCCGTGTAAAAGACAAGGCCTCCTCCTGAGGTCGCCATCATCATAAATGCTAGTCTTCAGCCAGTTTGATTCCACAGGATATCAGGAAATTGCTGAAGCCACTGAATATAGAAAAGGGGATGAGACCTGACAACATCCTGGCAGTAGTACTGAAGAATTGTACTGCAGAACTAGCTGTGCCCTTAGCTAAAGTGTTCCAGTACAGCTACAACACTGACATCTGGCCGACAATGTGAAAAATTCCCAGGTATGTCCTGCTCGAAAAATAGCAGGAAAAAAATCCAATTTGGCCAATTATCACCTAATTAGTCTACCTTCAAGCATCAGCAAAGTGATGGATGATGTAATTGACAGTCCTATCAAGTGGCACCTACTTAGCAATAACCTGATCATTGATGCTCAGTTTGGGTTCTTCCAGGGCCACTTGGCTCCACAACTCATTACAGCCTTAGTCTTAACATGGACAATAGAGCTAAGTTCCAGAGCTGACCGTTAGAATGACTGCCCTTGACATCAAGGCAGAATTTCATGGAATGTGGCATCAAGGAAACCAGCAAAATTGAAGCCAATGTGAATCAAGGGGAAAACTCTGCGCTGATTGGAGTCATGCCCAGCACAAAAGAAGATGGTCGCGGTTGTTATGAGCCAAACATCTCAATCCCAACCATCTTCAGATCCTTCATCAATGACCTTCGCTAAAACATAGATACGAATCTGGCAGAATTGGTAAGCATGAAATGATGAGGGGCAGAATGAGGGTGCTAGGGGTGAGTCCTGAGTGCCAGAGTGTGCTGCTGGGTGAGCAATGGGGTTGTGGAGCATTGAGCCATGTGAAAAATGGGTGATGGACTGTGATGTGCAGATGTATTCACTCACTTTGAACACCTGAGTGAGGTTATTAAACTTTTCATCAGGCTGCTGCAATGTTCTGGGCATTCATGACTCTTACCACCGACTTCCACGTTCTTCGGAGTGTTAGTCTGGAGGTTTTCCTGCAGGAAACTTCACCTGCTCCCTATCTATCAACAGTGAGTCCAGATCAGCACCACAAAAATCTGGGAGTCCTTCGCTTCCTTTGCTTTGCCATTGCTTTTCCCTGAATGGTTTGAAAAGCACAATTATCCAGCAGCCTGTAGTTCATTGCTGGAATTTTCCTTTCAATGGGGACTGTACCTTTGAAAATGGAAGGCTGCCTGGAGCAAGTGGTTGTGGGACAACCCTGGAGTGAGCAGAGTAAGAGGCTGATTGCACTGTCATGGAGGCCGTATCTGTGTGGGAGCTGCTTGTGACCACACCACAATCGTGGGAATGAGATGGACGATTAATTTTGTACATTATCCACCCCAGGAGCAGTGTCATGAACTGCGGCTCCCACTCCCACATATCAGGGCAAATAATTTTTGCTTCCTCTGAATCTTCAACAGCTGTTGACATCAGTCAAACGTTCCTTCAGAATTGAGAGGGTCCCAAGAAGCGCTGCCCCTCCTGCATATTGAAATAACAGGTCAATGACAGGATTTGTAGAATCCCTACAGTGCAGAAGGAAGGCCATTCAGCCCATCGAGTCTGCATCAACCCCACAAAAAGAGTACTCTTCCTAGGCCCACTCCCCGCCTTATCCCACGCAACCTGCACATCTTTGGACACTAAGGGGCAATTTTTGCATGACCAATCCACCCAACCTACACATCTTTGGACTGTGGAAAGAAACCCACATAGACACGGGGAGAACATGCAAACTCCACACTCCACTAAACCCAAGGTCAGAATCGAACCCAGGTCCCTGGCATTGTGAGGCAGCAGTGCTAACCACTATACCACTGTGCTGCCTTGTGGACACACACATGAACATCTGTCACTTTTGCCTGAAAGGCCTCCCAATTGTATACTTTACTGGCTGTGTAAAACAGGTCACTGTGCCTGTAGCAGGTAGATCAATACAGAATTGATTTAAATACTGAAGCTGTAACATGAAACATTATTTTGGCATTTCCGCAGCTATTTTATTTAGATTTTCGTACAGCTCTCAAGGGGGTCTTTAACCAGCTTGGCTATAGTCTCCAGGGCCATCGTGGAAATGTAATTGCAGGCCTTTGGCAATCTACAGCATGTTCGTCCCAATGGAGTTTCCAGTGTTTACCTTTTTGATTGCTACTTCCTTCACCCCCCTCCTTTACACCCCATCCCCCACCCACCCCCACACTGCGTGCACCACAGATCTTGGATGTCTCACCCCGTCTACCCAAAACAAGCTGCCTTTCACTCAAGAGGACTTCCAATCCAGAACTGGAAAAACAAGCACCTTGACTTGTGCTTGCCCCCCTTGCTGCCGTGCTTGTGATCCCACTGGGAATCCAGAAGGAAAATGTGGTAAAAAGGAGAAATTAGAACACTGGTCTGAACAGTTTTTTTCCTTCTGGGAACTCTTGAACAATTGCCGCTGCTGCCACTTCAGAATTTATACCCTCTGAAAGTGGACGTCACACTTCTTAATGGTGTTTTAAGGATGAGCTGCCACACCAATCGGCAATCTATGCAAGATCTACACCAGCTGGTGCATATCAAGAAGAAGCACTATTATGGCCCCTCTTGGTATGTCAGCACTTATCACACAACTCTCTTCCCTCAGAGGACTGAAGATATGGCAGGTAGTGTATGGCAGCAGGCAGTGGGCAAAGGGTTACCTCATTGTTCAAAATTGCTCAGTACTAAAACTGTCTCAAGAAAGTATGCTGAGCGGCATTAGGCGGTCACATTATTACTCAGGAGTATTACTCAAGAGTATAAAAATAGGTAATAGAAGAACCCTATACTCACACTAAGGACAAGTATCGGGAAAGTAAACTCTAAATCACTTATGCAGGGTACTGGAACGGGAATACAATGGTTTATAATAATAATCTTTATTGTCAAAAGTAGGCGTACATTAACACTGCAGTGAAGTTACTGTGAAAAAGCACCCCAGTCGCCACATCCCGGCGCCCTGTTCGGGTAGACAGAGGGAGAATTCAGAATGTCTTTCGGGACTTGTGGGAGGAAACCGGAGCAAACGGAGGAAACCCACGCAGACATGGGGAGAATGTGCAGACTCCACACAGACAGTGATCCAAGCCGGGAATCAAACCTGGCACCCTGGAGCTGTGAAGCAACAGTGCTAACCACTGTACTACCGTGCCGCCCTCTTGCAAAAGTAGCATAAAGGCTATGGGTATACTTATCCTCCACTAAACCAATCAAAATTGTAGACTGACGTCTTATATCATAAAAACAATGTTTCATTTTACGTTATCAAAATTGACCTGCTGTCAGTGAGATAGGATTAAATCTCCACAAGGTTTAACTATAACTCACCTACAAGTTAGTCACTTGTGACTTGTCTTTAAGCCTCACTTGTAAGATGGTCAAACATTATTGCTGCAGTGACACATCCTCTAACAGTACTGGCTCACATGGCCAGCTCATGTACACTAACAGAATACGTATATTGACTGGGCTTTCCATTTCCATTGCAACTCCCATCCATCCCCGTTCACTGCTGATACTGGAAGATTTTTCTGCAGTCAGCCATACACACAGTTTTGGATGGAGCTGGAGTTCCTCCTGCCAGTGAATGGATGTTTGTGCTGGAAGGGCAAAAATCTTGTGCTGCTTCCAGGAATCAAATTTGTGCAGACAGCGTAAAGAACCAGGCAGTCTTGTGTCAAGAAAGGAGGGCAGACCTGTCAAAAAGGATTCTTTATGCCTGCATTGTCCAAACTTTTTCCAGCTGTGGAACTCTTTTGACCACCCAAGAGTACTAAGAAACACCCCGAGAAATATTCTTATCATGTTGAAGAGTAAAACCACATTAACACACACACCTCTCTCTTACACACACATCACTCTCTCTTACACACACATCACTCTCTCTTACACACACACCTCTCTCTTACACACACATCACTCTCTTACACACACATTTCTCTCACACACACCTCTCTCTTACACACACTCTCTCTCTCACACACACAAACATTCTCTCACACACATCACTCTCTCTTACACACACATCGCTCTCTCTTACACACACACCGTCTCTCTTACACAACACATCACTCTCTCTATACACACACATTTCTACTCACACCCCCACCCCTCTCTTACACACACATCGCTCTCTCTTACACACACCTCTCTCTTACACACACATCACTCTCTCTTACACACACATTTCTCTCACACACACCCCTCTTTAACACACACACCTCTCTCTTGCACACACATCACTCTCTAACACACACACCCCTCTCTTACACACACACACCTCTCCCTGTGTACACACACACCTCTCCCTGTGTACACACACATCACTCTCTCTGTGTACACACACATCTCTCTCTCTTACACACACCCCTCTCACACACACATCACTCTCCCTACACACACATTTCTCTCACACACACCCCTCTCTTACGCACACAACATTTCTCTCACACACACCCCTCTCTTCCACACACACCTCTCCCTTACACAACCATCACTCTCTCTTACACAACATTCTCTCACACATACCCCTCTCTTACACACACACCTCTCCCTTACACACCATCTCTCTCACACACACCCCTCTCCTATACACACACCTCTCTCTCTTACACACAACCTCTCTCTATTACACACACATTTCCCTTTTACACACATTTCTCTCTCTTACATACAGATCTCACTCTTACACACACTCTTGTATGTCATAATGTACACATCAGTATATGATGGTGCAGATACACACTGACTGACACACAGCAAGACCAATCATCACAAACAACACAGCAGCCAATCACCAGTTAGGGAATGGTAACTATAAAACCAGAGGGCACTAGTTTTCCCGCTCATTCGGGATGCAGCCTCTGAGACAGACAGAGCCCGCAGTCAGTAGCACAAACATCCACCATGTGCCAGCAGTATAGGCTGGTCAGGTTAGGCCAGGGCCGGCCCAAGGTACCGGCAACTCGGGCAGTTGCCCGGGGCGCCATGTGTTAGGGGGCGCCAGAGACTCGGGTCCCGCGCATGCGCAGTTGGGCCGGTGCCAACCAGCGCATGCGCGGTGGCCGCCCTCCCCAGGGCGGCCCCCTCCGCCCCCCCCTCCAGCCCCCCCCTCCGGCTCCGCCCCCCCTTCCCCCTCCGGCTCCGCCCCCCCTCTCCGGCCGCCCCTCCGGCCGCCCCTCCATCCGCCCCCCTCGCCTCGGCCCCGCCCCGGCCCCCCGCCTCGGCCCCCCCCGCGCCCCTCCGCCTCGGCCCCGCTTCGGCCCCCCTCGGCGCCCCCCCGGCCCCGCCCCCCGCCTTGGCCCCGCCCCCCACCTCGGTCCCGCCCCCCCCCCCCCCCCCCCCCCCCCGCCCTCGGCCCCCCCCCGGCCCCCGAAGGGTGCTGAAGTTCAGCTTGCCTGGGCTCTCTGAACTCATAAACTGATTGTTTTGTTGCATTGTTTGATTAACTCACTGGTTTGTACATACTGTTGTTCTAGTTATTTTTCTGTTACATACTGTCCATCAGCACTAGACACCTTCCAATGTAAATATCTTAGAGTTTCTGTACATAATCTTGTAAATATGCTCACATATGCCACATACAGTAAGGAACATTCACATCATACATTCTTTATTGCCACGAACATACATTTTTTAAAAAAAAGGGGGGATGTCATAATGTACACATCAGTATATGATGGTGCAGATACACACACTGACTGACACACTGCAAGACCAATCAACACACACAACACAGCAGCCAATCACCAGTTAGGGCACACTCACTATAAAACCAGATGGCACTAGTTTTCCCGCTCATTCGGGATGCAGCCTCTGAGACAGACAGAGCAGCAGTCAGTAGCACAAACCATCCACCATGTGCTAGCAGTATAGGCTGGTCAGGTTAGGCATAGGTCTTCAATCAATCTAACATAGTGTCGACCCACAGTGCATGTATGTTCAACAGTTCTTAGCTTAATAAAATAGAGCTGTACTATTACAAGTGTTGGTAGCCTGTCTATGTTACTGCTAAGGCAAACACAGCCTCCACTGGTCATGAGTACCCAACACATCATCGTACACACTCATTTCTCTTACACACACCTCTCTTACACACTCATTTCTCTTACAAACACCTCTCTCTTACACACACCTCTCTCTTACACACACCTCTCCCTCTTACACACACACCTCTCCCTCTTACACACACCTCTGTCTCTAACACACACATCTCACTCACATCTCACTCTTACACACACCTCCCTCTTACACACACCTCTGTCTCTTACACACACACCTCACTCTAACACTCAGATCTCACTCTTACACACACCTCTCTCTCACACACACACATCTCTCCCTTACACACACACCTCTCCCTCTTACGCACACACCTCTGTCTCTAACACACACACCTCACTCTAACACTCACATCTCACTCTTACACACACCTCTCCCTCTTACACACACCTCTGTCTCTAACACACACACCTCACTCACATCTCACTCTTACACACACCTCCCTCTTACACACACCTCTGTCTCTTACACACATACCTCACTCTAACACTCAGATCTCACTCTTACACACACCTCTCTCCCTTACACACACACCTTTCTCTTACACACAACTTTTTTCTTGCACACACACCTCTCCCTTACACACACCTCTCTCTTACACATGCATTTCTGTCTTACACACACAGCTCTCCCTTACACACACCTCTCCCTCTTACACACACATCTTCCTGTAACACACATCTCTGCCTCTAACACACACATTCCTTTCTTACACACATACCTCTCCCTCTTACACATATCTCACTCTCTTACACACACCTCTCTCTCGTACACACCTCTCTCTTACACACAAATCTCTTTTACACACACATACCACCATCAGATAACCCCACTCTACCCGATCAAATGCCTTCTCTGCATCCAGTGTCACCACCACCTCCATCGCCTTTCCATCCACCGGAGACAGGATCACAGTCAGCAACCTCTTCACATTCGAAAACAGCTGCCATCCCTTCACGAACCCCATCTGATCCTCTCCCATCACCCTTGGGAGAACCCACCAGCCTTGCCTCCAAAACCTTTGCTAATAACTTAGCATTACATTCAATAGGGATATGGGCCGATATGGCCTGCACTCCACCGCGTCCTTATTCTTCTTTAGCAGCAGGGAAATTGAGGCCTGCCCCATCGTCTGTAGCATGACACCCCTGCCTAGCACATCCTTGAACATTCCCATCATCAGCAGCACCAGCTTATCTTTAAATTTCTCATAAAATTCAACTGGAAACCTGTCAGGTCCTGCCGCCTTCCCTGGCCGCATCCTCCCAATCGCCTCTTTTATGTCCTGCTCCCCCACAAGCCCATCCAACCCTGCTCTATACTCTTCACCCAACATTGGGTATTCCAACCTGTCTAGAAATTCCCTCATCTCTTGCTCCTCTCCCGGTGGCCCTGACCGATATAACCTCTTATAAAACTCTTCAAATACTTTGTTGATCGGCTCTGGGGTCGCCACCAGCTTCCCCATCTTATCCCACACCTGAAATATCTCCCTCGCTGCCGCTTCCCTCCAGAGCTGACCGGCCAGCATTCACCCTGCCTTCTCCCTGTGCTCATCAACTGCCCCCCCTCGCCCTTCTCAACTGGCTCACCGCTTTCCCTGTGGACAACCGGTAGAACTTCGCCTCAAGTTCCTTCCTCTTGGCCAAGAGGGCAGGGTCCGGGTCCCCTGCATACCTCCTATCCACCTCCAGAATCTTCTCTATCAATTTTTGCGCTCCTCTCCCAATAGTTAGATGGGGTTATGGGTCTATGAGTGGGGGTTTGGGCCTTTATTGAACCAGTAGCACAGTTAGCACAGTACCTCCACCCCCCCCCCCCCCCCCCCCACCCGCCAGCATCATAACCCCAGGCCTTGCCCATCGGGCCTGACCCACCCCGACCATTTGTTGTCGTCGAACCCCTTGTCCCCTCCCAGAATCCCCCCATCCAATTCCTCTTGAAAACATCTCTCCCAGTATTGATCCCCCCCCCCCCCCCCCCCCCAACTTTCACACCTCCCAGACCCATCGAAATCTGTTCGACCAGGTTCGGGTGACCGTGACCCCTCCCCCCATCACACTCTCATTTACTAGCCAACCTTCGCTTCCTAGTGTGGAGGCCCCTGCCCAGAGCCCCCTACCATCAATCTCCTCCCCTATAACCCAGTCCCTGAAAACAAAGACAAACAAACATAACCAGTGCAAGAACCACGCCCCAGAAAACTGCCGCGACCTATGTAACCCATAGCAGAGGTTACACTACCCTTCCCCATCAACCAACCCAAAAACTAAACCTCCAACTGTTCCCCCACAGATACAAAAAAAATAAACAACTTGAAAGAGCATTTCTGCACACAGCATTTAACCCCTTCCCTTCAGTCCGAATCCAAAGCCCAGTCCCATCTCTCATTTCAGTCCCAGTTCGTCAGCCTTCACAATGCCTCCGCCGCCTCCACCATCTCAAAGTAAAAGTCTCTCGAATTATAGGTCATCCTCAGCTTGGCCGGATAGACCACACCAAACCTCACACCGTTGCTGTAGAGCGCTTCCTTCACCCGAACAAAGGCCACCCGCCTTCTCATCACCTCCACAGTTAAGTCTTGATATATTCGAATACCAACTCATAGAATCATAGAATTTACAGTGCAGAAGGAGGCCATTCGGCCCATCGAGTCTGCACTGGCTCTTTGAAAGAGCACCCTACCCAAACCCACACCCTATTCCCATAACCCAGCAACCCCACCCAACACTCAGGGCAATTTTGGACACTAAGGGCAATTTATCATGGCCAATCCACCTAACCTGCACACCTTTGGACTGTGGGAAGAAACCGGGGCACCCGGAGGAAACCCATGCACACACGGGGTGAATGTGCAGACTCCGCACAGACAGTGTCCCAAGCTGGGAATCGAACCTGGCACCCTGGAGCTGTGAAGCAATTGTGCTAACCACTATGCTTCCCACTTCACCTCACACCTTTGCTTCGCCCAACTCAGGACCTTCTCTTTGACATGGAGTTTGTGGAAGCAATTTATGACCGCCCTTGGCGGCTCTTTTGCCTTCAAAATGGGCCTGAGCGACCGATGAGCCCTGTCCAGCGCACAGCAGGAGGGTTCTTCCCCTTTCCCCAACAACTCCGCCAACACCTTCACAAAGTACTCAGTCGGCCTCGGGCCCTCCACCCCCTCAGGCAAGCTCTCAATTCTTAAATTTTGCCACTTTTACCTATTCTTCAGGTCCTCCACCTTGACTCTGTGTCCTTTATTGGTCTCCACCACCCTCCGCAGCTCCTCGCCCATTGAGGTGAATTGGCCATTGTGCTGTGACAGAGCTTCCTCCACCCCCTTTAACTTCTCTCCTTGCTCCTGTACCTGGACCAATGCCTTCAACATCGCCGCCTTCACCGGGGCCATTGTCTCCTCCACCCATTCTTTCATCGTAGTTATTATCACCTTAAGCATCATCTCCATGTTTCGCGAACTGCCTCTTGAATTCTCCAGCCATCACCTTGATCAGAGTTTCCACTGTGAAGGGCGCGACCCCACCCTGTGATCCAGCGACCATCTTTACTGCTGCCGGGCTGATCCATTCACTCAATGCCGAACTTTCGCTCGCCCCCTTCTTCCCAGCAGCTTTTTTCTGGGTCTTCGACATCACCCACCTTCCTTATGTTTTCCTGCACCAGCTTGTTCAAAAGCTGCCCCTGGAACCGGGCATTAAACTCCAAAAACTAGAACCTTGCGGATCAGAAGGACCTTGGTGTTCATGTACACCCGTCGCTTAAGGTAACAGAGCAGGTGGATTCAGTGGGTAAGAAGGCATATGGTATATTTGCCTTTATTAGCCAAGGCATAGAGTTTAGAAGCAGGGAGGTTATGTTGGAACTGTATAAAATATTGGTTCGGCCACAGCTAGCGTATTGTGTGCAGTTCTGGAATCCACATAGGAGGAATGTGATAGCACTGGAAAGGGTGCAGAGGAAATTTACCAGGATGTTGCCTGGGCTGGAGAGTTTTGGTTAGGAAGAGAGATTGGATAGACTGGGGTTGGTTTCCTTGGAGCAGAGGAGACTGAGGGGAGACATGACTGATATGTATAAAATTATGAGGAATAGATAGAGCAGTCAGGAAGAAGCTTTCCTTCTTGGCGGAGGGGTCAATGACTAGGTGATAGATTTAAGGAAAGCGGCAGGAGGTTTCGAGGGGGTGTGAGGGAAAACTTTTTCACCCAGAGGGTGGTGAGAGTCTGGAACTTGCTGCCTGAAAGGGCGGTGGAGGCAGAGACCCTCATAACATTTAAGAAGTATTTAGATGTGCACTTGTAATGCCAAGGCAAACAAGGTTATGGGCTAAGTGTTGGGAAATAGGATTAGAATAATTAGGTGGTTGTTTTTGACTGGAGATGGCATGATGGGCCAAAGAGCCTTTTCTGTGCTGTATGACTCTATGACACACCTCTCTTTTATACACACACCTCTCCCTCTTACACAAACACCTCTCTCTCTTACACACACACCTCTTTGGCACACATACTTCTCCCTCCTACACACACACCTTTTTCTCTTACACACACCGCTCTTTTTTAAAAAAATGTTAATTCAAATTTTTTATATTTGAAAAACATTACAATACAAAAATAAACCCAATACAAAACCCCACCCCGGTCCCCCTCACCCCCAAATCACCTCCCTCCACCACCATAACAGTTGACAGTAACTGGTTTTCCAAAATGCAGAATAAACAAACCCCATCTCTTGCGGAACCCCTCATTCACCCCTCTTTGGGCAAATTCCACCTTCTCTAAATGCAGGAATTCCATCAGATCCCTCAGCCACACCAAGGCACTGGATGAAGAAGCTGAGCTCCACCCCAATATAACCCACCTGCAAGCGATCAGTGAAGCGAAGGCTGAAACATCTGCCCCGCTTCGGCCTGCAACTCCGGCAGGTCTGACACCGTGAATATGGCCCCCAGGAGACTAGGCTCCAAGTCCACATGGTGCTGAAAAACTACCAAAATTTCTTCAACTTCGGGCAGGACCAAAACATCATTAGCTGGGCCTCTCCCACACCGTTCACAAATATCCTCTACCCCTTCATACAGCCGCTCATCCTCGATTCGTCAGGTGCGCCCTGTGTACCACCTTTAGTTGTATAAACCCCAGCCTCCCACATGAGGTTGCGGCATTCACCCTCCGCAGCACCTCACACCACAATCCCTCCTCTAGCACCATCCCCAGCTCCTCCTCCCACTTGACCTTAACCCCCTCCTTATCTTCCTCCAAAATCTTCCCATAAATCCAACTCCACCCCCATCACC
Organism: Scyliorhinus canicula; assembly: GCF_902713615.1. Taxonomy (NCBI): domain Eukaryota; kingdom Metazoa; phylum Chordata; class Chondrichthyes; order Carcharhiniformes; family Scyliorhinidae; genus Scyliorhinus; species Scyliorhinus canicula. Next base: position 129,160,616 of record NC_052150.1, read on the forward strand.
GACAACAACACCCCCAGCAACGAGGAGTGCGGTGCAACAGAGAGGTTGGAAAGACCTTTTTCGCAAAGTCACGCACCTGCATGTACCTCAAACCCTCCCCACACGGGAACCCAAACTTCACCCTCATCTCTCCCAAACTTGCGAACTGCCCTTCCAAAAACAAGTCCTTCATCGCCAACACCCCTCTCTCCTCCTATCCCCAAAACCTTGCATCCATCTTCCCAGGATGTGCATCAACCTTGACCCAGCCCCTAACCTAAAGTGCTGCCAAAATTGGCTCCAAAGTTTCAATGTGGCCGCCACCACAAGACATCCCGAATACCTACCTGGGGTAAACCAGAGCAGTGTCGCTGCCAGCGCCCAGAACCCTACCCCCCTATAAGAACCTGCCTCCATCCTCACCCTCAAGGCTCCATCTCCCTACTCCAATCCCGCAACTTCTCCGCATTTTCGGCCCAGTAATAGTGCAATAGGTTCGGAAGGCCCAATCCCCTGACTGCCGCCCTCTCTGAAGTGCCATCTTCCTAATCCTAGCCAATTTACCTGCCCAGACAAACGACAAAACCAACCTGTCCACCTCCTGAAAAAAACACTTTGGGAAAAAGACCTGCAGGCACTGAAATAAAAATAAAAACCACGGCAAAATATTCATCTTCACTGCCTGAACCCGACCATCCACTGACAGGGGAAGACTACATACACACCGCTCTCACACACACACACCTCTCCCACTAACAACTCTCCCTCTTACACACTGACCTCACTCACTTAAACGTACAGAACTCTCTTACTTAAACACACACACACACTCACCTCTCTCTCGCACACCCTTTTCTCTTACACACACACTCACCTCTCTCTCGCACACCCTTTTCTCTTACACACACATTCACCTCTCTCTTATACACACACACTCATCTCTCTCTTACACATACACTCACCTTTCTCGCACAGACACTCACAAAAACAAACCCTCAACCCTCTCTCTCACATACTGGTGATCCCCACTCATCCCATTTTTCCCCGTGCCATACTCTCACTCCTGCCCAATGGCCTCTTTCCCCTGCCCCTACCCGATGGCCACCGTCCCCCAACTCCTGCCCAATGGCTCCACAGCTGAATAGCTAGATACATGTGAAGACACAGAGAGAGGTGTGAATGAACCTGGTAGCAATAGGTAGGTACGGGTGAAGTGGTATACCTAGATGTTAGTCATGAGGTCTAAGTGCAAGGGAGTGATGCAGTTGTGATGAATTTGAGGACCATGAGAAGCTTGTTCAAGATTCCCTTAAGGTTAATGTGCAGGTTCAGTTGGCAGTTTGGAAGGCAAATGCAATGATAGCTTTCATGTCGAGAGGGCTCGAATACAAGAGCAGGGATGTACTTCTGAGGCTGTACAAAGCTCTGGTCAGACTCCATTTGAAGTTGTGTGAGCAGTTTTGGGCCCCATATCTAAGGAAGGATGTGCTGGCCTTGGAAAGGGTCCAGAGGAGGTTCACAAGAATGATCCTTGGAATGAAGAGTTGAGGACTCTGGGGTCTGTACTCGTTGGAGTTCAGAAGTATGAGGGGGGATCTTATTGAAACTTACAGGATGCTACGAGGCCTGGATAGAGTGGACGTGGAGAGGATGTTTCCACTTGTAGGGAAAACTAGAACCAGAGGACACAATCTCAGACTAAAGGGACGATTGTTTAAAACAGAGATGAGGAGGAATTTCTTCAGCCAGAGGGTGGTGAATCTGTGGAACTCTTTGCCGCAGAAAGCTGTAGAGGACAAATCACTGAGTGTCTTTAAGACGGAGATAGATAGCTTCTTGATTAATAAGGGCATCAGGGGTTATGGGGAGAAGACAGGAGAATGGGGATGAGAAAAATATCAGCCATGATTGAATGGTGGAGCAGACTCGATGGGCCGAGTGGCTCAATTGTGCTCCTATGTCTTATGGTCTTGTGTTGTGGTGAGTAGGAAACATCACGTAAATATTCATTCAGTGACATTGATGTCTCACATGAGGTCATTAGACTTCTTGCCAACTAATCCTTGGCTCCAGGCTTCTTGCATTGACCTTTCTGGCCATTTGTTCCCACTCCTGTGATCGTTTCTCTGAGGGCTTTCTGGCCCCTCCCAGAATCACGGATCTCTCCTCCTGCCAACCTCCAGCACTAATGCCTCTAATACCACATTCATCACCCTCTCACCCTTCCCTGGCATTCCATTTTCTATCATTTAAATGGCACAATATTATTCAATGCATCTTCCCATTAAGAGAAACAGCCTGACTTTAATAGAACATAGAACATAGAACAGTACAGCACAGAACAGGCCCTTCGGCCCTCGATGTTGTGCCGAGCAATGATCACCCTACTCAAGTCAACGTATCCACCCTATACCAGTAACCCAACAACCCCCCCCATTAACCTTATTTTTTTAGGACACTAAGGGCAATTTAGCATAGCCAATCCACCTAACCCGCACATCTTTGGACTGTGGGAGGAAACCGGAGCACCCGGAGGAAACCCACGCACACACGGGGAGGACGTGCAGACTCCGCACAGACAGTGACCCAGCCGGGAATCGAACCTGGAACCCTGGAGCTGTGAAGCATTTATGCTAACCACCATGCTACCGTGCTGCCCCTTAAGATCAGGCTGACTGCACCATGTGCTCTCAACACAATGCCATTCAGCAGGAGGAGGATGCCAGCAATAAGGAACCCATTCACCCCCAACATACAATCACATAATTGAGGTAGGAGCATCAAGTTTGCCGGCTGCCTAACTCTAACGGATCCGGCACAGACAGTTTGTGAATTAAACCCCCACTTAAGCCCATTGTGTCTAGAGTCCACTTCAGGTGCTTTAGCTTCATTATTAGCAAGGCCCACACTCAATATATAAATTTTGAACCATGTAAAATGCCTCATCATAGAAATACATTAACTTCTGATGTTGCTGCATTTTAACATTAGATATGTGTAGAACCGCCGAAGTAGCATGCACAGACAAGCAGGTAGAAAACAAATACAGGGATTATTTCCGTGTACAATAACCTCCACTCCACAAAGGAATCTCCCTCCCTGAACTGCACCCAGGTCAGGGTTGATATACTAGCGAGTTTTCAGCTTGTTAAGGGGGAAGCCCCTGCCCCTGGTTACCAGGGAAGTTCCTATTCGATGGAGGCCCTGAGGAATCTGATAGTCCTTATGCTGTGATCTCGACGGGGATTATAACAATATGAAGTTATCAAGACACAGAAAGTGAAATTTTTTCATTAATAAGTACCATTTTAACAACACAATAACTATCAATTAGCACTAATTAGCCAGAACTGTGTCTCATTCTTACAATGATTGGAATTTTAAAAGTGGTAAATTTAGAAGAAGAGAAAGTAAAACATTTATTTTTTGTCTTTTTTGCGCTCTCTCTTATTTCGATCTTTCTTTTCCTCTATTTCTCTTTCTGTCCTTGATTTGACAATGAAATTCACCCTCTCTAACTTACAATTCCTTCTCAGCCCTTCCTCTGTTTATTTTTCATTCCATCAACCTAATTGGTTCAGGAGAGATGTAGTTGATTGCCGTTTTCTTCGCTGCCCTGTTAGCAACTTGCACTTTGTGAAATTCACTGGGCAAAAATGCTGAAAGACGCAGGGGCAAATATAACAAATGGTGGATGCTGTTAGATGCTCTGCTGTGGAAAAATGTGGCCCAACATTGTCCATCAACGATGCAATCCACTCTGATCTTAGGCGGGAAAGAGGATACTGCAGTTAGGGAGTCGGTATTCAGCTTCAGCTTTTCCCAGTGATGCATATTCGGAAACTGGACACATGAACATTTTGGCTCTTATACTGGTTTAGTGGCTTGTTGGCTACTGAACGGCATTGAAGGAATGTCATTGTCAGTGTACCATGTCTTGATTTTACATTTTTTTAAAAAGCTGTCTTTGAAGTTTCAACAATTTTCTCCTTCCTAATGCATATTTTTCTCTTTGCTAATTGGTTATTTTTCTACTTTTGTTAGTCATAACAATAATCCAAAAAGCCTTTCGTTCCAATTTATTATCACTTCATACCAGAAAACCTGCCAGATTACAGAAACAAAACCCTCCAAGATCATCTATCATGTTAGTTCTTCACCCACTCCATTACCAACCTAAAATATGATCACATAATACACACACACATAATACACATTTGTTAATGTTCCATTAACAAAAAAAAAGCTTCTTCCATAACTTTTCCAGCCCTACTTTCAAATCTCTTTAACACAAAATCCCTATCCACCCACACAAAACTCCCGATATACCCAGCCCAGTTAGGATCCATCAGCACACTGACTCTACACCCCGTGTGATTGGGCCAATCCGACACAGGCCCGACATTCTTGGTCTTGATGTGACGACCCGATCCACATTTGTGCTTGCAGTGGACCAGAAACATGCACTTACTGACGACTCAGGCTTCTGGTGCTGCCACCAACTGTTCCCTGCTTTATCACTCACCACTTAGTGCTGGCTCCAGCTACTTTCCCCCCTCTCCTGCAGCTCCCATCTTGGCTCTCCCAGCTGTGACTCTGTTGTAAGATGTTGCTGAAAGAAAACAGCACTTGCACTTCATTGAAAGCAAAGCATGCAGTCGGTGGAAGTTGCCAAGGTAACAGAGAGCGCTGGGAGGAATGTAAGTGACAGTGTGAAATTGTAGAAAGGGAACAGGATTATGGACTGAAGAAGAATAGCAGATAGAGAAATCAGATCAGAAGAATGAGAGTAACAGAAACAGCAAAGGAGAAATAAAGAAAAAGAGAGCGTAATGACAGAAAAATGGCTGGGCTCCCTTGGCGCTAGGCACCTCCAAAATTACAAGTAAGACATTGGTGAGAGATCTTCCCATTTCAAAATAGGCCTCCAAAGGGAAAACCGGTTTTACTTACATCTTGCAGCATAAAGTCCTCCCTCACACTACTCAAGGCAATATGCATACCAAAAGACAACCTTAATATGAAACAAAGCAGAAATGCCATCTCGTTACAGGGTAAAAAGAGCATGGGGTCTTCCGTGTCCCATTGAACTAGAGCAATGTCTTGTGAGATCCATTATGTAATTAATCAGGATTTTTAAATAAAAATAGATTACCCAATTATTTTTTAAATTAATGGGCAATTTAGCGTGGCCAATCCATCTAACCTGCACATCTTTGGGTTGTGGGGGTGAGACCCACACAGACACGGGGGGAATGTGCAACCTCCACATGGACAGTGACCCAGAGCTGGGATTAAACCCGGGTCCTCAACGCCCTAGTCCCAGTGCTAACCATTGCGCCACGTGCTGCCCCGTAATTAATAATTTTAAACATTGGGAATATCCTTTGTCACTAACACCACAGGATTAACAATAACCTAAGAAAGAGGTAAGACGGAGCAGTATTCTTGGGTGTCTGTTCCATTTGTCCATGGATCAATAAAGTGCAAACAAATGGCTCTAAAGATGTCACCTGTAGATGCCCCTGTTTTACTAAAGTTATTATATGTCCTTGGCAAAATTTCAAACATCAAGCAATATCCATAAATGAGTCCAAGGTACCAAAGTGTGGATGTGAAGCTCGGACAGAAACTAAATCTGAGTTAGATAGTGTGTGGGATTTTCCGACCATTCTCGCTGCCGGGATTATCTAGTACCACCAAAAGTCAATGGATATTTTGCTGAGCTGCTGCATCCCCCATGGGGGAGATCATGCTATGACAGTACTGGAACAATCCTGGTCAGTGGGTGGAATTTCCCCCCCTTGCACTAAGTATGGGAGCAAGTGTGGAAAATGGTGTTCTATCTGCTGGCTGCAATGGCGGGTTTTGGGGTAATTTCGCCTGCTCCATGGCTCATTAATTATGTACAGATGTGAAGCACGCCGTGTCATTGGTGGGTGGCTTCTGATTCATTTGTCCCACTATCAGCTCACTGTTTCCTCACTCTGGGTGTGATATTTAAAGGGCAGCCTCGCACAGCTTTCTCAATGGGCAGCTCAGTAGCACAGTGGTTAGCTCTGTTGCTTCACAGCACAGGATCCCAGGTTCGATTCCCACTTGGGTCACTGTCTGTGCGGAGTCTGCACGTTCTCCCCGTGTCTGCATGGGTTTCCTTCGGGTGCTCCGGTTTCCTCCCACAAGTCCCAAAAGACTTGCTTGTAAGGTAATGTGGGCATTCTGAATTCTCCCTCAGTATATACGAACAGGCGCGGAGTGTGGCGACGAGGGGCTTTTCACAGTAACTTCATTGCAGTGTTAATGTAATCCTACTTATGACAAGAAAGAGATTTATCCAATGTCGACGACCCAGGACTGCTCCCCTGAAAACATGGTCCCGAAAACCAAGAAAATAACAGCCCCCAAATTCTGTGATGCCTCACTTGAGCTCCTGCTGGACCTAGTCCAGGCCCACTGTGATGTCCTCAAACCCTGCTCTGGCTGAAGGATGTCCAGCAGGTGAGCAATCCAGCTTGGGAGGCTGTAGCAGCAGTGGTCGGTGGTATTGCTGTCCACAAGAGATACGTCACCCAGTGCAAGAAGAGGATGAATAATCTCATCCATGCCACCAGGATAAGTCAACTATCTCATCACTCTCAACTCACACTCATCAGTCCATCACACATTCACTGGCAGTTCACTCTGCCAGCTCAAAGGACATCACCACCTACTCTCTCACATTCACCCTCGCATCTTCATTTGGGCTGATCTACTCTGGAGATCGCATCCTCATCCTGTCCATGGCTCCCCTCATCACCCATAAATACCAGGCATCCTTATTATCTGCCCTGGCATGCCTCTTTCCCACACTCTCTCCGTCTGTTTATTATGCAGGACAACCTGTTGCCCAATAAAAGGGAGAAATTCCAGACCGGGGCCTGAGTGCCCAACATCTGGGTCCTCACAGAGTTCAAGAATCGAGCTATTGAGCTGGCCGGAGAGGACATTGACTGTGCCTGTACCAACCGAGGTCGGTGGCAAACAGCCAAGTGAGGATCCTGCATCAGCTCATCCTTCAGACAACCATGCTGTGAGTGCTTTGTCCTGTTTTGAGGCAGGGGGCTGGGAACTGATGCAGGAAGTCGGAGGGAAGTAAAACGGGGCCAGAAACAAAAAGCAGTAAGGGGGATAGCGTAAGGCAGAGAAGCCATGGCCAAAAATCAACAAGGGCTACAGTAGAGGGTACAGTGACTGAGGAGAGTGTGAAATGGGAGGTGGCCAAGGCAGGATTGAGGGTGTTGTACCTAAATGGGCACAGTATACAGAACAAGGTAAATGAGCTTGTTGCATGCATTGAAATTTGCCAGTACGATGTTGTGGACATCACAGAGACGTGGCTGCAAGGGGCTCAGGGCTGGGATCTAAATATCCAAGGATATATGTCCTATCGAAAGGACAGATAGATAGGAAAAAGGGGTGGGGTTGCATTGTTAGTGAGGAATGAAATTAAATCAATAGCAAGGAGCGATATAGGATCAGAAGGCATAGAATCTCTGGCAAAGGTAAAAAGACCCTGATGGGAGTTATGTACAGGCCCCCTGGCAGTAGTCAGGATGTGGGACAGAAAATAAATCGGGAGGTAGAAAAGGCAATATTACAATAATCATGGGGGCCTTCAATATGCAAGTGGACTGGGAAAATCAGGTTGGTAGTGGATCCCAAGAAATTGAATTTGTGGAATGTTGAAGAGATGGTTATTTGGAGCAGCTTGTGACAGAGCCTACAAGGGAACAGGCAATTCTGGATTTGGTGATGTGTAATGAGGCAGACTTGATTACGGAACTTAACATGAAGGAACCCTTAGGGAGCAGTGACCACAATATGATAGAATTTACCCTGCAGTTTGAGAGGGAGAAGCTGCAATCAGATGCAATGGTATTACAATTAAACAAGGGTAACTACAAAGACATGAGGGAGGAGCTGGCCAGAGTTGATTGGAGAAGGAGCCTAGCAGGGAAGACAGTGGAACAGCAATGGCAGGAGTTTTTGGGGGTTATTAGGGAGGCACACCAGATATTCATCCCAAGGAAGAGGAAACATGCTTAGGGGAGGACAAGGTATCCATGGCTGACGAGGGATGTCAAGGACAGCATAAAGGCTAAAGAAAAAGCATACAAAGTGGCAAGGATTAGTGGGAAACCAGAGGATTGGGAAGCCTTTAAAAGCGAGCAGAGGAAAACTAAAAAAGCAATAAGGGGGAGAAGATGAAGTATGAGTGCAAGCTGGCTAGTAAAATAAAGGAAGATAGGAATAGATTTTTTCAATATATAAAAGGCAAAAATAGACATTGGACCACTAGAAAATGTGGCTGGAGGAGTAATAATAGGAAACAAAGAAATGGCAGATGAACTGAATAGTTACTTTGCATCAGTCTTCAGGGTGGAAGATGCCAGTGGGATTCCAGAGCTCCAGGAGAACCAGGGGGCAGAGGTGAGTGCAGTGACAATTACTAAGGAGAAGATTCTGGAGAAACCGAAAGGTCTGAAGGTCGATAAGTCACCTGGACCGGATGGACCACACCCCAGGGTCCTAAAAGAGATAGCTGAGGAAATTGTGGAGGCATTAGTGATGAATCGCTGGAGGCAGGAAGGGTCCCAGAGGACTGGAAGGTGACAAATGTAACACCACTGTTCAAGAATGGAAGGAGGCAGAAGACGGAAAATTATAGGCCGGTTAGCCTGACTTCGGTCATTGGTAAGATTTTAGAGTCTGTTATTAAAGATGAGATCGCGAAGCACCTGGAAGTGCATAGTCAAATAGGACTGAGTCAGCATGAATTTGTCAAAGGGAGGTCGTGTCTGACAAATCTGTTAGAGTTCTTTGAGGAGGTAACAAGGAAGTTAGACAAAGGAGAAACAGTGGACGTGATTTATTTAGATTTCCAGAAGGCCTTTGACAAGATGCCACATAGGAGACTGTTAAATAAGTTAAGAGCTCATGGTGTTCAGGGTAAGATCCTGGCATGGATAGAGGATTGGCTGACTGGCAGAAGGCAAAGAATGGGGATAAAGGGGTCTGTGCTGGGACCAAAACTTTTTACGATGTACATTAATGAACTGGAAGAAGGAACTGAAGGCACTGTTGCTAAGTTTGAAGATGATACAAAGGTCTGTAGAGGGACAGGTAGTATTGAGGAAGCAAAGGGGCTGCAGAATGACTTGGACAAGCTAGGAGAGTGGGCAATGAAGTAGCAAATGTAATACAATGTGGAGAAGTGTGAGGTTATGCACTTTGGAAGGAGGAATTTAGGCATAGACTATTTTCTAAATGGGGAAATGCTTCGGAAAGCAGAAGCACAAAGGGACTTGTGAGTCCTTGTTCACGATTCTCTTAAGGTTAATGTGCAGGTTCAGTCGGCAGTTAAGAAAGCAAATGCAATGTTAGCATTCATGTCGAGAGGGCTAGAATACAAGACCAGGGATGTACGTCTGAGGCGGTATTAGGCTCTGGTCAGACTCCATTTGGAGTATTGTGAGCAGTTTTGGGCCCCTTATATAAGGACCGATGTGCTGGCCTTGGAAAGGGTCCAGAGGAAGTACACAAGAATGATCGCTGGAATGAAGAACTTGTCACATGAGGAACGTTTGAGGACTCTGGGTCTGTACTCATTGGAGTTTAGAAGTATGACGGGGGGATCTTATTGAAACTTACAGGATACTGCGAGGCCTGGATACAGTGGACGTGGAGAAAATATTTCCAATTGTCGGAAAAACTAGAACCAGAGGACACCATCTCAGACTAAAGGGATGATCGTTTAAAACAGAGATGAGGAGGAATTTCTTCAGCCAGAGTGTGGTGAATCTGTGGAACTCTTTGCCGCAGAAGGCTGTGGAGGCCAATTCACTGAGTGTCTTTAAGACAGTGACAGATAGGTTCTTCATTAATAAGGCAATCGAGGGTTATGGGGAGAAGGCAGGAGAATGGGGATGAGAAAATATCAGCCATGATTGAACGGCGGAGCAGACTCGATGGGCCAAGTGGCCTAATTCTGCTCCTATGTCTAATATCTTATGGTTTTAGAGTTGCCAGTCATATTCAATATCTCTCCACTCTCTCACAGGAACCTCTGAAAAGTGCCCGACAGAATTTACAAGCCTGATCTCCAGCTCCAAGGATACCTCAGATGAGGAACCATGGATAACATCATAGAAGACCCATCACAGTGCTCACACCCTCCACCAGTGCAGAGAGACACACCTTGGTGGGACCTAGTTCTATATCAGGCTTCCTGTCACGATCTGTTGAGCACGGAACTCAATCTGGTCCACAGCAGGAAGAGGCAGGAATGTACGTGGTGGTCGGCATTTGGAGGACTGCTGGAGGCCACAATTCTGATGAGTCAAATGATGAGCCGCTGGATTCAGTCCTAAATCAAATTCTGGAGCTGCAGTGACAGCCAGAAGGGATGTCAGCTGCATTCCTCAAATTGCAGCGAACGATGGAGGAGTCCATCCACCTTCAGTTTGAGTTCATAGTGCAGCATGTCAATGCATCGAGGTCAACACTGGTAGGATGGAGGAAGACCTTGGTCCAGGACAATGGTCCTACACTGCTGCAGGAGGAATATTGCATCGCGTAGCATGGCACGGTAGCATAGTGGCTAGCACTGTTGCTCCACACCGCCAGGGTCCCGGGTTCAATTCCCAGCTTGGGTCACTGCCTGTGTGGAGTCTGCATGCTCTCCCCGTGACTGTGTGGGTTTCCTCCGGGTGCTCCAGTTTTCTCCCACAAGTCCTGAAAGATGTGCTGTTAGGTGAATTGGACATTCAGAATTCTCCGTCCGTGTACCTGATTAGGTGCTGGAGTGTGGTGACTGAGAGACTTTCACAGTAACTTCCTTGCAGTGTTTATGTAGGTGTACTTGTGACAATAAAGATTATTATTATTATTAGCCCTTGGTGGAATCCATCAGTGTCAATGTGAGAGTGAGGTGGGGCACCTAGATCTTGCTTCAACTGCCCTATCTCCTTTAGGAGTCAGCTGGGGCTCTTGGGCACCCACAGGGCGAAGGGCCAGCAGTTGGACAGCCCTGGGACATCCAGGCTGATCGCCCAAGGACTCTCCAGCTGATCCAAACCCTCTCTTTCTGTGCCCATATCGGCTCCAGTTCCATAGGCCCAGGAGGGTGCATCTGTCCCACAGCAAAGCCTCACAAGGACACCCACCAAGTTCATCACAGACAATAGGGCGTCGCAGTCAGCAGGTTGCCTCCACCTCCTCTGTGGATGTTGGGAATGCACCAAGACGCAGCGGTCGGATTGAGAAAATTAATAAGATTTCGGAGGGCAGCTGGAGCACAGGTGTTCACAACATGTTTGTAATGTAGACAAATGCAAATACAATGATAGACATTTCACAACTCTGATGTATACCTCCTTATTATGATGCAATGTCAATCAGGTGTGATACCATAGAAAAACAAAATAGTGCAGGTGCTGGAAGTCTGAATTAAAAACAGAAAATTCTGGATGAACCCAACAGGTCTGGCCGCTCCTCTGGAGAGAAACTGAGTTAACATTAACTCTATTTCTTGGGTTTCCGGTGGCGTAATGTAGGGGGAAGACATGCATGAGGTAGCTCCCGCTGGAGAACTGGGATTCTCTGAGCGTCCGCGTCGCAAACGCGCTCGTCACGGGAGCGGAGAATGGGCGTCAGACCCGTGATCGGGTCCGATGCCACTCCCGCGATTCTCCAGGGACCGGAGAATTGTCGGCGATCGCTGATGCCCGGATGACGCAACGCCGGTCCGGGGCCATTGATAGAGGCGATTCTCCACCGAAAACTGGCCGAGTTACCGCCGATGTGGTTCACTCATGGTTCCACCCGGTGGGAGCTCAGAGTGGCGGCTCCGGACCCAGTCCGTGGCCGCCCTGGGTGGGGGGGGGATCCGTCACTGCAGGGGGCCTCCTCCAGAATGGCCAGGCTCGTGATCGGGGTCACCGATCAGCGGGCGCACGCAATCTCAGGGGGCCTATATTGTCGGAGCCGGCCCGCGGTTTGGGTCCGCCATGTTGCACGGTCCCACGGCCGGAAGTGCATGGCCCCGAATCGGCAGCCGGAGCTGCGAGGAGCACTCCGGGGCCCTGCTACCCCCTGCAAAACAGAGAATCACTCTGCACTGTCTCCAGGAAAGTCCAGAGTGATTCGCGCCCGTTTCCTCGCGGGTGAGGGGACATAGCCCCATTATCAGAGAATTCCGCCCCTGATCGTTTGGTCCTTTTTCTTGGTGCCATGGGTTGTTTAATCCTCGGATACCCATGATAGTTACCAGCGTAGAGTTCTCTCTTTGCTGAGATGCCCAGAAAAAAAAGAAATAAGGAAACTTTGAGCAGAAACATGTCAACGGAGTTTGACGTGTCTCAGGGCTCAAAGGGAGGTACAATGGGGCAGTCAGTTTCTTTCTCTCTGTCCATAAGACCATAAGACAAAGGAGCAGAATTGGGCCACTCGGCCCATCAAATCTGTTCCGCTATTCAATCATGGCTGATATTTTTCTCACCCCCATTCTCCTATCTTCTCCCGTAACCCCTGATCCCCTTATTAATCAAGAACCTATCTAACTCTGTCTTAAAGACACTCAGTGATTTAGCCTCCACAGCCTTCTCCGGCAAAGATTTCCACAGATTCACCACCCTCTGGCTGAAGAAATTCCTCCTCATTTGTTAAAGGATCGTCCCTTTAGTCTGAGATTGTGCCCTCTGGTTCTATTTTTTCCTACTGGTGGAAACAACCTCTCCACGTCCACTCTATCCAGGCCTCGCAGTATCATGTAAGTTTCAATAAGATCCCCCTCATCCTTCCAAACTCCACCGAGTACAGACCCAGAGTCCTCAACCGTTCCTCATATGACAAGCTCTTCATTCCAGGGAGCATTCTTCTGAACCTCCTCTGGACCCTTTCCAAATCCAGCACATCCTTCCTTAGATGCGGGGCCCAAAACTGTTCACAATACTCCAAATGGGGTCTGACCAGAGCCGTATACACCTCAGAAATACATCCCTGCTCGTGTATTTTAGTCCTCTCGACATGAATGCTAACATTGCATTTGCCTTCCGAACTGCCAACTGAATCTGCACCTTAACCTTGAGAATCTTTTTAAAAAATAAATTTAGAGTACCCAATTCTTTTTTTCCAAGTAAGGGGCAATTTAGCGTGGCCAAGCCACCTACCCTGCCCACCTTTGGGTTGTGGGGGCGAAACCCACGCAAACATGGGGAGAATTTGCAAACTCCACCCAGACAGTGAGCCAGAGACGGGATCGAACCTGGGACCTCGGCGCCAAGAGGCAGCAGTGCTAACCATTGCACCACCATGCTGCCCCTAACCTTAAGAATCTTGAACCAGCACTCACAAGTCCCATTGTGCTTCTGATTTCCTAAGAATTTCCCCATTTAGAAAATAGTCTATGCCTCCATTCCTCCTTCCAATGTCCATAACCTTATACTTTTCGACATTGTATTCTATCTAGCACTTCTTTGCCTACTCTGCTAGCCTGTCCAAGTACTTCTGCAGCCCTCCCTGCTTCCTTAATACTACCTGTCCCTCTACAGATCTTTGTAAAGTCACCCCACTAACCGCCGAGGTTCTCAATAGTATCTTGGTGAAAGAGTTGGGAAGCCCCGACAAATTGTGTTGAAGACTCTTAAAAGGTCAATCGAAGAGGACTTGGCCCCCATTTGAATGGCTGTAGAAAAACTAGTGAGATTGTCGAAGTCCACGGAGTATGAAGGTGGCTTTATTGGACCACAGTGATCAGATTGTAGCGCTGGAGTCTGATCTGACTTTGATGGCTGAAACTAATAAATTACTCAGAGCCAAGTTGAATGACCTGGAAAACAAGTCTAGGAGGCAGAACATCCAGATTGTGGGTTTGCCAGAGGGGATTGAGGGCCATGACCCCACAGATTATTTCTCTGCCATGTTCCTCAAAATGGTGGGTGAGGGTGGATTTGAATCCCCGCCTGAATTAGGCCAGGCATATCACTCACTTCGTCTGAAGCTTCATTCTGAAGATTCACCACAAGCAATGATTGTAAGATTCCACAGTTTTAAGGAAAAAAAGAAGGTTCTGCGATTGATAAGGGAACACCATGATTTCAAGTGGGAAAGCTTCTCCATTAGGCTGTACCAGGACCTGGGCTGGAGTTGGTGAAAAAAAGAGCCGTGTTTAATGGAGTGAAGGCTGCCCTGTGCAGGAGTGGAGTCAGGTTCGGGATGGTCTATCCAGATCACCTTGAGGAAAAATACTTTTTTCCGGTCTGCTAGGAGCTGAAGACTCTTTTGTTAAAAGGCACAAGTTGCGTGCTGTGTAATTTGACTCTGTCAACGGATTGTATTGTTTGTATTTCTTGTTTTCCTTGCTCTTGTTGGGGCAGAGGTCTTATTGCTGGTGATTAGATTTGAGGTTCTCTATTACATAGGATTTTGCTCCAAATATTAATATGTGGTTTCCTTTCTTTTTTCCAACGTTGGTGTTCAGCACGACATTTAGTCGCTAGTGGGGTGTGCAAGTTAAATGGGGTTTTGATATTTTAAAAATGTAATCAATATTTATTTTCCTCTAGTTGGGAGTCTCCCTGCCAACTGAGGAGTTAGTTAATGGGAATGGATTTGGAGGGTTCTCTGCAGCTTATCATAGTAGTTTTTAGAAAGTTAGGTCAGCGTTTTTGTTTTGCTTGGTTTGTTAATGTAGGTTTTAGTTTTAAGTTAACTCTTCATTTGCCTCACTTTTATTTGCTTTTGGGTATGGTCACATTCAATGGTGATTGTGTGAAACGGAGGGGACAGTTTGCTGACAGTGTCTGCTGGTCTTCCTTTGTCCAGTCTTTTGACTTGACTTGGTGGCCATCTTGGGTGGATCTTTTTGCTTCACCTTTTCACTGTCCCTTGGGTGATCTCTTTTGGTGGGAATAGCTGACTCCGGATTAAAGGGTCATGGGAGACCTCCAATATGTTTGGTCACCTTGGATGTTAGAGGTTTGAATGGCCAAGTGAAGCGGCCGAGGGCAGTTGGCAATCTTAAGAGCTTAAATGCTGTTTTTTTTTGCAGGAGACCCACTTGCATGTCAGGTATCAGATCAGGCTGTGCAAAGGATGGGTTAGGCAGGTTTTTCATTCCAGTTTCAATGACGGGGACAGGGGTACCCATAAGAGTTCGGTTTTCCTCCTCTCAGATGATGGCTGACCACAATGGTTATTATGTTGTTGTTTGTGGCTCCCTGGTGAACACTCCGGTTGTCATGGTCAACATTTCTGCCCCCAGCTGGGATGACACAAATGTTATTAATTCCCTGCTGGCCTTCCTCCCCAACCTCAACTCACATCAGATTATTTTAGGTGGGGACCTGAATTGTGTTTTGGACCCTAGATTGGATCGTTCCAATCCTAAATCTCTTGTTCCATTGGGGATGGCCAATTGTTTTCTTTTATGACTCAGATGGGGCATCCTTATCCTGAAAGAACAGATTCAGAAATCTGCAGGAGCGTCTTGAGAATGGATATTTTGTCGGTTGCCTGTTTCTTGTAGTTTCTATTTTCCTGGTTACCTATTATAGTGACAACGTATCAAGTGGAGGTCCATAGTTGTCATCCTTATTTGCTTCAACTCAATGAAGGAGAGAGAAAATATCCAAACGACTCTTATCACCAATGAAAACACTTGTGAACTGAATTTGTTTTCTTCGGTTTTTGTTGAAAATGCATCATGGAATTTTTACGCACTGAGAAATATACAGTACAGGAGGCGGAAAAGAGACAACGTTTATATGACTAGCTGTTTTATGGACACTGTCAGGGTTGAAAACTGTTTTCCGTTTGAAAGGTAACTATGGAATATATACTGACCCCTTCAAACGGTTAAGAAAACTGATAATAATCCTAGGAAAAAAAATCATCATTCAGACCAGATTTTATTTGCCATGCAGAGGATGTTCAAATGGTCCTGCCTGTTTCTTATACACCTCAAAGTCTATTTCCTCCCCAACAAAATGTTCTCTTTTTCCATTTCCCTGCATGTTAGTGCTGAGATTTTACTCCTGCTCTGTTTGTTTATAAACCTATTTCTCCACCTTCCCCACCTTTAAATATAAGCTGCACCCACTTCCAGTAAGTGTGCCTAATGTTCTTTTGGCATTGAAGATCAGTTGAGTTTTCAATTACTGTTGAGTGTGTTGGAGAAATGTGATGTTCCTGCAGCATATTTTACATAAAAAGATCTTTAAATGCAAAAAACAAAAGACTCCGATGGGGGTGTTGCTCCTTGACGCTTTTTTCACCCACATGAAGGACACTTCTCATTTTTTTCACATGTCCACCATGCATATTCCGTAGTGATTTTTTTGTTTTGGATAGAGTTCGCCCTTGAGAGTTGGCGGCTGAGTACTCGGACCATGCCCCACATTTTATTGATTTGTCGCCAGATTCTGCCCCCACCACTTAGCACTACTAAATCAACTACCCATTAAACAACAAGAAAAGAAAAAAATAAATTCTCATCCATCATAAAATTAGCAGGGGGCATGGAGCAATACTTGCTTTACAAATCAGATTTGGCTATTGTTAGAACCCTTCAGGCTCTGGCTGAATGCAAAAAGGGGGTTCACTTGGCATGTTTCAGCTTCTCCCTTGTCTGCTCTGCATTACATATTATTACTCTTTTATAACTATCCTACCATGAGAGAATTGTGGACTCCAGTGTCAGGCAAATCAGAATTTGGCTCCTCTCTCTCCAAAATGAACTTCCTCTCTGCATTCGTGGGCTCTACCCCAGCAATGACCTCATCTCTCGAAGCTGAAAAAACAAATAATCCTCCGCAGACTGTAAAGGAAATTAACTCCCCAGGTACTTTCTCATTCAAACTGCATTCCTCTAGTCAATTTCACCTCTTGTTTCCTCCGAAGCAAAAAGCCTTCTTTGTTAAAAACATGACCACTGGCAGTCAAACACACAATACCCCAGGCTTTAACACTCAAATTGTCCCAATATGGGCAGCATGGTAGCGCAGGTGGGTTAGCACTGCTGCTCACGACACTGAGGCCCCGGTTCAACCCCGGTCCTGGGTAACTGTCCGTGTGGAGTTTGCACATTCTCCCCCGGGTTTGCGTGGAGGAGCTCATCTCCACAACCAAATATGTAAAGGGTAAGTGGATTGGCTACGCTAAATTGCCCCTGAATTGGAAAATAATTATTTGGTTTCTATCAATTTACATTTTTAAAATTATCCCAATATTCAGAAGCCAATATTCCTAAAATCCTCTATTCATCACACCGTCCTGAACTGGCAATATAACCAAGCGGCTTCATTTTCAAAAACCGTTGCAAACTTTAAATAGTTTCTTAAGATTACATACAACTTACACTCTATAAGATATATCAGACGCAAATTTAATAGGAAATGAAAAAGAGTCCTGTTTCAGGCAGGTTTAGTTAGGTGTTCCCAGTGTTTGCAGCCCCAAGAACAAGAACTGCAATATGATGAGACTCTGCTTCTTTTCTGAACTTTGGCGAGTGATGCACCGAGACCAGCATTTAGGCTCATTTCCTGCACTAACTAGCTCAGTGCAGGAAGGATGGAAACGCCATTGTTAAATGGTGCACTGATCTTTGAACCCCCACTACAGTTTCTGGAACCCCCTAACTTAACAATTACTGTTATGAGCACTGCACCTCATAAAGGCAGGGCACCCTGAGCCGGATCCCTAGCATGGCAAGATGCCACCAGGGCACCTTGACACTGCTAATATGGCACTCTGGCTGTGCCACGTAGGCAGCCTGCTAGTGCCACCTTGGCACCATGGCATTGCCAGGGGTGACACTCAGGTGGCATTGCCAGGGTGCCTGGGTGACATCACCAGGGTGCCTGGCTGGCAGTGCACAATGCCCAGGTGCATCAGGAGTGCCAGGGTACCACACGGCCCGGACCAGCCCACCAGGGGCTCCCGAGCGCCTGGGAGACACCCTTAAGTGTTCGGGTGCCTGTTCCATACTTAGTTTGTGGAAATCAGTGCTAAACGACGTTTGATCCCGCACCTTCAGTAACTCGCGGCGTAGACATAATTCAAGTGAGGCCTAACTGCTCACTTGAAATATATAAACCTTGATCATGCCCATTGAGGGAGAGACCCAGATCGGAACGCCTCATCTTAATTATATCTTGCAAGGTGTGACGAGGCTGGTAATATCTCGAGAGGCCTCTCGTGAGATTACTGGCCTTGTCGCGTCCCGCGTCGGGGTGTGACAAGACCAATAGATCGCGCCCAGCATTTTACATTTTTAAACATGCAAACATCAACATGAGTTTTTGTCTTTTCACACGTTATAAGCTGTAATAAAACATCACAATCACATGTTCTCTTCCAACCACATGTACAATTCGTAAATTAAATGGTTGTAACAATAAACTCCATCTGAAAAATCTTGCGTTTTGGGTTTTAAATTTGTCCACAAGTTTTAATGGATTATGGTTCACATATACAATTGTGTCAGATAAATTGTTACTAACATAAATGTTAAATTGTTGTAAGACTCCAAAACCAAAGGCCTCCTTCTCGATGGTCCGAATATTAATTTGGTGAAAAATACCCAATTGGTCTTTCATTCCTTTGCTGTCTTCCTGCAGCAGTGCAGCACCAACACCCACATCACTTGCCTCAAGTGCCATCTTAAAATGGCTTGGCATAAATAGGTATCATCAACATTGGTGCAGTGATTAACACGGTCTTCAGATTATCAAATTCCTCCTGTCATTCGGCCATTCACTGAAATGTTTTGTGTTTTTTAGAGGTTTAGTCAGTGGAGCAAATTTGGCACGTATTTCCGGCAGAAACCACTCATGTTCCGAAATCCTCAGAACTTCTCATCCTAGCCAATGGTATTGGAAATCCTCCAATACTTTCGGCTTCATATTCCATGGGAGCCGTCTGACCCTGTCAAATGTTACGGCCTAAGAATGTGACTTTAGCTTTTGCAAATTCTCTCGTAGCCACATTTACCACCAATCCAGCCTCCTTCTCAAAAAAATATTTTATTAGAGACATTTTCAAATATATACAGAAAAAGAGAAAACAGCAACACCAATACTCATCAAACTGTACCCTCAGCCTAACACCACCCCCCCTCATCTCCTTGTCCTAGCCCATTCACTCTGCCCACCCTTTACAATTTTAATAACAACCCCAAAAAGATGATAACCCAGACCCATCCCACCCACCCGCTGGCATTTTACCACTCTTTAAAGAAGTTGATGAACGGCCTCCACCACGAATAAATCTCCTCATCCGCACCTCTAATAGCAAACTTTATTTTCTCTAGGCGCAGAAACTCTGCCAAGTTGCTCACCCATTCCTCAGCTTTGGGTGGCCCCACATCCTGCATTCAAGTAATATCTGCCTCCGGGGTATCAGGGAGGCAAAGGCCAACATGCCAGCCTCTCTCCCCGCCTGCACTCCCGGATCCCCTGAACTCCAAATTTTGCCATCCACGGGTGCAGAGCCCACCTTTATCCTAGAATCTTTGACATTGTTTCTGCAAAGGTTTTCCAAACCCATCCAGTTTCGGACACTACGCCAGGGAAACGGAACGGCACGGTAGCACAGTGGTTAGCACTGTTGCGTCACAGCGGCGAGGGTCCCAGGTTCCATTCCCGATTGGGTCACTGTCATGTGCTGAGTCTGCGTGTTCTCCCCTGTGTCTTCTCCGGTTTCCTCCTACAAGTCACAAGATGCGCTGTTAGGTGAATTGGACATTCTGAATTCTCACTACTCCGTGTAACCTGAACAGGGGGCCGGAATGTGGCGACTCAGGGCTTTTCACAGTAACTTCATTGCAGTGTTAATGTAAGCCTACTTGGGCCAATAATAAAGATAATAAACAATGTTCTCTGGTTACCCCTGCACACTTCCCACATCTCCCTCTACTCCGGGAAAGAACCGATTAATCCTGACAACCATCGTATGCGCCCCATGCACCACTCTGAACTGGTTAGGGCTCAACCTCGCACATGAGATGAGTTTACATTGCGCAGAGCCCTCTCCATAAACCGCCTTGGCCTGGCAAACCGACAGAAAATGGCCCTTCTTACCGCAGCCCTTGCACGTTGAACGATCGGGCTGGGCAACGCTGTCAAAGAACAAAGAACAAAGAAAATTACAGCACAGGAACAGGCCCTTCGGCCCTCCCAGCCTGCGCCGATCCAGATCCTTTATCTAAACCTGTTGCCTATGTTCCAAGGTCTACTTCCCTCTGTCCCCGCCCATTCATATACCTGTCTAGAGTGCTTCTTAAATGATGCTATCGTGGCCCCCGCCTCTACCACCTCCGCTGGTAAAGCGTTCCAGGCACCCACCACCCTCTGCGTAAAAAACTTCCATGCACATCTCCCTTAAACTTTCCCCCTCTCACCTTGAAATCGGACCCCTTGTAACTGACACCCCCACTCTTGGGAAAAAGCCTGTTGCTGTCCACCCTGTCCATACCTCTTATAATTTTGTAGACCTCAATCAGGTCCCCCCCTCAACCTCCGTCTTTCCAACGAAAACAATCCTAATCTACTCAACCTTTCTTCATAGCTAGCACCCTCCATACCAGGGCAACATCCTGGTTAACCTCCTCTGCACCCTCTCCAAGGCATCCACATCCTTCTGGTAATGTGGTGACCAGAACTGCACGCAGTATTCCAAATGTGGCTGAACCAAAGTCCTATATAATTGTAACATGACCTGCCAAGTCTTGTGCTCAATACCCCCGTCCGATGAAGGCAAGCATGCTGTATGCCTTCTTGACCACTCTATCAACCTGCGATGCCACCTTCAGGGTACAATGGACCTGAACACACCAGATCTCTCTGCACATCAATTTTCCCCAAGACCCTTCCATTGACCATATAGTCCGCTCTTGAATTTGATCTTCCAAATGCATCACCTCGCATTTGCCTGGATTGAACTCCATCTGCCATTTCTCTGCCCAACTCTCCAATCTATCTATATTTGTTGTATTCTCTGACAGTCCTCGCTATCTGCAACTCCACCAATCTTAGTATCATCTGCAAACTTGCTAATCAGACCACCTATACCTTCCTCCAGGTCATTTATGTAGATCACAAACAACAGTAGTCCGAGCACGGATCCCTGTGGAACACCACTAGTCACCCTTCTCCATTTTGAGACACACCTTCCACCACTACTCTCTGTCTCCTGTTGCCAGCCAGTTCTTTAATCCATCTAGCGAGTACACCCTGAACCCCATACGACTTCACTTTTTCCATCAACCTGCCATGGGAAACCTTATCAAACGCCTTACTAAAGTCCATGTATACGACATCTACAGCCTTCCCTCATCAATTAACTTTGTCACTTCCTCAAAGAATTCTATTAGGTTGTAAGACATGACCTTCCCTGCACAAAACCATGCTGCCTATCACTGATAAGTCTATTTCTTCCAGATGTGAATAGATCCTATCCCTCAGTATCTTCTTCAACAGTTTGCCTACCACTGAAGTCAAGCTCACAGGTCTATAATTCCCTGGATTATCCCTGCTACCCTTCTTAAACAAAGGGACAACATTAGCAATTCTCCAGTCCTCCGGGACCTCACCGTGCTCAAGGATGCTGTTAAGGCCCCAGCTATTTCGACCCTCGCTTCCCTCAGTAACCTGGGATAGATCCCATCCGGTCCTGGGGACTTGTCCACCTTAATGTCCTTTTAGAATACCAAAACTTCCCCCTTCCGTATGACA